>NC_066510.1:17859469-18114469 GCF_024679095.1 Eriocheir sinensis
CCCTGTCCACCAGTCCCATTACCAATCCTTCCCCTATCCACCTCTCCCATTACCAGTCCTTCCCCTATCCACCAGTCCCATTACCAATCCTTCCCCTATCCACCAGTCCCATTACCAATCCTTCCCCTATCCACCAGTCCTATTACCAATCCTTCCCCTATCCACCAGTCCCATTACCAACCCTTCCCCTATCCACCAGTCCCATTACCAATACTTCCCCTATCCACCTGTCCCATTACCAGTCCTTCCACTATCCACCAGTCCCATTACCAATCCTTCCCCTATCCACCAGTCCCATTACCAATCCTTCCCCTATCCACCTGTCCCATTACCATTCCTTCCCACCAGTCCCATTACCAATCCTTCCACTATCCACCAGTCGCATTACCAACCCTTCCCGTATCCACCAGTCCCATTACCAAACCTTCTCCTATCCACCAGTACCCTTACCAATCCTTCCACTATCTACCTGTCCCATTACCAGTCCTTCCCCTATCCACGAGTCCCATTACCAATCCTTTCCCTATCCTCCAGTCCCATTACGAATCCTTCCCCTATCCACCAGTCCCATTACCAATCCTTCCCCTATCCACCAGTCCCATTACCAATCCTTTCCCTATCCACCAGTCCCATTACCAATCCTTCCCCTATCCACCAGTCCCATTACCAATCCTTACCCTATCCACCAGTCCCATTACAAATCCTTCCCCTATCCACCAGTCCCATTACCAATCCTTTCCCTATCCACCAGTCCCATTACCAATCCTTCCCCTATCCACCAGTCCCATTACCAATCCTCCCCTATCCACCAGTCCCATTACCAACCCTTCCCCTATCCACCAGTCCCATTACCAATCCCTCCCCTATCCACCTGTCCCATTACCAGTCCTTCCCCTATCCACCAGTCCTATTACCAATCCTTCCCCTATCCACCAGTCCCATTACCAATCCTTCCCCTATCCACCAGTCCCATTACCAGTCCTTCCCCTATCCACCAGTCCCATTACCAATCCTTTCCCTATCCACCAGTCGCATTACCAATCATTCCCCTATCCACCAGTCCCATTACCAACCCTTCCCCTATCCACAAGTCCCATTACCAACCATTCCCCTATCCACCAGTTCCAATACCAATCCTTCCGCTATCCACCAGTCCGATTACCAACCCTTCCCCTATCAACCAGTCCCATTACCAACCCTTCCCCTATCCACCAGTCCCAGTACCAAACCTTCCCCTATCCACCAGTCCTATTACCAACCCTTCCCCTATCCACCAGTCCCATTACCAACCCTTCCCCTATCCACCAGTCCCAGTACCAAACCTTCACCTCTCCACCAGTCCCATTACCAATCCTTCCCCTATCCACCAGTCCCATTACCAATCCTTCCCCTATCCACCAGTCCCATTACCAATCCTTCCCCTATCCACCAGTCCCATTACCAATGCTTTCCCTATTCACCGGTCCCATTACCAATCCTTCCCCTATCCACCAGTCCCATTACCAATCCTTCCTCTATCCACCAGTCCCATTACCAACCCTTCCCCTATCCACCAGTCCTATTACCAACCCTTCCCCTATCCACCAGTCCCATTACCAATCTCTCCCCTATCCACCTGTCCCATTACCAGTCCTTCCCCTATCCACCAGTCCCATTACCAATCCTTCCCCTATCCACCAGTCCCATTACCAAACCTTCCCCTATCCACCAGTCCCATTACCAACCCTTCCCCTATCCACCAGTCCCGTTACCAATCCTTCCCCTATCCACCAGTCCCATTACCAATCCTTCCCCTATCCACCAGTTCCATTACCAATCCTTCCCCTATCGACCAGTCCCATTACCAATCGTTCCCCTATCCACCAATCCCATTACCAACCCTTCCCCTATCCACCAGTCCCATTACCAAACCTTCCCCTATCCACCAGTCCCATTACCAATCCTTCCCCTCTCCACCAGTCCCATTACCAATCCTTCCCCTATCCACCAGTCCCATTACCAATCGTTCCCCTATCCACCAATTCCATTACCAACCCTTCCCCTATCCACCAGTCCCATTACCAAACCTTCCCCTATCCACCACTCCCATTACCAATCCTTCCCCTCTCCACCAGTCCCATTACCAATCCTTCCCCTATCCACCAGTCCCATTACCAACCCTTACCCTATCCACCAGTTCCATTACCAACCCTTCCCCTATCCACCAGTCCCATTACCAACCCTTCCCCTATCCACCAGTCCCATTACCAACACTTCCCCTATCCACTAGTCCCATTACCAACCCTTCCTCTATCCACCAGTCCCATTACCAATCCTTCCCCTATCCACCAGTCCTATTACCAACCCTTCCCCTATCCACCAGTCCCATTACCAATCCTTCCCCTATCCACCAGTCCCATTACCAACTATTCCCGTATCCACCAGTCCCATTACCAACCCTTCCCCTATCCACCAGTCCCATTACCGATCCTTCCCCTATCAACCAGTCCCATTACCAACTCTTCCCGTATCCACCAGTCGCATTACCAACCCTTCCCCTATCCACCAGTCCCATTACCAATCCTTCCCCTATCCACCAGTCCTATTACCAACCCTTCCCCTATCTACCAGTTCCATTACCAATCCTTCCCCTATCCACCAGTCCCATTACCAATCCTTCTCCTATCCACCAGTCCCATTACCAATCCTTCCCCTATCCACCAGTCCCATTACCAACCCTTCCCCTATCCACCAGTCCTATTACCAACCCTTCCCCTATCCACCAGTCCCATTACCAATCTCTCCCCTATCCACCTGTCCCATTACCAGTCCTTCCCTTATCCACCAGTCCCATTACCAATCCTTCCCCTATCCACCAGTACCATTACCAATCCTTCCCCTATCCACCAGTCCCATTACCAATCCTTCCCCTATCCACCAGTCCCATTACCAATCCTTCACCTATCCACCAGTCCCATTACCAATCATTCCCCTATCCACCAGTCCCATTACCAACCCTTCCCCTATCCACCAGTCCCATTACCAACCCTTCCCCTATCCACCAGTCCCATTACCAATCCTTCCGCTATCCACCAGTCCTATTACCAACCCTTCCCCTATCCACCAGTCCCATTACCAACCCTTCCCCTATCCACCATTCCCAGTACCAAACCTTCCCCTATCCACCAGTCCTATTACCAACCCTTCCCCTATCCACCAGTCCCATTACCAACCCTTCCCCTATCCACCAGTCCCAGTACCAAACCTTCACCTCTCCACCAGTCCCATTACCAATCCTTCCCCTATCCACCAGTCCCATTACCAATCCTTCCCCTATCCACCAGTCCCATTACCAATCCTTCCCCTATCCACCAGTCCCATTACCAATCCTTCCCCTATCCACCAGTCCCATTACCAACACTTACCCTATCCACCAGTCCCATTACCAATCCCTCCCCTATCCACCAGTCCATTTACCAATCCTTCCCCTATCCACCAGTCCCATTACCAACCCTTCCCCTATCCACCAGTCCCATTAACAACCCTTCCCCTCTCCATCAGTCCCATTACCAATCCTTCCCCTATCCACCAGTCCCATTACCAACCCTTCCCCTATCCACCAGTCCCATTACCAATCCTTCACCTATCCACCAGTCCATTTACCAACCCTTCCCCTATCCACCAGTCCCATTACCAATCCTTCCTCAATCCACCAGTCCCATTACCAATCATTCCCCTATCCACCAGTCCCATTACCAATCATTCCCCTATCCACCAGTCCCATTACCAATCATTCCCCTATCCACCAGTCCCATTACCAACCCTTCCCCTATCCACCAGTCCCATTACCAACCCTTCCCCTATCCACCAGTCCCATTAGCAATCCTTCCCCTATCCACCAGTCCCATTACCAACCCTTCCCCTATCCACCAGTCCCATTACCAACCCTCCCCCTATCCACCAGTCCCAGTACCAACCCTTCCCCTATCCACCAGTCCCATTACGAACCCTTCCCCTATCCACCAGTCCAATTACCAACCCTTCCCCTATCCACCAGTCCCATTATCATCCCTTCCCCTATCCACCAGTCCCATTACCAATCCTTCCCCTATCCACCAGTCCCATTACCAACCCTTTCCCTATCCACCAGTCCCATTACCGACCCTTCCCCTATCCACCAGTCCCATTACCAACCCTTCCCCTATCCACCAGTCCCATTACCAATCCTTCCCCTCTCCACCAGTCCCATTACCAACCCTTCCCCTATCCACCAGTCCCATTAACAATCCTTCCTCTATCCACCAGTCCCATTACCAACCCTTCCCCTATCCACCAGTCCCATTACCAACCCTTCCCCTATCCACCAGTCCCATTACCAACTCTTCCCCTATCCACCAGTCCCATTACCAATCCTTCCCCTATCCACCAGTCCCATTAGCAATCCTTCCCCTATCCACCAGTCCCATTACCAACCCTTCCCCTATCCACCAGTCCCATTACCAACCCTCCCCCTATCCACCAGTCCCAGTACCAACCCTTCCCCTATCCACCAGTCCCATTACGAACCCTTCCCCTATCCACCAGTCCCATTATCAACCCGTCCCCTATCCCCCAGTCCCATTACCAACCTTCCCTATCTACCAGTCCCATTACCAATCCTTCCGCTATCCACCAGTCCTATTACCAACCCTTCCCCTATCCACCAGTCCCATTACCAACCCTTCCCCTATCCACCAGTCCCAGTACCAAACCTTCACCTCTCCACCAGTCCCATTACCAATCCTTCCCCTATCCACCAGTCCCATTACCAATCCTTCCCCTATCCACCAGTCCCATTACCAATCCTTCCCCTATCCACCAGTCCCATTACCAATCCTTCCCCACTCCACCAGTCCAATTACCAACACTTACCCTATCCACCAGTCCCATTACCAATCCCTCCCCTATCCACCAGTCCATTTACCAATCCTTCCCCTATCCACCAGTCCCATTACCAACCCTTCCCCTATCCACCAGTCCCATTAACAACCCTTCCCCTCTCCATCAGTCCCATTACCAATCCTTCCCCTATCCACCAGTCCCATTACCAACCCTTCCCCTATCCACCAGTCCCATTACCAATCCTTCACCTATCCACCAGTCCATTTACCAACCCTTCCCCTATCCACCAGTCCCATTACCAATCCTTCCTCAATCCACCAGTCCCATTACCAATCATTCCCCTATCCACCAGTCCCATTACCAATCATTCTCCTATCCACCAGACCCATTACCAATCATTCCCCTATCCACCAGTCCCACTACCAACCCTTCCCCTATCCACCAGTCCCATTACCAACCCTTCCCCTATCCACCAGTCCCATTACCAATCCTTCCCCTATCCACCAGTCCCATTACCAACCCTTCCCCTATCCACCAGTCCCATTACCAACCCTTCCCCTATCCACCAGTCCCAGTACCAACCCTTCCCCTATCCACCAGTCCCATTACGAACCCTTCCCCTATCCACCAGTCCCATTACCAACCCTTCCCCTATCCACCAGTCCCATTACCAATCCTCCCCTATCCGCCAGTCCCATTACCAACCCTTCCCCTATCCACCAGTCCCATTACCAATCCCTCCCCTATCCACCTGTCCCATTACCAGTCCTTCCCCTATCCACCTGTCCTATTACCAATCCTTCCCCTATCCACCAGTCCCATTACCAGTCCTTCCCCTATCCACCAGTCCCATTACCAATCCTTTCCCTATCCACCAGTCGCATTACCAATCATTCCCCTATCCACCAGTCCCATTACCAACCCTTCCCCTATCCACCAGTCCCATTACCAACCCTTCCCCTATCCACCAGTTCCATTACCAATCCTTCCGCTATCCACCAGTCCGATTACCAACCCTTCCCCTATCCACCAGTCCCATTACCAACCCTTCCCCTATCCACCAGTCCCAGTACCAAACCTTCCCCTATCCACCAGTCCTATTACCAACCCTTCCCCTATCCACCAGTCCCATTACCAACCCTTCCCCTATTCACCAGTCCCAGTACCAAACCTTCACCTCTCCACCAGTCCCATTACCAATCCTTCCCCTATCCACCAGTCCCATTACCAATCCTTCCCCTATCCACCAGTCCCATTACCAATCCTTCCCCTATCCACCAGTCCCATTACCAATCCTTTCCCTATCCACCGGTCCCATTACCAATCCTTCCCCTATCCAACAGTCCCATTACCAATCCCTCCCCTATCCACCAGTCCATTTACCAATCCTTCCCCTATCCACCAGTCCCATTACCAACCCTTCCCCTATCCACGAGTCCCATTACCAACCCTTCCCCTCTCCATCAGTCCCATTACCAATCCTTCCCCTATCCACCAGTCCCATTACCAACCCTTCCCCTATCCACCAGTCCCATTACCAATCCTTCTCCTATCCACCAGGCCATTTACCAATCCTTCCTCTTTCCACCAGTCCCATTACCAACCCTTTCCCTATCCACCAGTCCCATTACCAATGCTTCCCCTATCCACCAGTCCCATTACCAATCCTTCCCCTATCCACCAGTCCCATTACCAATCCTTCCCCAATCCACCAGTCCCATTACCAACCCTTCCCATATCCACCAGTCCCATTACCAATCCTTCCCCTATCCACCAGTCCCATTACCAACCCTTCCCCTATGCACCAGTCCCATTACCAACCCTTCCCCTATCCACCAGTCCCATTACCAATCTTTGCCCTATCCACCAGTCCCATTACCAACCCTTCCCCTCTCCACCAGTCCCATTACCAATCCTTCCCGTATCCACCAGTCCCATTACCAATCTTTCCCCTTTCCACCAGTCCCATTACCAACCTTTCCCCTATCCACCAATCCCATTACCAATCCTTCCCCTATCCACCAGTCCCATTACCAACCCTTCCCCTATCCACCAGTCCCATTACCAACCCTTCCCCTATCCACCAGTCCCATTACCAACCCTTCCCCTATCCACCAGTCCCGTTACCAATCCTTCCCCTATCAACCAGTCCCATTACCAATCCTTCCCCTATCCACCAGTCCCATTACCAATCCTTACCCTATCCACCAGTCCCATTACCAACCCTTCCCCTATCCACCAGTCCCATTACCAACCCTTCCCCTATCCACCGGTCCCATTCCCAACCCTTCCCCTATCCACCAGTCCCATTACCAACCCTTCCCCTATCCACCAGTCCCATTCCCAACCCTTCCCCTCTCCACCAGTCCCATTACCAATCGTTCCCCTATCCACCAATTCCATTACCAACCCTTCCCCTATCCACCAGTCCCATTACCAAACCTTCCCCTATCCACCAGTCCCATTACCAATCCTTCCCCTCTCCACCAGTCCCATTACCAATCCTTCCCCTATCCTCCAGTCCCATTACCAACCCTTACCCTATCCACCAGTTCCATTACCAACCCTTCCCCTATCCACCAGTCCCATTACCAACCCTTCCCCTATCCACCAGTCCTATTACCAACCCTTCCCCTATCCACCAGTCCCATTACCAATCCTTCCCCTATCCACCACTCCCATTACCAACCATTCCCGTATCCACCAGTCCCATTACCAACCCTTCCCCTATCCACCAGTCCCATTACCGATCCTTCCCCTATCAACCAGACCCATTACCAACTCTTCCCGTATCCACCAGTCGCATTACCAACCCTTCCCCTATCCACCACTCCCATTACCAATCCTTCCCCTATCCACCAGTCCTATTACCAACCCTTCCCCTATCTACCAGTTCCATTACCAATCCTTCCCCTATCCACCAGTCCCATTACCAATCCTTCTCCTATCCACCAGTCCCATTACCAATCCTTCTCCTATCCACCAGTCCCATTACCAATCCTTCCCCTATCCACCAGACCCATTACCAACCCTTCCCCTATCCACCAGTCCTATTACCAACCCTTCCCCTATCCACCAGTCCCATTACCAATCTCTCCCCTATCCACCTGTCCCATTACCAGTCCTTCCCTTATCCACCAGTCCCATTACCAATCCTTCCCCTATCCACCAGTACCATTACCAATCCTTCCCCTATCCACCAGTCCCATTATCAATCCTTCCCCTATCCACCAGTCCCATTACCAATCCTTCACCTATCCACCAGTCCCATTACCAATCATTCCCCTATCCACCAGTATCATTACCAACCCTTCACCTATCCACCAGTCCCATTACCAACCCTTCCCCTATCCACCAGTCCCATTACCAATCCTTCCGCTATCCACCAGTCCTATTACCAACCCTTCCCCTATCCACCAGTCCCATTACCAACCCTTCCCCTATCCACCATTCCCATTACCAACCCTTCCCCTATCCACCAGTCCCATTACCAATCCTTCCCCTATCCCCCAGTCCCATTACCAACACTTCCCCTATCCACCAGTCCCAGTACCAACCCTTCCCCTATCCACCAGTCCCATTACCAATCCTTCCGCTATCCACCAGTCCTATTGCCAACCCTTCCCCTATCCACCAGTCCCATTACCAACCCTTCCCCTATCCACCATTCCCAGTACCAAACCTTCCCCTATCCACCAGTCCTATTACCAACCCTTCCCCTATTCACTAGTCCCATTACCAACCCTTCCCCTATCCACCAGTCCCAGTACCAAACCTTCACCTCTCCACCAGTCCCATTACCAATCCTTCCCCTATCCACCAGTCCCATTACCAATCCTTCCCCTATCCACCAGTCCCATTACCAATCCTTCCCCTATCCACCAGTCCCATTACCAATCCTTCCCCTATCCACCAGTCCCATTACCAACACTTACCCTATCCACCAGTCCCATTACCAATCCCTCCCCTATCCACCAGTCCATTTACCAATCCTTCCCCTATCCACCAGTCCCATTACCAACCCTTCCCCTATCCACCAGTCCCATTAACAACCCTTCCCCTCTCCATCAGTCCCATTACCAATCCTCCTATCCACCAGTCCCATTACCAACCCTTCCCCTATCCACCAGTCCCATTACCAATCCTTCCCCTATCCACCAGTCCATTTACCAACCCTTCCCCTATCCACCAGTCCCATTACCAATCCTTCCTCTATCCACCAGTCCCATTACCAATCATTCCCCTATCCACCAGTCCCATTACCAATCATTCTCCTATCCACCAGTCCCATTACCAATCATTCCCCTATCCACCAGTCCCACTACCAACCCTTCCCTATCCACCAGTCCCATTACCAACCCTTCCCTATCCACCAGTCCCATTAGCAATCCTTCCCTATCCACCAGTCCCATTACCAACCTTCCCCTATCCACCAGTCCCATTACCAACCCTCCCCCTATCCACCAGTCCCAGTACCAACCCTTCCCCTATCCACCAGTCCCATTACGAACCCTTCCCCTATCCACCAGTCCCATTACCAACCCTTCCCCTATCCACCAGTCCCATTATCATCCTTCCCTATCCACCAGTCCCATTACCAATCCTTCCCTATCCACCAGTCCCATTACCAACCTTCCCTATCCACCAGTCCCATTACCGACCCTTCCCCATCCACCAGTCCCATTACCAACCCTTCCCTATCCACCAGTCCCATTACCAATCCTTCCCTCTCCACCAGTCCCATTACCACCCCTTCCCCTATCCACCAGTCCCATTAACAATCCTTCCTCTATCCACCAGTCCCATTACCAACCCTTCCCCTATCCACCAGTCCCATTACCAACCCTTCCCCTATCCACCAGTCCCATTATCAACTCTTCCCCTATCCACCAGTCCCATTACCAATCCTTCCCCTATCCACCAGTCCCATTAGCAATCCTTCCCCTATCCACCAGTCCCATTACCAACCCTTCCCCTATCCACCAGTCCCATTACCAATCCTTCCCCTATCCACCAGTCCCAGTACCAACCCTTCCCCTATCCACCAGTCCCATTACCAACCCTGCCCCTATCCACCAGTCCCATTCCCAACCCTTCCCCTATCCACCCGTCCCATTACCAACCCTTCCCTATCCAGCAGTCCCATTACCAATCCTTCCCCTATCCACCATTCCCATTACCAACATACCAACTATCCACCAGTCCCATTACCAATCCTTCCCCTATCCACCAGTCCCAGTACCAAACCTTCACCTCTCCACCAGTCCCATTACCAATCCTTCCCCTATCCACCAGTCCCATTACCAATCCTTCCCCTATCCACCAGTCCCATTACCAATCCTTCCCCTATCCACCAGTCCCATTACCAATCCTTCCCCTATCCACCAGTCCCATTACCAACACTTCCCCTATCCACCAGTCCCATTACCAATCCTTCCCCTATCCACCAGTCCCATTACCAATCCTTCCCCTATCCACCAGTCCCATTACCAACCCTTCCCCTATCCACCAGTCCCATTAACAACCCTTCCCCTCTCCATCAGTCCCATTACCAATCCTTCCCCTATCCACCAGTCCCATTACCAACCCTTCCCCTATCCACCAGTCCCATTACCAATCCTTCACCTATCCACCAGTCCATTTACCAACCCTTCCCCTATCCACCAGTCCCATTACCAATCCTTCCTCTATCCACCAGTCCCATTACCAATCATTCCCCTATCCACCAGTCCCATTACCAATCATTCCCCTATCCACCAGTCCCATTACCAATCATTCCCCTATCCACCAGTCCCATTACCAACCCTTCCCCTATCCACCAGTCCCATTACCAACCCTTCCCCTATCCACCAGTCCCATTAGCAATCCTTCCCCTATCCACCAGTCCCATTACCAACCCTTCCCCTATCCACCAGTCCCATTACCAACCCTTCCCCTATCCACCAGTCCCAGTACCAACCCTTCCCCTATCCACCAGTCCCATTACGAACCCTTCCCCTATCCACCAGTCCCATTACCAAACCTTCCCCTATCCACCAGTCCCATTACCATCCCTTCCCCTATCCACCTGTCCCATTACCAACCCTTCCCCTATCCACCAGTCCCATTACCAATCCCTCCCCTATCCACCTGTCCCATTACCAGTCCTTCCCCTATCCACCTGTCCTATTACCAATCCTTCCCCTATCCACCAGTCCCATTACCAGTCCTTCCCCTATCCACCAGTCCCATTACCAATCCTTTCCCTATCCACCAGTCGCATTACCAATCATTCCCCTATCCACCAGTCCCATTACCAACCCTTCCCCTATCCACCAGTCCCATTACCAACCCTTCCCCTATCCACCAGTTCCATTACCAATCCTTCCTCTATCCACCAGTCCGATTACCAACCCTTCCCCTATCCACCAGTCCCATTACCAACCCTTCCCCTATCCACCAGTCCCAGTGCCAAACCTTCCCCTATCCACCAGTCCTATTACCAACCCTTCCCCTATCCACCAGTCCCATTACCAACCCTTCCCCTATTCACCAGTCCCAGTACCAAACCTTCACCTCTCCACCAGTCCCATTACCAATCCTTCCCCTATCCACCAGTCCCATTACCAATCCTTCCTCTATCCACCAGTCCCATTACCAATCCTTCCCCTATCCACCAGTCCCATTACCAATCCTTTCCCTATCCACCGGTCCCATTACCAATCCTTCCCCTATCCAACAGTCCCATTACCAATCCCTCCCCTATCCACCAGTCCATTTACCAATCCTTCCCCTATCCACCAGTCCCATTACCAACCCTTCCCCTATCCACGAGTCCCATTACCAACCCTTCCCCTCTCCATCAGTCCCATTACCAATCCTTCCCCTATCCACCAGTCCCATTACCAACCCTTCCCCTATCCACCAGTCCCATTACCAATCCTTCTCCTATCCACCAGGCCATTTACCAATCCTTCCCCTTTCCACCAGTCCCATTACCAACCCTTCCCCTATCCACCAGTCCCATTACCAATGCTTCCCCTATCCACCAGTCCCATTACCAATCCTTCCCCTATCCACCAGTCCCATTACCAATCCTTCCCCAATCCACCAGTCCCATTACCAACCCTTCCCATATCCACCAGTCCCATTACCAATCCTTCCAATATCCACCAGTCCCATTACCAACCCTTCCCCTATGCACCAGTCCCATTACCAACCCTTCCCCTATCCACCAGTCCCATTACCAATCTTTGCCCTATCCACCAGTCCCATTACCAACCCTTCCCCTCTCCACCAGTCCCATTACCAATCCTTCCCGTATCCACCAGTCCCATTACCAATCTTCCCTTTCCACCAGTCCCATTACCAACCTTCCCTATCCACCAGTCCCATTACCAATCCTTCCGCTATCCACCAGTCCCATTACCAACCTTCCTATCCACCAGTCCCATTACCATCCCTTCCACTATCCACCAGTCCCATTACCAATCCTTTCCCTATCCACCAGTCCCATTACCAATCCTTCCCCTATCCACCAGTCCCATTACCAATCCTTCTTCTATCCACCAGTCCCATTACCAATCCTTCCCTATCCACCAGTCCCATTACCAACCCTTCCTATCCACCAGTCCCATTACCAACCTTCCCCTATCCACCGGTCCCATTACCAACCCTTCCCTATCCACCAGTCCCATTACCAACCCTTCCCTATCCACCAGTCCCATTCCAACCCTTCCTCTCCTCCAGTCCCATTACCAAGCGTTCCCCTATCCACCAGTCCAATTACCAACCCTTCCCCTATCCACCAGTCCCATTACCAAACCTTCCCCTATCCACCAGTCCCATTACCAATCCTTCCCCTATCCACAAGTCCCATTACCAATCCTTCCCCTATCCAAAAGTCCCATTACCAACCCTTCCTATCCACCAGTCCCATTACCAACCCTTCCCTATCCACCAGTCCCATTACCAACCTTCCCTATCCACCAGTCCCATTACCAACCCTTCCCTATCCACCAGTCCCATTACCAATCCTTCCCTATCCACCAGTCCCATTACCAACCATTCCCTATCCACCAGTCCCATTACCAACCCTTCCCTATCCACCAGTCCCATTACCAATCCTTCCCCATCCACCAGTCCCATTACCAACTCTTCCCTATCCACCAGTCCATTACCAATCCTTCCCCTACCAGTCCCATTACCAATCCTTCCCTATCCACCAGTCCCATTACCAACCCTTCCCTATCCACCAGTCCCATTACCAATCCTTCCCTATCCACCAGTCCCATTACCAACCCTTCCCTATCCACCAGTCCCATTACCAATCCTTCCCTATCCACCAGTCCCATTACCAATCCTTACCCTATCCACCAGTCCCATTACCAATCCTTCCCCTATCCACCAGTCCCAATACCAAAACTTCCCCTATCCACAAGTCCCATTACCAATCTTCCCTATCCACCAGTCCCATTACCAACCCTTCCCTATCCACCAGTCCCGTACCAATCCATTCCCTATCCACCAGTCCCATTACCAAACCTTCCCCTATCCACCAGTCCCATTACCAATCCTTCCCCTATCCACCAGTCCCATTACCAATCCTTCACCTATCCACCAGTCCCATTACCAATCCTTCCCCTATCCACCAGTCCATTACCAACCCTTCCCTATCCACCAGTCCCATTACCAACCCTTCCCTATCCACCAGTCCCATTACCAATCCTTCCCCTATCCACCAGTCCCATTACCAACCCTTCCCCTATCCACCAGTCCCATTACCAATCCTTAACCTATCCACCAGTCCAATAACCAACCCTTCCCTCCACCAGTCCCATTACCAATCCTTCCCTATCCACCAGTCCCATTACCAACCCTTCCTATCCACCAGTCCCATTACCAATCCTTCCCCTATCCACCAGTCCCATTACCAATCCTTCCCTATCCACCAGTCCCATTACCAACCTTCCCTATCCACCAGTCCCATTACCAATCCTTCCCCTATCCACCAGTCCCATTACCAATCCTTCCCCTATCCACCAGTCCCATTACCAACCCTTCCCCTATCCACCAGTCCCATTACCAATCCTTCCCCTATCCACCAGTCCCATTACCAATCCTTCCCTATCCACCAGTCCCATTACCAACCCTTCCCTATCCACCAGTCCCATTACCAACCCTTCCCTATCCACCAGTCCCATTACCAACCCTTCCCCTATCCACCAGTCCCATTACCAATCCTTCCCTATCCACCAGTCCCATTACCAATCCTTCCCTATCCACCAGTCCCATTACCAATCTTCCCTATCCACCAGTCCCATTACCAATCCTTCCCCTATCCACCAGTCCCATTACCAATCCTTCCCTATCCACCAGTCCCATTACCAATCCTTCCCCTATCCACCAGTCCCATTACCAATCCTTCCCCTATCCACCAGTCCCATTACCAATCCTTCCCAAGTGCACCCGTCCCATAACCAATCCTTATCCTATCCACCTGTCCCATTACCAACCCTTCCCATATCCACCAGTCCCATTACCAATCCTCCCCTATCCACCAGTCCCATTACCAACCTTCCCTATCCACCAGTCCCATTACCAATCCTTCCCTATCAACCAGTCCCATTACCAATCCTTCCCCTATCCACCAGTCCCATTACCAATCCTTCCCCTATCCACCAGTCCCATTACCAATCCTTCCCCTATCCACCAGTCCCATTACCAGCCTTCCCTATCCACCAGTCCCATTACCAACCTTCCCTATCCACCAGTCCCATTACCACTCCTTCCCGATCCACCAGTCCCATTACCAAACCTTCCCTATCCACCAGTCCCATTACCAATCCTTCCCCTATCCACCAGTCCCATTACCAATCCTTCCCCTATCCACCAGTCCCGTACCAGCCCTTCCTATCCACGAGTCCCATTACCAATCCGTCCCCTATCCAGTCCAATTACCAATCCTTTCCCTATCCACCAGTCCCATTACCAACCCTTCACCTATCCACCAGTCCCCTTAGCACCCCTGCCCCGAACCACCAGTCCCATTACCAATCCTTCCCCTATCCACCAGTCCCATTACCAATCCTTCCCCTATCCACCAGTCCCATTACCAACCCTTCCCCTATCCACCAATCCCATTACCAACCCTTATCCTATCCACCAGTCCCATTACCAATCCTTCCCCTATCCACCAGTCCCATTACCAATCCTTCACCTATCCACCAGTCCCATTACCAACCCTTCCCCTATCCACCAGTCCAATTACCAATCCTTCCCCTATCCACCAGTCCCATTACCAACCCTTCCCCTATCCACCAGTCCCATTACCAATCGTTCCCCTATCCACCAGTCCCATTACCAATCCTTCCCCTATCCACCAGTCCCATTACTAACCCTCCCCTATCCACCAGTCCCATTACCAATCCTTCCCCTATCCACCAGTCCCATTACCAACCCTTCCCCTATCCACCAGTCCCATTACCAATCCTTCCCCTATCCACCAGTCCCATTACCAATCCTTCCCCTATCCACCAGTCCCATTACCAACCCTTACCCTATCCACCAGTCCCATTACCAATCCTTCCCCTATCCACCAGTCCCATTACCAATCCTTCCCCTATCCACCAGTCCCATTACCAACCTTCCCTCTATCCACCAGTCCCATTACCAATCCTTCCCCTATCCACCAGTCCCATTACCAACCCTTGCACTATCCACCAGTCCCATTACCAACCCTTCCCCTATCCACCAGTCCCATTACTAACCTTCCCTATCCACCAGTCCCATTACCAATCCTTCCCTATCCACCAGTCCCATTACCAACCTTCCCCTATCCACCAGTCCATTACCAACCCTTCCCTATCCACCAGTCCCATTACCAACCTTCCCTATCCTCTAGTCCCATTACCAATCCTTCCCCTATCCACCATTCCGTTTACCAATCCTTCCCCTATCCACCAGTCCATTCTTCCCTATCCACCAGTCCCATTACCAACCTTCCCTATCCACCAGTCCCATTACCAATCCTTCCCTATCCACCAGTCCCGTACCAAACCTTCCCCTATCCACCAGTCCATTACCAAACCATACCCTAACCACCAGTCCCATTACCAACCCTTCCCTATCCACCAGTCCCATTACCAACCCTTCCCTATCCACCAGTCCATTACCAATCCTTCCCTATCCACCAGTCCCATTACCAACCCTTCCCTATCCACCAGTCCCATTACCAACCCTTCCCTATCCACCAGTCCCATTACCAACCCTTCCCCTATCCACCAGTCCATTACCAATCCTTCCCCTATCCTCCAGTCCCATTACCAACCCTTCCCCTATCCACCAGTCCCATTACCAACCTTCCCCTATCCACCAGTCCCATTACCAATCCTTCCCTATCCACCAGTCCCATTACCAATCCTTCCCTATCCACCAGTCCCATTACCAACCTTCCCTATCCACCAGTCCCATTACCAACCTTCCCCCTCCACCAGTCCCATTACCAATCCTTCCCCTATCCACCAGTCCCATTACCAACCCTTCCCCTATCCACCAGTCCAATTACCAGCGCTTCCCCTATCCACCAGTCCATTACCAATCCTTCCCTATCCACCAGTCCCATTACCAACCCTTCCCTATCCACCAGTCCCATTACCAATCCTTCCCCTATCCACCAGTCCCATTACCAATCCTTCCCTATCCACCAGTCCCATTACCAACCCTTCCCTATCCACCAGTCCATTACCAACCCTTCCCTATCCACCAGTCCCATTACCAACCTTCCCTATCCACCAGTCCCATTACCAACCCTTCCCCTATCCACCAGTCCATTACCAATCCTTCCTATCCACCAGTCCCATTACCAACCTTCCCTATCCACCAGTCCATTACCAATCCTTCCCTATCCACCAGTCCCATTACCAATCCTTCCCTATCCACCAGTCCCATTACCAATCCTTCCCTATCCACCAGTCCCATTACCAATCCTTCCCTATCCACCAGTCCCATTACCAGCCCTTCCCTATCCACCAGTCCCTTTACCAATCCTTCCCTATCCACTAGTCCCATTACCAATCCTTCCCCTATCCACCAGTCCCATTACCAATCCTTCCCATATGCACCAGTCCCATTACCAATCCTTCCCCTATCCACCAGTCCCATTACCAACCTTTCCCCTATCCACTATCCACCAGTCCCATTACCAACCCTTCCCTATCCACCAGTCCATTACCAATCCTTCCCCTATCCACCAGTCCCATTACCAATCCTTCCCTATCCAGTCCCATTACCAACCCTTCCCTATCCACCAGTCCCATTACCAACCCTTCCCCTATCCACCAGTCCCATTACCAATCCTTCCCCATCCAGTCCATTACCAACCCTATCCACCAGTCCCATTACCACCCGTCCCCGATCCATCAGTCCCATTACCAATCATTCCTCTATCCACCAGTTCCATTACCAATCCTTCCCCTATCCACCAGTCCCATTACCAACCCTTCCCCTATCCACCAGTCCAATTACCAACCCTTCCCCTATCCACCAGTCCCATTACCAATCCTTCCCCTATCCACCAGTCCCATTACCAAAACTTCCCCTATCCACCAGTCCCATTACCAATCCTTCCCCTATCCTCCAGTCCCATTACCAATCCTTCCCCTATCCACAAATACCATTTCCTACACCTTCCCCTATCCACAAGTCCCATTACCAACCCTTTCCTTATCCACCAGTCCCATTACCAACCCTTTCCCTATCCACCAGTCCCATTACCAACCCTTCCCCTATCCACCAGTCCCATTACCAATCCTTCCCCTATCCACCAGTCCCATTACCAACCCTTCCCCTATCCACCAGTCCCATTACCAATCCTTCCCCAATCCACCAGTCCCATTACCAACCCTTCCCCTATCCACCAGTCCCATTACCAATCCTTCCCCTATCCACCAGTCCCATTACCAATCCTTCCCCTATCCACCAGTCCCATTACCAATCCTTCCCCTATCCACCAGTCCCATTACCAATTCCTCCCCTATCCAAAAGCCCCATTACCAATCTTCCCTATCCACCAGTCCCATTACCATCACTTCCCCTATCCACCAGTCCCATTACCAACCCTTCCCTATCCACCAGTCCCATTACCAACCTTCCCTATCCACCAGTCCCATTACCAATCCTTCCCCTATCCACCAGTCCATTACCAACCCTTCCCTATCCACCAGTCCCATTACCAACCCTTCCCCTATCCACCAGTCCCATTACCAATCCTTCCCTATCCACCAGTCCCATTACCAATCCTTCCCTATCCACCAGTCCATTACCAAACCTTCCCTATCCACCAGTCCCGTACCAATCCTTCCTATCCACCAGTCCCATTACCAATCCTTCCCTATCCACCAGTCCCATTACCAACCTTCCCTATCCACCAGTCCCATTACCAATCCTTCCCTATCCGCAGTCCCATTACCAACCCTTCCCTATCCACCAGTCCCATTACCAATCCTTCCCTATCCACCAGTCCCATTACCAATCCTTCCCTATCCACCAGTCCCATTACCAACCCTTCCCTATCCACCAGTCCCATTACCAACCCTTCCCTATCCACCAGTCCCATTACCAATCCTTCCCCATCCACCAGTCCCATTACCAACCCTTCCCTATCCACCAGTCCCATTACCAATCCTTCCCTATCCACCAGTCCATTACCAACCCTTCCCTATCCACCAGTCCCATTACCAACCCTTCCCTATCCACCAGTCCCGTACCAATCCTTCCCCTATCCACCAGTCCCATTACCAATCCTTCCCTATCCACCAGTCCCATTACCAACCCTTCCCTATCCACCAGTCCCGTACCAACCCTTCCCTATCCACCAGTCCCATTACCAATCCTTCCCTATCCACCAGTCCCATTACCAATCCTTCCCCTATCCACCAGTCCCATTACCAATCCTTCCCTATCCACCAGTCCATTACCAATCCTCCCTATCCACCAGTCCCATTACCAATCCTTCCCTATCCACCAGTCCCATTACCAATCCTTCCCTATCCACCAGTCCCATTACCAATCCTTCCCTATCCACCAGTCCCATTACCAATCCTTCCCTATCCACCAGTCCCATTACCAACCATTCCCGTACCAACCAGTCCCATTACCAGCCCTACCCTATCCACCAGTCCCATTACCAACCCTTCCCCTATCCACCAGTCCCATTACCAATCCATCACCTATCAACCAGTCCCATTACCAATCCTTCCCTATCCACCAGTCCCATTACCAATCCTTCCCTATCCACCAGTCCCATTACCAGCCTTCCCTATCCACCAGTCCATTACCAATCCTTCCCTATCCACCAGTCCCATTACCAATCCTTCCCCTAACCACCAGTCCCATTACCACCCCTATCCACCAGTCCCAGTACCAATCCTTCCCCTATCCACCAGTCCCATTACCAACCCCTCCCCTATCCACCAGTCCCATTACCAACCTTCCCCCATCCACCAGTCCATTACCAATCCTTCCCCTATCCACCAGTCCATTACCAATCCTTCCCTATCCACCAGTCCCATTACCAACCCTTCCCTATCCAAGAGTACCATTACCAACCCTTCCCCTATCCACCAGTCCCATTACCAATCCTTCCGCTATCCACAAGTCCCATTACCAATCCTTCCGCTATCCACCAGTCCCATTACCAACCCTTCCCCTATCCACCAGTCCCATTACCAAACCTTCCCCTATCCACCAGTCCCATTACCAACCCTTCCCCTATCCACCAGTCCCATTACCAATCCTTCCACTATACACCAGTCCAATTACCAAACCTTCCCTATCCACCAGTCCCATTACCATCCTTCCCCTATCCACCAGTCCCGTACCAATCCTTCCCCTATCCACCAGTCCCATTACCAACCTTCCCTATCCACCAGTCCCATTACAAACCCTTCCCCTATCCACCAGTCCCATTACCAACCTTCCCTATCCACCAGTCCATTACCAATCCTTCCCTATCCACCAGTCCCATTCCTCCCCTATCCACCAGTCCATTACCAACTCTTCCCCTATCCACCAGTCCCATTACCAACCCTTCCCCTATCCACCAGTCCCATTACCAATCCTTCTCTATCCACCAGTCCATTACCAATCCTTCCCTATCCACCAGTCCCATTACCAATCCTTCCCTATCCACCAGTCCCATTACCAACCCTTCCCTATCCACCAGTCCCATTACCAATCCTTCCCTATCCACCAGTCCCATTACCAACCCTTCCCTATCCACCAGTCCCATTACCAACCCTTCCCCATCCACCAGTCCCATTACCAATCCTTCCCTATCCACCAGTCCCATTACCAATCCTTCCCTATCCACCAGTCCCATTACCAACCCTTTCCCCATCCACCAGTCCCATTACCAATCTTCCCCATCCACCAGTCCATTACCAACCTTCCCTATCCACCAGTTCCATTACCAATCCACCAGTCCCATTACCAATCTTCCTCCACCAGTCCCATTAATCCACCAGTCCCATTACCAACCCTTCCCTATCCACCAGTCCCATTACCAATCCTTCCCCTATCCACCAGTCCCATTACCAACCCTTCCCCTATCCACCAGTCCCATTACCAACCCTTCCCCTATCCACCAGTCCCATTACCAATCCTTCCGCTATCCACCAGTCCCATTACCAACCCTTCCCCTATCCACCAGTCCCATTACCAACCCTTCCCTATCCAACACTACCATTACCAATCCTTCCCTATCCACCAGTCCCATTACCAGTCCTTCCCTATCCACCAGTCCCATTACCAATCCTTCCCTATCCACCAGTCCCATTACTCAATCCTTCCCTATCCACCAGTCCCATTACCAATCCTTCCCTATCCACCAGTCCCATTACCAATCCTTCCCTATCCACCAGTCCCATTACCAATCCTTCTATCCACCAGTTCCATTACCAATCCTTCCCTATCCACCAGTCCCATTACCAACCTTCCCTATCCACCGGTCCCATTACCAACCCTTCCCTATCCACCAGTCCATTACCAATCCTTCCCTATCCACCAGTCCCATTACCAATCCTTCCTATCCACCAGTCCCATTACCAACCTTCCCCTATCCACCAGTCCCATTACCAATCCTTCCCTATCCACCAGTCCCATTACCAACCCTTCCCTATCCACCAGTCCCATTACCAATCCTTCCCCTATCCACCACCTTCCCTATCCACCAGTCCCACACCAATCCTTCCCCATCCACCAGTCCCATTACCAATCCTTTCCCTATCCACCAGTCCCATTACCAATCCTTCCCCCCATCCACCAGTCCCATTACCAACCCTTCCCTATCCACCAGTCCCATTACCAACCTTCCGCTATCCACCAGTCCCATTACCAACCCTTCCCCTATCCACCAGTCCCATTACCAATCCTTCCCCAATCCACCAGTCCCATTACCAACCCTACCCCTATCCACCAGTCCCATTACCAATCCTTCCCTATCCACCAGTCCACCCTATCCACCAGTCCCATTACCAACCTTCCTATCCACCAGTCCCATTACTAACCCTTCCCCATCCACCAGTCCCATTACCAATCCTTCCCCATCCACCAGTCCCATTACCAACCCTTCCCTATCCACCAGTCCCGTACCAATCCTTCCGCTATCCACCAGTCCCATTACCAATCCTTCCCCTATCCACCAGTCCCATTACCAATCCTTCCCCATCCACCAGTCCCATTACCAATCCTTCCCCATCCACCAGTCCCATTACCAACCCTTCCATCCACCAGTCCCATTACCAATCCTTCCCCATCCACCAGTCCCATTACCAACCCTTCCCTATCCACCAGTCCCATTACCAATCCTTCCCCATCCACCAGTCCATTTACCAATCCTTCCCTATCCACCAGTCCCATTACCAACCCTTCCCTATCCACCGGTCCCATTACCAACCTTCACCTATCCACCAGTCCCATTACCAAAACTTCCCCTATCCACCTGTCGCATTACCAAGCCTTGCCCTATCCACCAGTCCTATTACCAATCCTTCCCCCATCCACCTGTCCATTACTAATCCTTCCCTATCACCAGTCCCATTACCAACCTTCCCCTATCCACCAGTTCAATTACCTAACCTTCCCCTATCCACCAGTCCCATACCAACCCTTCCCCATCCACCAGTCCCACTTTACCAACCTTCCCCTATCCACCAGTCCCATTACCAACCCTTCCCTATCCACCAGTCCCATTACCAATCCTTCCCTATCCACCAGTCCCATTACCAAACCTTCACCTATCCACCAGTCCCATTCAACCTTCCCTATCCACCAGTCCCATTACCAATCCTTCCCCATCCACCAGTCCCATTACCAATCCTTCCCCATCCACCAGTCCATTACTAATCCTTCCCCATCCACCAGTCGTACCAACCCTTCCCTATCCACCAGTCCCATTACCAATCCTTTCCCTATCCACCAGTCCATTAATCCTTCCCTATCCACCAGTCCCGTACCAATCCTTCCCTATCCACCAGTCCCATTACCAGCCTTCCCTATCCACCAGTCCCATTACCAACCTTCCCCTATCCACCAGTATCCTTCCCTATCCACCAGTCCCATTACCATCCTTTTCTATCCACCAGTCCCATTACCAACCCTCCCCTATCCACCAGTCCCATTACCAACCCTTCCTCCCATCCACCAGTCCATTACCAACCCTTCCCTATCCACCAGTCCCATTACCAATCCTTCCCTATCCACCAGTCCCATTACCAACCCTTCCCTATCCACCAGTCCCATTACCAACCTTCCCCATCCACCAGTCCATTACCAATCCTTCCCTATCCACCAGTCCCATTACCAATCCTTCCCTATCAACCAGTCCATTACCAATCCTTCCCATCCACCAGTCCCATTACCAACCCTATCCACCAGTCCCATTACATCCACCAGTCCCATTACCAATCCTTCCCTATCCACCAGTCCCATTACCAACCTTCCCCTATCCACCAGTCCCATTACCAACCCTTCCCTATCCACCAGTCCCATTACTTCAACCCTTCCCTCTCCACCAGTCCCATTACCAATCCTTCCCTATCCACCAGTCCCATTACCAACCCTTTCCCTATCCACCAGTCCCATTACCAACCCTTCCCTATCCACCAGTCCCATTACCAATCCTTCCCTATCCACCAGTCCATTACCAATCCTTCCTATCCACCAGTCCATTACCAACCCTTCCCTATCCACCAGTCCCATTACCAATCCTTCCCTATCCACCAGTCCCATTACCAACCTTCCCCTATCCACCAGTCCCATTACCAATCCTTCCCTATCCACCAGTCCCATTACCAACCCTTCCCTATCCACCAGTCCCATTACCAATCCTTCCCTATCCACCAGTCCATTACCAATCCTTCCCTATCACCAGTCCCATTACCAACCCTTCCCCATCCACCAGTCCCATTACCAACCTTCCCTATCCACCAGTCCAGTACCAACCCTTCCCTATCCACCAGTCCCATTACCAACCCTTCCCTATCCACCAGTCCCATTACCATCCTTCCCTATCCACCAGTCCCATTACCAACCCTTCCCTATCCACCAGTCCCATTACCAATCCTTCCCTATCCACCAGTCCCATTACCAACCTTCCCCTATCCACCAGTCCCGACATTACCCTTCCCCTATCCACCAGTCCCATTACCAACCCTTCCCTATCCACCAGTCCATTACCAATCTTCCCTATCCACCAGTCCCATTACCAATCCTTCCCCATCCACCAGTCCCATTACCAACCTTCCCTATCCACCAGTCCCATTACCAACCTTCCCCTATCCACCAGTCCCATTACCAATCCTTCCCCATCCACCAGTCCCATTACCAACCCTTCCCCTATCCACCAGTCCCATTAACTTCCCTATCCACCAGTCCATTAAACCTTCCCTATCCACCAGTCCCATTACCAATCCTTCCCTATCCACCAGTCCCATTACCAACCTTCCCTATCCACCAGTCCCATTACCAACCCTTCCCTATCCACCAGTCCCATTACTAATCCTTCCCCTATCCACCAGTCCATTACCAATCCTTCCCTATCCACCAGTCCCATTACCAACCCTTCCCCATCCACCAGTCCCATTACCAATCCTTCCCCTATCCACCAGTCCCGTACCAATCCTTCCCCTATCCACCAGTCCATTACCGAACCCTATCCATACCAACCCTTCCCTATCCACCAGTCCCATTACCAATCCTTCCCTATCCACCAGTCCCATTACCAATCCTTCCCCATCCACCAGTCCCATTACCAATCCTTCCCTATCCACCAGTCCCATTACCAACCCCTTCCCTATCCACCAGTCCCATTACCAACCCTTCCCTATCCACCAGTCCCATTACCAATCCTTCCCCTATCCACCAGTACCATTACCAACCATTCCCCTATCCACCAGTCCCATTACCAATCCTTCCCCATCCACCAGTCCCATTACCAATCCTTCCCCTATCCACCAGTCCCATTACCATCCTTCCCTATCCACCGGTCCCATTACCAGTCCTTCCCCTATCCACCAGTCCCATTACCAACTCTTCCCTATCACCAGTCCATTACCAATCCTTCCCCTATCCACCAATCCCATTACCAATCCTTCCCCTATCCACCAGTCCCATTACCAACCTTTCCCCATCCACCAGTCCCATTACCAATCCTTCCCTACATTACCAATCCTTCCCCATCCACCAGTCCCATTACCAACCCTTCCCTATCCACCAGTCCCATTACCAATCCTCCTATCCACCAGTCCCATTACCAATCTTCCCTATCCACCAGTCCCATTATATCCACCAGTCCCATTACCAACCCTTCCCTATCCACCAGTCCATTACCAATCCTTCCCTATCCACCAGTCCCATTACCAATCCTTCCCCATCCACCAGTCCCATTACCAACCTTCCCTATCCACCAGTCCCATTACCAATCCTTCCCCATCCACCAGTCCCATTACCAATCCTTCCCCCATCCACCAGTCCCATTACCAATACTTTATCCACCAATCCCATTACCAACCTTCCCCTATCCACCAGTCCCATTACCAATCCTTCCCTATCCACCAGTCCCATACCAACCCTTCCCTATCCACCAGTCCCATTACCAACCCTTCCCTATCCACCATTACCAAACCTTCCCCATCCACCAGTCCCATTACCAACCCTTCCCCATCCACCAGTCCCATTACCAACCCTTCCCTATCCACCAGTCCCATTGTACTTCCCCTCTATCCACCAGTCCCATTACCAATCCTTCCCTATCCACCAGTCCCATTACCAATCCTTCCTTATCCACCAGTCCCATTACCAATCCTTCCCCTATCCACCAGTCCCATTACCAGCCCTTCCCCTATCCACCAGTCCCATTACCAATCCTTCCCCTATCCACCAGTCCCATTACCAACCCTTCCCCTATCCACCAGTCCAATTACGAATCCTTCCCCATCCACCAGTCCCATTACCAACCCTCCCTCCATCAGTCCCATTACCAATCCTTCCCCCATCCACACCAGTCCCATTACCTACCCTTCCCCTATCCACCAGTCCCATTACCAATCCTTCCCTATCCACCAGTCCCATTACCAATCCTTCCCTATCCACCAGTCCCATTACCAATCCTTCCCCATCCACCAGTCCCATTACCTATCCTTCCCCTATCCACCAGTCCCATTACTGACCTTTCCCTATCCACCAGTGTCCCATTACCAATCCTTCCCTATCCACCAGTCCCATTACCAACCCTTCCCCTATCCACCAGTCCCATTACCAAACCTTCCCCATCCACCAGTCCCACTTCCCTATCCACCAGTCCCATTACCACCACTTCCCCTATCCACCAGTCCCATTACCAACCCTTCCCCTATCCACCAGTCCCATTACCAACCCTTTCCCTATCCACCAGTCCCATTACCAACCCTTCCCCTATCCACAAGGCCCATTACCAATCCTTCTCACCTATCCACCAATCCCATTACCAATCCTTCCCTATCCACCAGTCCCATTACCAACCCTTCCCTATCCACCAGTCCCATTACCAATCCTTCCCCATCCACCAGTCCCATTACCAACCCTTCCCCTATCCACCAGTCCCATTACCAATCCTTCCCATCCACCAGTCCCATTACCAATCCTTCCCTATCCACCAGTCCCATTACCAATCCTTCCCTATCCACCAGTCCCATTACTCAAGCCTTCCCCTATCCACCAGTCCCATTACCAACCCTTCCCTATCCACCAGTCCATTACCAACCCTTCCTATCCACAAGTCCCATTACCAAACCTTCCCCTATCCACCAGTCCCATTACCAATCCTTCCCTATCCACCAGTCCCATTACCAATCCTTCCCTATCCACCAGTTCCATTACCAACCCTTCCCTATCCACCAGTCCCATTACCAATCCTTCCCTATCCACCAGTTCCATTTACCAACCCTTTCCTATCCCTATCCACCAGTCCCATTCCAACCCTTCCCTATCCACCAGTCCCATTACCAATCCTTCCCCATCCACCAGTCCCATTACCAACTCTTCCCTATCCACCAGTCCCCTGTACCAATCCTTCCCTATCCACCAGTCCCATTACCAATCCTTCTCCCATCCACCAGTCCCACACTTAATCCTTCCCCTATCCACCAGTCCCATTACCAACCCCCTATCCACCAGTCCCATTACCAACCTTCCCTCCACCAGTCCCATTACCAATAACCCTTCCCTATCCACCAGTTTCCATTACCAATCCTTCCCTATCCACCAGTCCCGTACCAATCCTTCCCCTATCCACCAGTCCCATTACCAAACTCCCTTCACCTATCCACCAGTCCCATTACTAATCCTTCCCTATCCACCAGTCCCATTACCAACCCTTCCCTATCCACCAGTCCCATTACCAACCTTCCCTATCCACCAGTCCCATTACCAATCCTTCCCTATCCACCAGTCCCATTACCAATCCTTCCCCTATCCACCAGTCCACCATTCCCAGTACCTATCTCCCCATCCAGTCCCATTACCAACCCTTCCCCATCCACCAGTCCCATTACCAACCCTTCCCCCATCCACCAGTCCTCCACCAGTCCCACTATTAATCCTTCCCTATCCACCAGTCCATTACCAACCTTCCCTATCCACCAGTCCCATTACCAATCCTTCCCCATCCACCAGTCCCACTAATCCTTCCCCTATCCACCAGTCCCATTACCAACACTTACCCTATCCACCAGTCCCATTACCAATCCTTCCCCTATCCACCAGTCCATTTACCAATCCTTCCCTATCCACCAGTCCCATTACCAACCTTCCCTATCCACCAGTCCATTAACAACCCTTCCATCAGTCCATTAATCCTTCCCCTATCCACCAGTCCCACATAACCTTCCCCTATACACCAGTCCCATTACCAATCCTTCCCCTATCCATCAGTCCATTTACCAACCCTTCCCCTATCCACCAGTCCCATTACCAATCCTTCCCCTATCCACCAGTCCCATTACCAATCATTCCCCTATCCACCAGTCCCATTACCAATCATTCCCCTATCCACCAGTCCCATTACCAATCATTCCCCTATCCACCAGTCCCATTACCAAGCCTTCTCCTATCCACCAGCCCCATTACCAACCCTTCCCCTATCCACCAGTCCCATTACCAACCCTTCCCCTATCCACCAGTCCCATTACTAATCCTTCCCCTATCCACCAGTCCCATTACCAATCCTTCCCCTATCCACCAGTCCCATTACCAATCCTTCCCCTATCCACCAGTCCCATTACCAATCCTTCCCCTATCCACCAGTCCCATTACCAACCCTTCCCCTATCCACCAGTCTCATTACCAATCCTTCCCCTATCCACCAGTCCATTTACCAACACTTCCACTATCCACCAGTCCCATTACCAATCCTTACCCTATCCACCAGTCCCATTACCAACCCTTCCCTCTCCACCAGTCCAATCCTTCCCTATCCACCAGTCCCATTACCAACCCTTCCCTATCCACCAGTCCCATTACCAATCCTTCCCTATCCACCAGTCCATTACCAATCCTTCCCTATCCACCAGTCCCAGTACCAACCCTTCACATATCCACCAGTCCCATTACCAAGCCTTCCCCTATCCACCAGTCCATTACCAATCCTTCCCATATCCACCAGTCCCATTACCAATCCTTCCCCTATCCACCAGTCCCATTACCAACCCTTCCTCTATCCACCAGTCCCATTACCAATCCTTCCCCTATCCACCAGTCCCATTACCAATCCTTCCCCTATCCACTAGTCCCATTACCAACCCTTCCCCTATCCACCAGTCCCATTACCAACCCTTCCCCTATCCACCAGTCCCATTACCAATCCTTCCCCTATCCACCAGTCCCATTACCAACCCTTCCCCTATCCACCAGTCCCATTACCAACCTTCCCTATCCACCAGTCCCATTACCAATCCTTCCCTATCCACCAGTCCCATTACCAACCCTTCCCTATCCACCAGTCCCATTACCAATCCTTCCCTATCCACCAGTCCATTACCAACCCTTCCCTATCCACCAGTCCCATTACCAACCTTCATCCACCAGTCCCATTACCAATCCTTCCCCATCCACCAATCCCATTACTAACTTCCCTATCCACAAGTCCATTACCAACCCTTCCCCATCCACCAGTTCCATTACCAACCCTTCCCCATCCACCAGTCCCATTACCAATCCTTCCCTATCCACCAGTCCATTACCAATCCTTCCCTATCCACCAGTCCCATTACCAACCCCTTCCCTATCCACCAGTCCCATTACCAACCCTTCCCCATCCACCAGTCCCATTACCAACCCTTCCCTATCCACCAGTCCACATTACCAATCCTTCCCTATCCACCAGTCCCATTACCAACCTTCCCTATCCACCAGTCCCATTACCAATCCTTCCCTATCCACCAGTCCATTACCAATCCTTCCCTATCCAGTCCCATTACCAACCTTCCCTATCCACCAGTCCCATTACGAATCCTTCCCCTATCCACCAGTCCCATTACCAATCCTTCCCCTATCCACCAGACCCAGTACCAACCTTCCCTATCCACCAGTCCCATTACCAACCCTTCCCCTATCCACCAGTCCCATTACCAATCCTTCCCTATCCACCAGTCCCATTACCAACCCTTCCCTATCCACCAGTCCCATTACCAACCCTTCCCTATCCACCAGTCCATTACCAATCCTTCCCTATCCACCAGTCCCATTACCAACCCTTCCCTATCCACCAGTCCCATTACCAACCCTTCCCCTATCCACCAGTCCCATTACCAACCCTTCCCTATCCACCAGTCCCATTACCAATCCTTCCCTATCCACCAGTCCCATTACCAATCCTTCCCTATCCACCAGTCCCATTACCAATCCTTCCCTATCCACCAGTCCCATTACCAATCCTTCCCCTATCCACCAGTCCCATTACCAACCTTCCCTATCCACCAGTCCCATTACCAATCCTTCCCCTATCCACCAGTCCCATTACCAATCCTTCCCCTATCCACAAGTCTCATTACCAATCCTTCCCTATCCACCAGTCCCATTACCAACCCTTCCCTATCCACCAGTCCCATTACCAATCCTTCCCTATCCACCAGTCCCATTACCAACCCTTTCCACCAGTCCCATTACCAACCTTCCCTATCCATTACCAATCCTTCCCTATCCACCAGTCCCATACCAACCTTCCCCTATCCACCAGTCCCATTACCAACCCTTCCCTATCCACCAGTCCCATTACCAACCCTTCCCTATCCACCAGTCCCATTACCAATGCTTCCCCATCCACCAGTCCCATTACCAATCCTTCCCTATCCACCAGTCCCATTACCAATCCTTCCCTATCCACCAGTCCCACACCCCTTCCCTATCCACCAGTCCCATTACCAACCCTTCCCCTATCCACCAGTCCCATTACCAATCCTTCCCCTATCCACACCAGTCCCATTACCAACACTTCCCTATCCACCAGTCCCATTACCAATCCTTCCCTATCCACCAGTCCGTACCAATCCTTCCCTATCCACCAGTCCCATTACCAACCCTTCCCTATCCACCAGTCCCATTACCAATCCTTTATCCACCAGTCCCATTACCAATCCTTCCCTATCCACCAGTCCCATTACCAACCCTTCCCCATCCACCAGTCCCATTACCAATCCTTCCCCTATCCACCAGTCCCACTAATCCTTCCCCTATCCACCAGTCCCATTACCAACCCTTCCCCCTATCCACCAGTCCCATTACCAACCTTCCCTATCCACCAGTTCCATTACCAACTTCCCCATCCACTCAGTCCCATTACCAAACCTTCCCTATCTCCCCTATCCACAGTCCCATTACCAATGCTTCCCCATCCACCAGTCCCATTACCAACCTTCCCTATCCACCAGTCCCATTACCAACCCCTTCCCCATCCACCAGTCCCATTACCAACCCTTCCCATATCCACCAGTCCCATTACCAACCCTTCCCTCCACCAGTCCCATTACCAATCCTTCCCTATCCACCAGTCCCATTACCAATACTTCCCTATCCAACCAGTCCATTACCAATCATTCCCCATCCACCAGTCCCATTACCAATCCTTCTCCTATCCACCAGTCCATTACCAATCCTTCCCCATCCACCAGTCCCATTACCAACCCTTCCCTATCCACCAGTCCTATTACCAACCTTCCCTATCCACCAGTCCAACCTTCCCCATCCACCAGTCCCACACTAACCCTCCCCTATCCACCAGTCCCATTACCAACCCTTCCCCTATCCACCAGTCCCATTACCAATCCTCTCCCTATCCACCAGTCCCATTACCAACCCTTCCCCTATCCACCAGTCCCATTACCAATCCTTCCCCTATCCACCAGTCCCATAACAATCCTTCCCCTATCCACCAGTCCCATTACCAATCCTTCCCCTATCCACCAGTCCCATTACCAGCCCTTCCCCATCCACCAGTCCCATTACCAACCCTTCCCTATCCACCAGTCCCATTACCAATCCTTCCCCATCCACCAGTCCCATTACCAATCCCTTCCCTATCCACCAGTCCCATTACCAACCCTTCCCTATCCACCAGTCCCATTACCAACCTTCCCTATCCACCAGTCCCATTACCAACCTTCCCCATCCACCAGTCCTACCAATCCTTCCCTCCACCAGTCCCATTACTAACCCTTCCCCTATCCACCAGTCCCATTACCAATCCTTCCCCTATCCACCAGTCCCATTACCAACCCTTCCCCTATCCACCAGTCCCATTACCAATCCTTCCCCTATCCACCAGTCCCATTACCAACCCTTCCCTATCCCCTTCCCCTATCCACCAGTCCCATTACCAACCCTTCCCCTATCCACCAGTCCCATTACCAACCCTCCCCCTATCCACCAGTCCCATTACCAACCCTTCCCCTATCCACCAGTCCCATTACCAACCTTTCCTCCCTCCACCAGTCCCACACCAATTCCCTTCCACCAGTCCCATTACCAAGCCTTCCCATATCCACCAGTCCCATTACCAATCCTTCCCCTATCCACCAGTCCCATTACCAATCCTTCCCCAATCCACCAGTCCCATTACCAACCCTTCCCCATACCACCAGTCCAATTCCCAAAACTTCCCTATCCACCAGTCCCACCAGTCCCATTACCAATCTTCCCTATCCACCAGTCCTATTACCAACCCTTCCCTATCCAGTCCCATTACCAATCCTTCCCTATCCACCAGTCCATTACCAACCCTCCCTATCCACCAGTCCCATTACCAACCCTTCCCCATCCACCAGTTCCATTACCAGTCCTTCCCATATCCACCAGTCCCATTACCAACCCTTCCTCTATCCACCAGTCCCATTACCAACCCTTCCCCTATCCACCAGTCCCATTACCAATCCTTCCCCTATCCACCAGTCATATTACCAACACTTCCCCTATCCACCAGTCCCATTACCAATCCTTCCCCTATTCACCAGTCCCATTACCAACCCGTCCCCTATCCACCAGTCCCATTACCAATCCTTCCCTATCCACCAGTCCCATTACCAACCTTCCCTATCCACCAGTCCCATTACCAATCCTTCCCTATCCACCAGTCATTACCAACCCTTCCCCTATCCACCAGTCCCATTACCAACTCCTTCCCTATCCACCAGTCCATTACCAATCCTTCCCTATCCACCAGTCCCATTACCAATCCTTCCCTATCCACCAGTCCATTACCAATCCTTCCCTATCCACCAGTCCCATTACTAACCCCATCCACCAGTCTACCAACCCTTCCCCATCCACCAGTCCCATTACCAATCCTTCCCCTATCCACCAGTCCCAGTACCAATCCTTCCCCTATCCACCAGTCCCATTTCCAATCCTTCCCCTATCCACCAGTACCATTACCAATCCTTCCCCTATCCACCAGTCCCATTACCAACCTTTCCCTATCCACCAGTCCCATTACCAATCCTTCCCCTATCCACCAGTCCCATTACCAACCCTTCCCCTATCCACCAGTCCCATTACCAACCTTCCCTATCCACCAGTCCCATTACCAATCCTTCCCCTATCCACCAGTCCCATTACCAACCCTTCCCTATCCACCAGTCCCATTACCAACCCTTCCCTATCCACCAGTCCCATTACCAATCCTTCCCTATCCACCAGTTCCATTACCAGCCTTCCCTATCCACCAGTCCATTACCAATCCTTCCCCTATCCACCAGTCCCATTACCAACCTTCCCCTATCCACCAGTCCATTACCAACCCTTCCCTATCCACCAGTCCCATTACCAATCCTTCCCTATCCACCAGTCCCATTACCAATCCTTCCCTATCCACCAGTCCCATTACCAACCTTCCCTATCCACCAGTCCCATTACCAACCCTTACCCTCCACCAGTCCCATTGCAACCCTTCCCCATCCACCAGTCCCATTACCAACCCTTCCCTATCCACCAGTCCCATCACCAACCCTTCCCTATCCACCAGTCCCATTACCAACCCTTCCCTATCCACCAGTCCCATTACCAACCCTTCCCTATCCACCAGTCCCATTACCAACCCTTCCCTATCCACCACTCCCCATTACCAATCCTTCCCCATCCACCAGTCCATTACCAATCCTTCCCTATCCACCAGTTCCATTGCCAACCCTCCCTATCCACCAGTCCCATTACCAATCCTTCCCCTATCCACCAGTTCCATTACCAATCCTTCCCTATCGACCTGTCCATACCAATCTTCCCCATCCACCAGTCCCATTACCAATCCTTCCCCCATCCACCAGTCCGATCCACCATTCCCCTATCCACCAGTCCCATTACCAATCCTTCCCCTTCCACCAGTCCCATTACCAACTCCTTCCCTATCCACCAGTCCCATTACCAATCCTTCCCTATCCACCAGTTCCATTACAACCCTTCCCCTATCCACCAGTCCCATTACCAACCCTTCCCTATCCACCAGTCCCATTACCAACCCTTCCCCCATCCACCAGTCCCATTACCAGCCTTCCCTATCCACCAGTCCCATTACCAATCCTTCCCTATCCACCAGTCCCATTACCAATCCTTCCCTATCCACCAGTCCCATTACCAATCCTTCCCTATCCACCAGTCCATTACCAACCCTTCCCTATCCACCAATCCCATTACCAACCCTTCCCTATCCACCAGTCCCATTACCAATCCTTCCCTATCCACCAGTCCCATTACCAACCCTTCCCTATCCACCAGTCCATTACCAACCCTTCCCTATCCACCAGTCCCATTACCAAGTTCCCCATCCACCAGTCCCATTACTAACCCTTCCCCTATCTACCAGTCCCATTACCAATCCTTCCCCTATCCACCAGTCCCATTACCAACCCTTCCCCTATCCACCTGTCCTATTACCAACCCTTTCCCTATCCACCAGTCCCATTACCAATCCTTCACCTATCCACCAGTTCCATTACCAATCCTTCCCCTATCCACCTGTCCCATTACCAGTCCTTCCCCTATCCACGAGTCCCATTACCAATCCTTCCCCTATCCACCAGTTCCATTACCAATCCTTCCCCTATCCACCAGTCCCATTACCAATCCTTCCCCTATCCACCAGTCCCTTTACCAATCCTTCACCTATCCACAAGTCCCATTACCAATCATTCCCCTATCCACCAGTCCCATTACAACCCTTCCCCTATCCACCAGTCCCATTACCAACCCTTCCCCTATCCACCAGTCCCATTACCAATCCTTCCGCTATCCACCAGTCCTATTACCAACCCTTCCCCTATCCACCAGTCCCATTACCAACCCTTCCCCTATCCACCATTCATAGTACCAAACCTTCCCCTATCCACCTGTCCTATTACCAACCCTTCCCCTATTCACCAATCCCATTGCCAACCCTTCCCCTATCCACCAGTCCCAGTACCAAAACTTCACCTCTCCACCAGTCCCATTACCAATCCTTCCCCTATCCACCAGTCCCATTACCAATCCTTCCCCTATCCACCAGTCCCATTACCAATCCTTCCCCTATCCACCAGTCCCATTACCAATTGTTCCCCTATCCACCAGTCCCATTACCAACACTTACCCTATTCACCAGTCCCATTACCATTCCCTCCCCTATCCACCAGTCCATTTACCAATCCTTCCCCTATTCACCAGTATCATTACCAACCCTTCCCCTATCCACCAGTCCCATTAACAACCCTTCCCCTCTCCATCAGTCCCATTACCAATCCTTCCCCTATCCACCAGTCCCATTACCAAACCTTCCCCTATCCACCAGTCCCATTACCAATCCTTCCCCTATCCACCAGTCCATTTACCAATCCTTCCCCTTTCCACCAGTCCCATTACCAACCCTTCCCCTATCCACCAGTCCCATTACCAACCCTTCCCCTATCCACCAGTTCCATTACCAACCCTTCATCTATCCACCAGTCCCATTACCAATGCTTCCCCTATCCACCAGTCCCATTACCAATCCTTCAACTATCCACCAGTCCCATTACCAACCCTTCCCCTATCCACCAGTCCCATTACCAACCCTTCCCCTATCCACCAGTCCCTTTACCAATCCTTCCCCTATCCACCAGTCCCATTACCAATCCTTCCCCTATCCACAAGTCACATTACCAACACTTCCCCTATCCACCAGTCCCATTACCAATCCCTCCCCTTTCCACCAGTCCATTTACTAATTCTTCCCCTATCCACCAGTCCCATTACCAACCCTTCCCCTATCCAACAGTCCCATTACCAACACTTCTCCTCTCCATCAGTCCCATTACCAATCCCTCCCCTATCCACCAGTCCCATTACCAACCCTTCCCCTATCCACCAATCCTATTACCAATCCTTCCCCTATCCACCAGTCCATTTACTAATCCTTCTCCTTTCCACCAGTCCCATTACCAACCCTTCCCCTATCCACCAGTCCCATTACCAACCCTTCCCCTATCCACCAGTTCCATTACCAATCCTTCCCCTATCCACCAGTCCCATTACCAAACCTTCCCCTATCCACCAGTCCCATTACAAATCCTTCCTCTATCCACCAGTCCCATTACCAATGCTTCCCCTATCCACCAGTCCCATTACCAATCCTTTCCCTATCCATCAGTCCCATTACCAACCCTTCCCCTATCCACCAGTCCCATTACCAACCCTTCCCATATCCACCAGTCCCATTACCAACCCTTCCCTTCTCCACCAGTCCCATTACCAATCCTTCCCCTCTCCACCAGTCCCATTACCAATACTTCCCCTATCCAACAGTCCCATTACCAATCCTTCCCCTATCCACCAGTCCCATTACCAATCCTTCCCCTATCCACCAGTCCCATTACCAACCCTTTCCCTATCCACCAGTCCCATTACCAATCCTTCCTCTATCCACCAGTCCCATTACCAACCCTTCCCCTATCCACCATTTCCATTACCAACCCTTCCCCTATCCACCAGTCCCATTACCAATCCTTGCCCTATCCACCAGTCCCATTACCAACCCTTCCCCTCTCCACCAGTCCCATTACTAATCCTTCCCCTATCCACCAGTCCCATTACTAATCCTTCCCCTTTCCACCAGTCCCATTACCAACCCTTCCCCTTTCCACCAGTCCCATTACCAATCCTTCCCCTATCCACCAGTCCCATTACTAATCCTTCCCCTATCCACCAGTCCCATTACCAATTATTCCCCTATCCACCAGTCCCATTACCAACCCTTCCCCTAACCACCAGTCCCATTACCAACCCTTCCCCTATCCACCAGTACCATTACCAACCCTTCCCCTATCCACCAGTCCCATTACCAATCCTTACCCTATACACCAGTCCCTTTACCAATCCTTCCCCTATCCACCAGTCCCATTACCAATCCTTCCCCTATCCACCAGTCCCATTACCAACCCTTCCCCTTTCCACCAGTCCCATTACCAACCCTTCCCCTATCCACCAGTCCCATTACCAACCTTTCCCCTCTCCACCAGTCCCATTACCAACCCTTCCTCTATCCACCAGTCCAATTACCAATCCTTCCCCTATCCACCAGTCCATTTACCAATCCTTCCCCTATCCACCAGTCCCATTATCAACCCTTCCCCTATCCACCAGTCCCATTACCAACCCTTCCCCTATCCACCAGTTCCATTATCAATCCTTCCCCTATCGACCAGTCTCATTACCAATCGTTCCCCTATCCACCAATCCCATTACCAACCTTTCCCCTATCCACCAGTCCCATTACCAAACCTTCCCCTATCCACCAGTCCCATTACCAATTCTTCCCCTATCCACCAGTCCCATTACCAATCCTTCCCCTATCCACCAGTTCCATTACCAATCCTTCCCCTATCCACCAGTCACTTTTCCAGCACTTCCCCTATCCATCAGTCCCATTACCAATCCCTCCCCTATCCACCAGTCCATTTACCAATCCTTCCCCTATCCACCAGTCCCATTACTAACCCTTCCCCTATCCACCAGTCCCATTAACAATCCTTCCCCTATCCACCAGTCCCATTACCAACCCTTCCCCTATCCACCAGTCCCATTACCAATCCTTCCCCTATCCACCAGTCCATTTACCAATCCTTCCCCTTTCCACCAGTCCCATTATCAACCCTTCCCCTATCCACCAGTCCCATTACAAACCCTTCCCCTATCCACCAGTTCCATTACCAATCCTTCCCCTATCCACCAGTCCCATTACCAAGCCTTCCCCTATCCACCAGTCCCATTACCAACCCTTCCTCTATCCTCCCGTCCCATTACCAATGCTTCGCCTATCCACCAGTCCCATTACCAATCCTTCCCCTATCCACCAGTCCCATTACCAACCCTTCCCCTATCCACCATTCCCATTACCAAGCCTTCCCATATCCACCAGTCCCATTACCAACCCTTCCCCTCTCCACCAGTCCCATTACCAAGCCTTCCCCTATCCACCTGTCCCATTACCAATACTTCCCCTATCCAACACTCCCATTACCAATCCTTCTCCTATCCACCAGTCCCATTACCAATCCTTCCCCTATCCACCAGTCCCATTACCAACCCTTCCCCTATCCACCAGTCTTATTACCAATCCTTCCCCTATCCACCAGTCCCATTACCAACCCTTCCCCTATCCACCAGTCCCATTACCAACCCTTCCCCTATCCACCAGTCCCATTACCAATCCTTGCCCTATCCACCAGTCCCATTACCAACCCTTCCCCTCTCCACCAGTCCCATTACCAATCCTTCCCCTATACACCAGTCCCATTACCAATCCTTCCCCTTTCCACCAGTCCCATTACCAACCCTTCCCCTATCCACCAGTCCCATTAATAATCCTTCCCCTATCCACCAGTCCCATTACCAATCCTTCCCCTATCCACCAGTCCCATTACCAATCCTTCCCCTATCCACCAGTCCCATTACCAACCCTTCGCCTATCCACCAGTCCCATTACCAACCCTTCCCCTATCCACCAGTCCCATTACCAACCCTTCCCCTCTCTACCAGTCCCATTACCAACCCTTCCCCTATCCACCAGTCCCATTACCAATCCTTCCCCTATCCACCAGTCCATTTACCAATCCTTCCCCTATCCACCAGTCCCATTACCAACCCTTCCCCTCTCCACCAGTCCCATTACCAACCCTTCCCCTATCCACCAGTTCCATTACCAATCCTTCCCCTATCGACCAGTCCCATTACTAATCGTTCCCCTATCCACCAATCCATTACCAACCCTTCCCCTATCCACCAGTCCCATTACCACACCTTCCCCTATCCACCAGTCCCATTACCAATCCTTCCCCTATCCACCATTCCCATTACCAATCCTTCCCCTATTCACCAGTTCCATTACCAACCCTTCCCCTATCCACCAGTTCCATTACCAACCCTTCCCCTATCCACCAGTCCCATTACCAACCCTTCCCCTATCCACCAGTCCCATTACCAACACTTTCCCTGTCCACCAGTCTCATTACCAACCCTTCCTCTATCCACCAGTCCCATTACCAATCCTTCCCCTATCCATTAGTCCTATTACCAACCCTTCCCCTATCCACCAGTCCCATTACCAATCCTTCCGCTATCCACCAGTCCCATTACCAACCATTCCCGTATCCACCCGTCCTATTACCAACCCTTCCCCTATCCACCAGTCCCATTACCAATCCTTCCCCTATCCACCAGTCCCATTACCAACCCTTCCCCTATCCACCAGTCCCATTACCAACCCTTCCCTTATCCACCAGTCCCATTACCAACCCTTCCCCTCTCCCCCAGTCCCATTACCAACCCTTCCCCTATCCACCAGTCACATTACCAACCCTTCCTCTATCCACCAGTCACATTACCAACCCTTCCCCTATCCACCAGTCCCAATACCAACCCTTTCCCTATCCACCAGTCCCAATACCAACCCTTCCCCTATCCACAAGTCCCATTACCAATCCTTCCCCTATCCACCAGTCCCATTACCAATCCTTCCCCTCTCCACCAGTCCCATTACCAATCCTACCCCTATCCACCAGTCCCATTACCAGTCCTTCCCCTATCCACCAGTCCCATTACCAATCCTTCCCCTATCCACCAGTCCCATTACCAACCCTTCCCCTATCTTCCAGTCCCATTATCAATCCTTCCTCTATCCACCAGTCCCATTACCTACCCTTCCCCTATCTACCAATCCCATTTACCAATCCTTCCCCTATCTACCAGTCCCATTACCAACCCTTCCCCTATTCACCAGTCCCAATGCCAATCCTTCCCCTATCTATCAGTCCGATAACCAACCCTTCCCCTATTCACCAGTCTCATTACCAATCCTTCCCCTATCCACCAGTCCTATTACCAATCCTTCCCCTATCCATCAGTCCAATAACCAACCCTTCCCCTATCCACCTGTCCCATTATCAACCCTTCCCTTATCTACCAATCCCATTACCAATCCTTCCCCTATCCACCAGTCCCTTTTCCAATCCTTCCCCTATCCACCAGTCCCATTACCAACCCTTCCCCTATCGTACAGTTCCATTTCCAACCCTTCCCCTATCCACCAGTCCCATTACCAACCCTTTCCCTTTCCACCAGTCCCATTACCAACCCTTCCCCTATCCACCAGTCCCATTACCAACCCTTCTCCTATCACACACACACACACACACAGAGTAGAGCTTAGCTCGGGGCCGGTAGACTACAAATAGGTAAATACAAATAGGTAAATACACACACACACTGAGACACACACACCGCCCCTCCTTTTACCCCCACCCTCCCCTTTACAAACGCTTCCCCATATAAACACCCCTTACACGCCCCCCTCCTCTCTCTCCTGTCTTGTCTCGCGTCGGAAAGGTTGTCAGAGTAGTAGAGGTTCCGATCCTACGTAGGGGCTTCTTATCTCCTTCTGCGGCTTCGTGAACTCACCTTGACGATGATTTAAGTTCGTGTTTAGAGTTAGTTTGGTAAGACTGAGAAGGACGCAGGGAAGCTTTCTTTTTTTTCATGTATATATGTCTGCTTTTTTTTTTTTTTTCGGCAGTCTGATCTTTCTCTATCCCTTTTTTTCTTTCTTCTCTCCTCCTTTCTCTCATCCTATTACCGCAATGTTGTTTTTATTCCTTACCCAGGTTTTAGCTCTTATTATCCTCCCTTCCTTCCTTATTTGTTATCTCTACATGCTGTGAGAGAGAGAGAGAGAGAGAGAGAGAGAGAGAGAGAGAGAGAGAGAGAGAGAGAGAGAGAGAGAGAGAGAGAGAGAGAGAGAGAGAGAGAGAGAGTGGTGTGAATCCTTCAAAGCAATTAAAGATAAAGATGATGAAAGAACGATCAAATGAAGCAGCAGAGAGAGAGAGAGAGAGAGAGAGAGAGAGAGAGAGAGAGAGAGAGAGAGAGAGAGAGAGAGAGAGAGAGAGAGAGAGAGAGAGAGAATCAAAGGCAAAAACATACACTAATGATTCATGGTTAATGTATTTGTACCTCTGTTTTTAATTTAATCTCTGAAGGCGGGTTTTTAGCTCGCGCCTTGATATAATGAGATTAATTAATGGAATATTTCTGACGTTTCATGTTAATTCATCTTTTTTTTTTTTTAACTCTGGGTGCTGGATGGAGCTAATGTGTGTGTGTCTGTGTGTGCGTGTGTGTGTGTGTGTGTGTGTGTGTGTGTGTGTGTGTGTGTGTGTGTGTGTGTGTGTGTGTTTTATAATCTTCTTTTTTGTGTGTTTGTTTGCCGTATGTTTGACCTCAAGGAATGCTGCCAGATATCGTTAGACTGATCTTATTATACTTGGAAAAAAAAAGTAGGGGTCATCGCTCCCGTGGGCTGTTACTGTGTGTATTTGTGTGTGTGTGTGTGTGTGTGTGTGTGTGTGTGTGTGTGTGTGTGTCTATTAAGCGATGCCTATGAATTAATATGAGTCGTATGCGCCAAACAAATTGTTATTAATTGTTGTTAATGTTTGATGGCTGACAAAAAATAATAATCTACATGATGATTTATGAGTAGCGACTGGTGGGTGTATGTGTGTGTGTGTGTGTGTGTGTGTGTGTGTGTGTGTGTTGGCGTGTGTGTGTGTGTGTGTGTGTGTGTGTGTGTGTGTGTGTGTGTGTGTGTGTGTGTGTGTGTGTGTGTGTGTGTGTTGGCGTGTGTGTACGTGTGTGTGTGTTGGCGTGTGTGTGCGTTTGTGTGTAAGGGTGGGTGGTGTCTGCCTTTCTCTAAACGGTTTAACCAAACGTGGGTCAGAATACTTGTAGTGATTCTGTCTACTTCACCTGCGGAAAGTAGTGTGTGTGTGTGTGTGTGTGTGTGTGTGTGTGTGTGTGTGTGTATCAGAATCGTCCATTATTCACTACAAAAAAAAAAACATACCATAAATTTCTAGAATCAGTCCCCAATACGTCCTCAGATTAGAATATACTGATTTTAAATACTGACGTTTATTTTCCTTCATATAATATAAAGTCAGCGTTGATGTATTCTGATATTCACAACGAGGGGAATATTGTTTGTGTTTTGGTAGCAAGTTTATAAGCGATCGTGTTCTTTTTTTTTTTTTTACCAGTGATGTCAGTTAGCTAATGAACACTTACATTATTATTATTATCATTGTCATTTACTGTTTGGTTTGATTGTTTTACGCAGAATTCTTATTTATACCGAAAGCCACAGATATTTCAGTCCGTGTTAAGCCGCCTCGATGCTGGTTTATGTTTTTCAACGGAAGGTTTGCGTTTTTCCGTTTTTTTAATATTGTATGAATCAGGAAATTTTTGAGCAAACCATTTGAATACAGAAACTTATGTCAGAGCCAGAACTGGAAGAGGAGCAAGAATAGGAGGAGGAGGAGGTTGAAAAGGAAGAGGAGGACGAGGAGAAAAGGGAGGAGGAGGAGGAGGACGAGGAGAAAAGGGAGAAGGAGGAGGAGGAGGAGGTAGAGTAGGAAGAGGAGGACGAGGAAAAAAGGGAGGAGGAGAAGGAGGACAATGATTTGAAGGAAGACGAGGAGGAGGAAGAGGAAAAAAATCGAAGACAAAGAAAAACAAGAACGAAAACGAGAAGAATCAATAAGAAATAAATATAGAAAGACCAATTTATATCAATTATGACAAAAAAAATTGCAACCAGAAAATAGACCAGGAATTATAGGGGTACAGAGGGTGTGGCGAAGGGAGCTAGGGAGGGAGGAAGGGAGGGAGGAGCGACGAGTATAGAAAGGGCGAGCGGAGGGAGGGAGGAAGGGAGAGGATCATGTTACCTGAACCTCACCTGTGTTGCGTCACCTGGACTTAGAATCCTTGCGCCATCAGCAGATTCATCGACCCTCCTTCTCCTCTTCCTTTCTGGCTCCTCCTTTCCTTCTTCCCTTCTTTCCTTCTTCCCTTTCCTGTCTTCCCTTTCCCTTCTTTCCTTTCTTCCCTTTCCTTTCTTCCCTTTCCCTTCTTTCCCTTTCTTCCCTTTCCTTTCTTTCCTTCTTTCCTTTCTTCCCTTCTTTCCTTCTTCTTGGGTCTGTATCCCTCTCTCTCTTTCGCTCTCTCTCCTCTCTTCGTCCCCTATACTTCCTACTCTTCCTTCTCTCCTTCCTTCTCTCTTCCTTCTTATATTTCCTTCGAGTTTGTATCCCTCTCTCTCTTCTCCCCCTGTACCCTATACGTACTTCCTATTCTTCTTTTCTCTTCTTCCTCTTCTCTTTCTCCTTCCTTTCTCCCTACCTTCTCCTTTTATTTCATTCTTCCCTTGAGTCTGTCTCCCACTCTCTCTCTCTTTTCTCTCTTATGTCCTCTTTCCCCTCCTACCCTTCCTTCTTTCTTCTTCCTCCTTACTTCCTTCTCCTTTTCGTCCTTCCTTCCTTTAATTGTATCCGTCTCTCTCGTTTCCCTGTCACCTTCATTTCCTACTCTTCTTTCTTTCCTCGTCTTCCTTTCCTCTCACTTTCATATTCTTTCTTCTCTTCAATTCAGGCTAGTCCAATCTTTTCCCCTCCCTTCCACATATAACCCAGACCAGTACAGCTGTCCCCCTTCCTCAGCTCAACCCACTCCGATCTTCTCCCTTTCCCAGTTCAATCCAGCTTAGTCTTTCCTCTGTTCCTAATCCATCCTGCTATCCTTTCCCAACACAATCCACTCTTCTGCTTCCCCTTAGTTCTGACTCCTCACCATTCTCAACCAAAACCCTGTCTTCTCCCTTTCTGTAATTCATCTTCTTACTCCTCTTCAAACCAGTACAAACCTAAATATAACCCAGTATTCTCTCTTTCCTCATTTCAGCCTCCTGCCCCTCCTCAGAACAACCCAACCTTTAATCTAACCTAGTACTGTCCCTTCCCGTAAGTCATCTTCCTACCATTCTTTAACACAATCTATGCTTCAACCTAATCAATCAAGGGCTTCTTCAAATTGTACAGAACAAAAACAAGGGACAGAATTGGACCGTTGAAAACAAATACAGGTGAGCTCGTTGAGAATGGAGAAGATATGAGTCAAATGATGAATGACTATTTCCTCTCAGTTTTCACGCAGGAAAATCTAACAACCATTCCGGAGAGAGTTCAGGTATATGAGGGCGAAGGGAACGACAAGTTGAGGGATGTGATCATCACTGGGCAAGTAGTCCAGGAGGTCGAAGAAAAACAAATCGCCGGGCCCAGACGAAGTATTCCCAAGGGTGCTGAAAGAGTGCAAGGAGGTCCTCAGTGGCCCGCTTACCGATATCTTTAAGATGTCGGTAAATTCTGGGTATGTGCCCAATCAATGGAAAGTAGCTAATGTGACGCCGATTTTCAAAAAGGGAGACAAGTCAGCCACCTCAAATTATCGCCCAATTAGCTTAACATCAGTTGTAGGAAAGATGTTGGAGTCAATTATAGCCGGGAGCATTCGGGACCATCTAGAAAAGCATAATTTAATTCATGATTCACAGCATGGATTCACAAAGGGTAGGTCTTGCCTTACTAACCTGTTGTCCTTCTACACTAAAGTAATCGAGGCGGTTGACCGAGATGAAAACTATGACATACTGTATCTAGATTTCAGTAAAGCGTTCGACAAAGTTCCCCATCACCGGCTATTACTAAAATTACAGGCTCACGGCATAGATGGGAAAGTTTTGAACTGGATCAGGGCGTGGCTTAGTGGTAGGAAGCAGAGAGTGCAAATCAATGGTAAAAAATCTGAATGGGGCAGTGTTACGAGTGGCGTCCCACAAGGGTCGGTGCTGGGTCCTCTGCTTTTTATTATTTACATCAATGACTTGGACACAGGAATTAGTAGTGATGTCAGCAAGTTCGCAGATGATACCAAGATCGGTAGAGTAATCCAATCAGACGGGGACGCTAGCGTTCTCCAGGATGAGCTTGACATACTATATGATTGGGCGGGGAAGTGGCAGATGGAATTCAATGTCGGGAAGTGTAGCATTCTGAGTGTAGGTAGGAATAACCCCTCACACAATTACTCCTTGAATGGCACTCCTCTAAGTAGGTCTGGGCGTGAGAGAGACTTATTAGGAGTCCTAGTGATCGCTGACCTCCGTCCTAGGGCTTAATGCATTCAGGCTAAAAATCGGGTAAACAGAGTACTTGGTTTCATTTCAAGGAGCGTAAGCAATAGGAGCGCTGAAGTCATCCTCAAACTTAACTTAGCACTAGTTAGACCTCATCTCGATTATGCAGTTCAGTTCTGGTCCCCCTGCTATAGAATGGATATCAAGATGTTAGAATCTGTACAGAGGAGGATGACAAAGATGATACAGGGGGTGAGAAACTTGCCTTTTGAAGACGGGCTGAAGCAGTTAAATCTACACTCGCTAGAAAGGCGAAGGTTGCGAGGAGACTAGATCGAAGTCTATAAATGGATGAAGGGCTTTAATAAAGGGGATGTCAATAAGATTTTGATAGTAAAAGAGCCAGGTAGGACGCGTAGCTATGGTTTTAAGTTAGACAAATTCAGATTCAACAAAGACATAGGCAAGAATTGGTTTACCAATAGAGTGGTGGACGAATGGAACAGGCTTGGGGGCCATGTTGTTGGTGCCAATACCGTAGATACATTCAAGAAGAGGTTAGATAAAGCCATGGATGGTGAGGTAAGGTGGGGTTGAGTGTACAGGAGCTGCCTTGTATAGGCCAACCGGTCTCCTTACGTTCTTATGTTCTTATGTTCCCTCTTTCCCTAACTTATCTTCCTCCTCCTCTTCAGTACAATCCTCAGCCCTTTCTAGCAAACCTCCTGTACTCCATCTGCAAACCCGAAGACTCACTCCCTCCACAGCGTCCCGGTAAAAATAAAAAAAAATAATAATACATAAAACTAAGTAGGATTATGTTGATTTCCATGCAGTAAGGGAAGAAAAAAAGCGGTGAGTCTAATACACAATATATTACACTCTTTTTCCTTACATCATATTATCATCATTACAGTTGACAGCGGAAACTTCTATGTACAGAAACGATAAAGAAAGAGCAGGTACAGATATTTATTTATATAGAGGAAGTAGAGAAAGGGCTCTTATGGTTAACATGGGGAGCTCATGTTTTTTTTTTTTTTTTTTTTTTTTTTAATTCTGCATATCCTTTATCTAAAACCAAGGTATTATTATTATTGTTATTTTTGTTGTTGTCGATCGGTGTGTTTGATGGTTTAGTCGGCTCGTATTTATCTTCTTTGCGGGAATATACTTTTTTTTTCTCTTCAGCAAAGGAGGCAGCTCAAGGGCAAAAAAAAATCACACACAAAACCAGCAACAAAAAGGCCCAGGGCGAGACGCTGCTCCGACGAAAGAGAACAGAACGAGAGGCCGGAAGAGAGGTCAATTTCTGGTGGAGAGGCGCCTTGATGCTCTCCTGGTGCTAGAGTCTATGGTACAAGGTAGACGGAAGAGTAATACAACCACGGATTACTTTTTTTTTTTGTTATACAGGAAACACTGAGAGTCTGATGCGTGTGAGTGTGAACAAGTGACTCGGCACAACGACATTGACTGACTGACTGACTGACTGGCCATGCAGCAGTCCATCGTCCATGTGTGTGTGTGTGTGTGTGTGTGTGTGTGTGTGTGTGTGTGTGTGTGTGTGTTTGTGTTTGTATAAGCGTGTTCATTGTCCATTGGTATATCGTAACGCATTTGTCCTTAAGTTCACTGTCCGCTGACGTCATAACACACACACACACACACACACACACACACACACACACACACACACACACACACACACACACACACGTAACCAACAAACATTGCGCAGCTGAACACTAAGCGGAGGTCCTCCAGTGACTAGCACAACAAGGGCGGCGGCGGCGGCGGGGCCCTGGGCGGCGGGGCGGGCGGGGGGCGGCGCGGCCCTTGTTAGGTCAGCTCGATCTCGGAGCACTCGGCCGACACTCGTCTCCGCTTGACGGCGTGCAGGTCCTCCTCGGCCAGCAAGAAGGCGGGAGGCGGCGGGTGCGCGGCGTGGTGCTCCAGGGCGCCGGCGAGTGCGTGGCCAGGGACGGGCGTGGGCTTGAGGTCAGCGTGGCAGGCGTGGGCAACCCTGTGCATGGCGGACATGTGGTCAGGCCGTTTGGCGTCACTCTCTGCCGCCATCTTTGCCGGGGAGAAGAAAGGCGGGGCCGGTATTGGGCTGTGACCGCCGCCCGACACATCGATGTGGGGCGAGGGCTTGGGGGACGACTCGCCGCCCTTCCCATCGCCCACGCCGAGGGCCTCGGCACCGCCCACGTCTTCGTCGCTGCTCAGGTCGGGGTCTCGGGCGTCCTCGGGGTGGGCGTCGGCCTGCCCTGCGTCGTCCCGTAGTCGCCGAAGTCGCTCCTGTTCCTCACGCTTTTGTTTGCGCCACTTGGCCCGCCGATTCTTGAACCACACCTGCGGGGGGAGAGAGAAAGGCAGGTGAGAAACGGTGTGACGAGATATCATTGACGAAAATATGAGCTGTAGAGGTTGAGGTACTTATGGAAGAGAGGAGAATAAGGAACATGGAAGGTGAAGAGTGTAGTAAAGAGATGTTCGAGAGAGGAAGAGAGAATATAGGATGAGAAAAAAAGAGGGAAGGAAACTCCAGTATATAACAACCTCCATCACCATTCATCACCATTGTTACCACCACCACCACCACCACCACCCCCACCACTACCTCCAGGCAGCGAAGACTCCAATTAAAAAAGAAAAAAAAGAAAGGTCCTTATTGCTGCTGTACGTCGACGATCCAGCCTGCAGGTATAAAGCGCCTCGCAACACACACACACACACACACACACGCACAAACACGGACCTCTTAATTTATATCACGTCAGCCTCCCTCCCTCCCTTTACCTGTCCGGGCGGCGTCATTAGCAGAGGCAGGTGGCGACGCGATGCTCACCTGTCACAGACGATGAGTTTTCCCTTCCGAAACGCAATTAAACACTCATCCAGGTAATGCAACGTGACAGGCGGCAGGTAGCAGGTATACGGCTGGGGCGGGGAGGGGCGGGGCGCGGTAGGGGCGCTGGGCGGGGTGGGACGGGGTTCAAACGGGGCGGAGCGATGCGCGGCGGGGAGAGAGAGATAGAGATGGGGGATGTGAGGGAGGGAGCAAAAGGGGGTGGATGCAAGGCGAGATGAAGTGAGGCAAGAGAACACAGCACATCCAGTCTTGTTATTCAGCCATTTAGTCGGTCAGTCAGTTAGCCAGTCAGCCAGTTAGTCAGTCATCCAGTTAGTCAGCTAGTCAGTGATGCGTGCGTGCGTGCGTGGTGTCAGCTAGAGAGAGGAGGGCGGGGCGTGAGGTGAACTCGGCCTGGCCTGTGTGTGTATGCAACCGTGTGTGTGTGTGTGTGTGTGTGTGTGTGTTTGGTGGCGCTGTCGTGTGATCAGCGGCGCGGCACCAATGTAAACTGACTGCCCAATTAGCTATCACGCCGGCTGGAGCGACTAATTGGCCGACGACAAACTTTGAGCCCGGGCAGGTAATGTCACAAAGACGCGGTTCACGCCAGCTCGTCGAGGCTCACTTTAATTTGCTCTCATGGACCGGCGACAATTTAATTTCCCAGCGCGGCGCCTCCTCCTCTCTCCTCCTCCTCCTCCTCCTCTCAACCCTCTCCTCGTCCTCTCTCTCCTCCCTGTTCCTCCTCCTGGTCCCCTGCTCTCCTTTCCTCCTCTCCTCCTCCTCCTCCTCCTCCTCATGCTCTCACCTACGCTTCGCTCCTATTAATAAAGAGTCATGAGCGAGAGAGAGAGAGAGAGAGAGAGAGAGAGAGAGAGAGAGAGAGAGAGAGAGAGAGAGAGAGAGAGAGAGAGAGAGAGAGAGAGAGAGAGAGAGAGAGAGAGAGACATACAGACAGACAGACACACAACTACACGTGCAGAACAAAGAACAAAGACGGAATACAGAAGCGAACAAGGTTATAACACACACACACACACACACACACACACACACACACACACACACACGAGCAAACACATTCCATATAAAAGGAGAACATAGAGAAAGCAAGAAATAAATATAGTAATTAAAACCATACTAAATGCCTGTGTGTGTGTGTGTGTGTGTGTGTGTGTGTGTGTGTGTGTGCGTGCGTGAAATACACAGCTATACACACATACACGTAACTCATGAACATACATTACTTACACAAATTACGTTGAACCAAATAAAAAAATACTATTAACGAAACAAACAGTAAAGCAGAAAAAAAGGAGAATAAGTAAATGGAGTGAAATATGGAGGAAAGGGGAAAGGGAGAGGGAGAAAGAGAAAGAAGAGATGAAAAAGGGGGTGCAGAAAGGGAGAAGAGAAAGAGAAGACGGAGGAAGAGGAGGAGGAAAAAGAATAAAAATGATAGAAGCGAACAGTAAATAAATGATGGAAAGAATAACGTATGGAGGGAAAGGGAGATTGATAGAGGAAGAGAGGAAGAAGGAAGGAAGGAAGGAAGGAAGGAAGGGAGGGAGGAAGGGAGAGCTGAAGGGACGCAACATAGAGACAAAAGAAAAAAAAGAGGAGAATAAAGAAGGAAACGGATGATAAAGAATAAAGAGGGAAACAGATGATAGAGAGATGGAAGGGAAATGTATTATGTAGGGGTGAGAGAGAGAGAGAGAGAGAGAGAGAGAGAGAGAGAGAGAGAGAGAGAGAGAGAGAGAGAGAGAGAGAGAGAGAGAGAGAGAGAGAGAGAGAATATAGATTAGGAAGGAAGGAAAGGAATAAGCGAGAATAATCTACACATTAAGAGGAAGAAATAAAACATGCAGTGCAACGAAGAGAGAGACAGAGAAGGATACAGAGGACATAGGGAGTAAAGGAAAATGGATAACGATACGAGATAGGAAAGAAAAAAGGATGAATTCAGAGTGCAGGAAGCTTATAAAATACAAGATAGCATATATAAAGAATGGGTTAAAGACAGGAATAAGGGTACAGAAAAGGAAATACTTGCAGGAGAGAGACATAGAAGGATACAGAGAACATAGGGAGTAAAGGAAAATTGACAAATAAGATATAGGAAAGGAAAAGAACGAGGAAGGAGAAAAAGCTTAGAATTCAAGAAAAACATCAAAAAGTGGAGTAAAGACAAAAATAAGGGCACAAATAAGGAAATGTTTGCAGGAGAGAGACATAGAAGGATACAGAGGACATAGGGAGTGAAGGAAAATTGACAGAGATAAGATATAGGAAAGGAAAAGAACGAGGAAGGAGAAAAAGCTTAAAATACAAGAAAAGTAAAAAAAAAAAATAAGAATGAAGTGAAAAGAGGAAGCACATAGAAAGGGTTATGATATGAAATTAAGGGAACAAGATAGATTATGATATACGAAAGGAGTGTGTGTGTGTGTGTGTGTGTGTGTGTGTGTGTGTGTGTGTGTGTGTATCGGAAAGAGGTGTGTATGTATATGTGTTAGAGTTATACGGAACTTGATAATAGAAGTAAACAGGTATAGTACAGGTATATAGAGGCGGTAGTTAATTGTCTTTTCTTTACCTGGACGAAAGCTGTGCAGGTAGGCCGGAAGAGAGGGATAGAGAGCGAGAGAGGAAGAGCTGCTTATCGGAAAGGAGGAAGCTGTAATCCATGTAACCGATAGAGAGAGAGGTTAAAACGGAGACGGTATATAATATATTGTGTTTGTAGTTCAGGGAGAGAGAGAGAGAGAGAGAGAGAGAGAGAGAGAGAGAGAGAGAGAGAGAGAGAGAGAGAGAGAGAGAGAGAGAGAGAGAGAGAGAGAGAGAGAGAGAGAGAGAGAGAGAGAAATAAATAAAAGGGCGAAAGAGGAAGCAGAGAAACGAGAGAAGAAGAAAGAGTAAGGGAATGAGCGAAAGAAGAGACGAGGTGGAAGAAAGAAAGATGAAGGAAAAGTGAAACAAGAGGAAGGAAAGAAACGAAAAAGAAGAAAGAAAGAGGAAGGGAAGTGAGATTGTTTAGAGAGAGAAAGAGAGAGAGTGAAAGGGGAAGCATAGCAACGGGAGAAGAAAGACAGAGGAAGGAAAGGAGTGAAAGAAGAGAGAGGAAAGAAACGAGAAGGAAGATAGAAAGAGGAAGGAAAAGAGGGAAAGGAGAGGAAGGATAGAAACGGATAATAAGGAGTTAGAAAAAGGAAATGAAGAAGAGAAAAGGAAGAGCAGAACAACAGTAATGATGAATAGAAGAGAAGGAGGAGGAGGAGGAAGAGAAAGAGAAGAAGTAATAAATAAGACATGGAGAAAGAAAAGGAAAATAAAGAAAACAACGAGATAAATAAAACAGGACGTAGGAAAGATGGCGCCGATGGTATATTACATAGAAGTGAATATCGATGGTGGTAGTGGTAGTGGTGGTGGTGGTGGTGGTGGTGGTAGTGGAGGTGGTGGTGGTGGTGGTGGTGGTGGTGTTAGCTCTCCCGGTGGTCAGCCTCCATCACCGGGGGATTATCCATGGTCTGCCCCGCCCTTCCTATACCCCCCCCCCCCTCCCCCCCTTCGTTTAGTTCCCACCCAAAATCCCGCCCTCCCTACCCTCCTATATACCCTCCCTCCCTCTCTCCCTCATCTATATGTATACCCTGAATTTCCATGTATAATTATGTCATGTTATACGATTGTCAATTTTTTTTTATCTTCACAAAAAAGTATGCGAACTGCCTATACAAACTACTTAAGTAAACTACGTAATATATAAACTACTACTTATACAAAAGCGCAGAAACTTAGAAATGTATTTTTTTTTTATTAATCCAGAGACAAAATAGAAGTTATAAAGATAGTAATTAAGAAAAATATGAATAAGAAGAAAAAAAATAAAGACGTGAGAAAGTTTATCAGTGTGTTAAAAACTCCTGCTCGCCATGTCTTTTTTTCTACCAAACTAATCTATTTATTCTACCTAGTATATACGAACAATAAGAATAACCTTTTCGATCTTAACTCATTCAGCATCCATCCCTATAGAATACCTTTATCATAGCAGTTATCGCATTTATGTACTATACTCTCTCTCTCTCTCTCTCTCTCTTCGGATAATCTCTGCCTCCTATGTACATACAACTCCGGATCAGTGTCGCGGCCATTTCCTCTCGTCCGGAGTGGCTGCTTCGAAACAACAATACGGGAAGGGTTCAACTCCAGCCTGGGAGGGCGAGGCGAGGGAGACAAGAGGAAGAGGAAGGAGGAAAAAGAAGAAAGGGAAGAGGAGGATAACTCGTCGGAGATAGGGAGGGAAGGGCCGGAGGAGAAGGAAGAGGAGGAGGAGAAGCAACAACAAGGGAAGGGTTCAACTATATAGGAGAAGGAGGAGGAAAAAGAGGAACAGGAGGAAGAGGAGGAAGGAAAAAGAAGAAAGGGAAGAGGAGGATAACTCGTCGGAGATAGGAAGGGAAGGGCCGCAGGAGGAGGAGGAGGAAGGGGAAGAAAGAGGAGAGGGAGAGAGGAGAGAGGATGCACTAACGCCTGGGAGGAAGAATTGTGTGTGTGTGAGAGAGAGAGAGAGAGAGAGAGAGAGAGAGAGAGAGAGAGAGAGAGAGAGAGAGAGAGAGAGAGAGAGAGAGAGAGAGAGAGAGAGAGAGAGAGAGAGAGAGAGAGAGAGAGAGAGAGAGAGAGAGAGAGAGAGGACAGGGGAGAGAGAAGGGAGGGAAGGAAGGAAGGAAGGTTTAGGAAGGGAAAGCTCAGGGAAGGGAGAGGATGAGGGAGAGCCAGAGGGGGAGGGGGGGGGGGAAGCTGTGTTGTATAAGGGGAGGGACTTACAACTGGTGGGATTGAAAAAAGGGAGTGTGGAAGAGGAGTTAGAAGGATCTACGTCACTTGATGTGGGAACCGACTGGCTGAAAGGGTAGGAAGGGAATGGGCGGGGATGGAGGACGAAAGAAAAGAAGAGAAGGAGGATGAGGAGGAGGGGGAGGAAGATGAGAAGGAGAAGAAGGAGGAGGAGGAGGGAAGAAGATGAGAAGGAGAAGAAGGAGAAGGAGGAGGAGGACGAAAGAAAAGAAGAAGAGAAGGAGGAGGAGGAGGAGGGGGGAGGAAGATGAGACGGAGAAGGAGGAGGAGGAGGAGGAAGACCACCAATGCGATAACTTAGGAATGAATACAAGAGTTAAAAGACTAAAGAGACGAGAGAATTAATCAGACAAGAAGGAGGAGGAGGAGGAGGAGGAGGAGGAGAAGAGAATGAGGAAGAAGAAGAAGAACAGAGGAAGAGAAAGAGGAGAGATTACTACACAAAACAAAGCAGCACAAGAGAGCAAAAGAAGTAGAAATTAGGAGAGCGACACACGAATGGAAGGAGGAGGAAGAAGAGGAAGAGGAGCAAGAGGAGGAGGAGGAGGAGGAGGAAAGGGAAGGGAAGGTGAGCGACAAAGAGGAAGAGGAAAAAACACAATAATAATAACGAAACAAAAAATAAATAAAGGACGATACTGAAAGAAGAGAGAGAGAGAGAGAGAGAGAACAAAGAGGAGATGAAGGGATAATCTGCGGATAAGGCTTGTTCAATCCCTCTCCTTCGGTGATATGTGGCGTACGCGAAAGTAGCGTTTGGGTTTGATATATTCTCTCTCTCTCTCTCTCTCTCTCTCTCTCTCTCTCTCTCATCTATATATCTCTAAAGTTTCTGTCTATATACTTTTTTTAACATAGTATAATCTCGCCTAGCACTCGATATAATGAAAGCCTTTTTTCATATATAATTTTAACAGAGAAACTTTAACAATAATATTACAAGACGGAGAAAGAGGAGGAGGAGGAGGAAGAGGGCGTGGAAGGAACTGTAGGAGGTGAAGAGGAAGGAGGAGGAGGAAGAGAAAATGACAGTAGGGATTTTCCATTAACTGTTTGTCTGTCCTCTCCTGCTTTCTTCCCCACTGCCTGTCTGTCTGTCTGTCTGGCCTACTGCATCTGTCTCTAGTCTGTCTTTTCCCACTGTTTGTTTGTCTCCCTGTCTGTCTTCCTGTCTTTCCCACTGCCTCTGCCTTTCTGTCTCTCCTCTAGTCTGCCTGTCTTTCCCACTGCCTGTCTGTCTTCCCGTCTGTCTCTCTGTGCTCTAAATTAAATGAGGGGAAGAGAAGGAAAATCTTGTTTGCCTTTTGTATGAGCCGAGCGACCAGCGGCGGTGCCCTGCCTGCCCGCGGCTGTTAGTTAATTCATTGATCAGTGTGGGACTTCGCTGGTGTGTGTGTGTGTGTGTGTGTGTGTGTGTGTGTGTGTGTGTGTGTGTGTGTGTGGATTGGTTAACAGACAGACCGAGAAAGTATTAAACTATTACTTTGGTGAATATATGTAGTCAATAGATACTAATGCAGAGATAACTAAAGTGCACTTTCTCATCAGTCTGGCAGATAGATATAGAAAGTGAGGCGAACTATTTAAGAGCAGTAGTGAATAAGGAGTAGTAGTATAAGGGGTATTAGGAGTAGTATAGCAGTATAAGGAGTGTAATAACATAAAGAAACAAGAATATTCAAATTGGCGGGACGAACTATTCAGCAGTAATCAGCAAACAGACAAGAATATTTTTAAACTTACGGGATATGGGATTCAAATATCTATACGTATCGTGAAACATCAATACTCCCTAGCAAGAGGTTCTCATGATTTATAATCTTTAAAGGCGGCGGCGGCGGCAGTGGTGAAAAGAACGTCTGCGGCAATAGTCTTCAACACCCTTACTTTTACCTAACACTGAAGAATCTGATAAAGGTCAAACACAGCCGCGGGAGGACCAAAGGGAAGCTGCATGAGTTAAGAGCATAAGACTTTCGGTATCATCCGCTAGGTGGCAGTAGCGGCGGCGGCGGCGGCATATACAATTTTAGAGAACCGCGCGAACTTAGCCACTAATTCACTCTGTTTCTTCCTCATTTTAGCTGCGTTCGAGTATTGGTCACACCGAACGGACTGAATATTCTTTTAAAAACTCACGAACACCAAAATCTGTTATCTGATCTCACTGCGAAGGTTTCAATGTCTCCTCGGCGTCAAGTAGAGCGTCATTGAAGTCCCCGGAAAATAATTAACTGGATATACGCACACTTTTCACGCCCTACAAAGTGACTGAACACCTCGCCATGCATTATCTTCCTGTTAATCGTCTTTTCTCCATTTCACTTCATCTTCAGTGGCAAAGTATCGTTTAAGTCTCCGCCAGAAGATAAATTCATGTAGTTCCAAGCTCTCTACAAACTGATCAGCACTTCGCCATGCGTTATATTCTTGTTTATCGCCTTTCCTTCATTTCACTTCGTCTTCAGTGGCAAAGTATCGTTTAACCCCCCGGCGGAGGATGAATGCACGTAGTTTCATACTCTCTACAAAATGATCAACGTCTGGTCAGGCATTGTATCCTTCTATTCCATATTTACGGTTCTTTCACCTCTTAATACATGTTTTACGGCGCCTATAACCCCCCACCCCCACCCCCCGCCCCACACACACACAAATACAAACACAAACACACACAACCAAACAGATCCTCCTCACCTCCACACGCTCTTCCTTGAGGTCGACTTTGAGGGCCAGCTGTTCCCTGAGGAGGACGTCGGGATAATGGGTCTTGGCGAAGGTTCTCTCGAGCTCCTCAAGTTGCTCCTCGGTGAAGATGGTCCGGTGGCGCCGCTTCCGCTTCCCGCCAGCGCCCGACCCGCCGAACAGGGACGCGGAGTACAGACCCGGATACTGGCTGGTTCCTGCGGGGGAGAGAAGGAAGTTAGTTAGTGGTTGGCTAGTTAGTTAGTTAATGAGATAGTGAGTTAGTTAATTAGTTAGTCAGTGAGTTAGCCAATTATCTATTTGGCTAGTTAGTGAAAAAATGCAGTCTAGTAATTCATCGCTTCTTCTGATATCTGCGATTTCAAACACTTGGAAAGGGCATTCAAGTCTGTAGCAAGTTCTTTACGACACACACACGGATCGGGTCTCCTCCTCCTCCTCCATTTTGCTGCGCGGTAAAAAGATCGTCTCCCCCAACCCCAGCTTTTTCGAGGGGTTTGGGGGTCGGTTGGGGGGACGAGGGTGATCCACCGTGATGATGCCTCAGTTAATCGTGTCAGTAAATAGTTTTCAGGCAGATGTTTGTCAGCTGCGCCGTGGCCCTCTCTCCCTCCCTCCCTTCTCCTTCCTTCCTTCCCTCCTTCCTTCCTTCCCTGCCTCATTTTAATTCCGTATCATCCCTCTCTCTCTCTTCCTCCTCTTCATCCTCACTCTAATACTGCTACTACTTCATCTACTGCTACTAACGATACTAGTTATTTTTTTCATCCCCAGGTCAATTTTTTTAACATTGTCGACGGTTTAGCGATGTTTGGTGTCATTTGTTATTGATTTTCACACTATCATCTGTTTTGAAGGTGGTTACGAGAGAGGGGGAAAGACAGGCGGACAGACAGAGACGTACAGTAACAGTAGCAATAAGGAGTAGACAGAGAAAGGTGGTGGAAAGGAGAAGGTAACTATTTATGTAACGAAAGGAAGGATAGACAGATAGATGGACAGAGGGTGTGGTGGTGAAGGAAATCAAGGAGACATGCAATGGAGGAGGGAAAAAGTAGAAAGATATTATATACAGTGATGGTGAAAGAGATGAAAGAAACTTAGAAGGAGAAGGAAAAATTATGATGGAAAGGATAAATTGGTGGTGGGTAAACGGGAGAAAGAACAATTATAAGGATTTTGACGGTGATGGAAACATGGGAAAAGGAAAAAGGGAAAAGCAGGCTTAGAAAATATAGAGAAATTGATGTTGGAGGGAGAGATGAAGAAGAGCTAAAAGGGAGAGTGAAAAAGACTGTGAGTGGGATGCCAGCAAGAAGGAGATCGAAGGAACGAGAAAGAAAAATGAAGAGAAAGGGGAACATGAAAACAAATAAGGAAGCGAAGAAAAATAAATCAATAGTAAAAGAGAAATAGAGAAATAATGGAAGTAGAGGAAGCAGGAAAGAAACAAAGAAGGACAGAAATGGAGTTATATATAAGTAAGACAGCGAAAATAGAAAAAAATATAATAGCAGAGATGGAGGGAAATTGAAGAAGGGAAAAAAGAAGGAAATATCGAAGTGAGAGTCAAGATAAAAGAAGATGAGACATAGATAGGAAGGAAGAGCGGACACACGAAAAAAAAATAAAAAAAGGAATGGAATGAAAAGAAAGAAGAATTAAAGGAGAAAATAAGATGAGGTAGCAAGAAATTAATGCGAGGAAGCAAGAAAAACGGCAAGAAAGGAAGGAAAGAGGAAATAATTATGTGTAAGAAAGTGGAGAAAAAGAAAAATAACTCGTAACTAAAAGATTAAGAAGACGAAAAAGAAGAAAAAGAACGAGAGTGAGGGAAAGATTAGGAAAAGTAAGGAAAAGTAACTAAAAGATTAAGAAGACGAAAAAGAAGAAAAAGAACGAGAGTGAGGAAAAGATTAGGAAAAGTAAGGAAAAGTAAGGAAAAGATTAAGAAGACGAAAAAGAAGAAAAAGAACTATAGTGAGGAAGAAACCAGAAAGCGGACAGACAAACGAAAGATGAAAAAAAAATAAAGAAATGAAAACCTGTCAACGAAAAAATTTTTAAAAAACCCTAAACGAGAAAAAAATAGACGAAAACGTAAAAATCGAAAACAGGAAAAGGAAAAAACTACCAAATAGGGAAAAACAAAAGCAGTAAAAAGATCAAAATGGGAAAAGGAAACAGAAAAAGATATAAAACGGGTAAAAGTAAGAGGAAGAAAAAACTTATATGAGAAAGAACAGAGTATCATAAAAAATAAAGGAAAGGAAAGGCGCGATGTAAAACGTAAAAACAGGAAAAGGAAAAGGAAAAAAGCGACCAAAAACGGAAAAGGAAAAGCAGTAAAAAGATCAAAATGGGAAAAGGACACCGAAAAAAACGTGAAAAGGGTAAAAGTAAGAGAGGATCACAAAATAATAAAAGAAAACAAAGGCGCGATGTGAGATCCTTCCAAGTGGGTCGCGGAAACACCTTAAGACGGACGCGACCCACCGCCAATCACGCCTCGAAGTCTCTGGCGACCACACGCGAATAAGAGGCAAGACAGAAATAAGGTCTCCAGAAGGTCATTTTGCTCGACTTACAGCGAAGAAAAGAGACCGTTTAGATTGATATCGAGTGAGGAAGAAGCGGATCATCTCAGGAGGAGGAGGAGGAGGAGGAGGAGGAGGAAGGGGAGAAGGAGGAAGAGGAGGAGATTTAACCAGATAAAGCCGAGATTGATGCGATGGAACTAATAATGATAATAACGATAATAATAATAATAATAATAATAATAATAATAATAATAATAATAATAATAATAATAGCTTTATAGGAGAGCAACCTTTCGTTTTAAATCATGTATGTTGCAAGAGGAATAGGTAAGGAAACATACATATATACATACATACATACATAGACAGACAGACAGACAGACTAACACCACAATGAGTCCGCCGCCGCGAGGTCGAAAAGTTAAGACATGGATTAGCCGCAAGGTGTTGGGTGGGAGGGGGGTGTAGAGGTGGTGAAGGTGAGGGTGGTGGGGGGTTGAAAACATAGGTGGTTAGCTGGGTGGGTGGATGCTTGGGGGAGGATTACACACACACACACACACACACACACACACACACACACACACACACACACCTTGATGTATGTATGCAGGTATTTATATTTGCAAAACCCATATGAGCCTTGTGTGTGTGTGTGTGTGTGTGTGTGTGTGTGTGTGTGTGTGTGTGTGTGTGTGTGTTCTTTCTTCTTGCCCTACCACCCCTCTCATCCCCCACCCCCCTCTCCTCCCTCCCTCAGGAATCCCAACCTCAATAATTAATCGGTTTGAGAGCAAATCCATTTTTCATTAGTTAATTTAGCCACAGGGTGAAGAAAGGGAGGCGGGAGGGGGGAGGAGGGGGAGTAAGGGAGATGGAGGTTGGAGGAAGGGGGAGATGAAGGGAGGGAAAATCTCAAAAGGATGAAGGTCTTGGAGATGACGGAGAGCAGGAGGAAGGAGAGGAGGTAAAAGAGGAAGAGAAGGAAGATAGAGATGAGATATAGGGAGAAAATAGACAATGGAGTAAATTTCAAATGTATAAATTCAGTAAAGTGTAATCCAATATATGAGAAATTGAGGATAACAGGATGATTTATTGTTTAAGAGAAGGGCAAAAGAAAAATATATAAAGCTAAAACTATGAGGACAGAGAGAGAGAGAGAGAGAGAGAGAGAGAGAGAGAGAGAGAGAGAGAGGGAGCGAGGGAGATTTAGAAAACAATCAAGATCAAAATGCTGATAGCGGGCAAAGAGGATTACCGCGGAGTCGCCTCTTACACGCCTCTCAGGCCCGCCAGGTACCGCCGATTAGTTGTTAATTACACACCTGAAAATTGATTCTTCCCTCCCCTTCTCGCCCCTCCTCCTCCGCCTCCTCCTCGTGCCCCGCGGCGGAGGCTGAGGCGATCTTCCGGGCTTAGCGCTGCCCACAAATAAGTCAAATGAAATGTAATTAATTGAAGAGAAGAGAAAGACGGCGTGTGAATGTCGCCAATTTCGCGTTGGTTTGTCTCCCTTTCTCTTCCCTTCTCCTTCTCCCTCTGAGCGTGGCGGCGCGGCCCTGCGCCTTGCCACGCCGGAGGTCCTGGCTCATGGCTGACGCTTTGATCCGCCCCGCGCCTGACGCCCCTCGCCACCCTCCGCGTCAGACTAAAGATGCCGTAAGCCGTAAAGTGTAGATCCCATATGCCGGCGCGTCCCCGCCGCCACCCTCGAGCCTCGAGCAGCGCCCTAGGGCATGAGGGGCGGCGGAGCGGCGGGGTCGCCACGGTGACGCCCGCGGCCCGGCAGGTCTGGGTGCCGGGGATCGAACCCGAACCTTCCGAGTGGAAGTCAGGGCAGTTTCTCTAATAAGGCTCGGCAGGTGTGGGAGGGGTGGGGTGGAGGAGGCGCAAGGGGCAGGGAGGAGGAGCCCTTGAGATGACGTGATCCCCGCCACGACCAAGACACTCGTGTCTCAAGGACCAACCTGAGTGAAAGTGACTTGTTTGTGACAGTGAAAAGAGGCTTACCTAGAAGGTCGTAGTGGGAGCGGGGGATGGTGGGGAAGGGGGAAGGCGGCAGGCGCGGCGCCCCCGACGACGTCCTGGGCGCCAGCAGGCTCTCAATAGTGAAGACGGAGGACTGTGCCCGCGAGACCGGCGGCAGGCCGCCCCCTTCGGTGACCTCGCCGGAGGCCAGGCAGCGTAGGTGCTCGGAGGCCGAGGCGTAGTTCTTGAGTGGGTCTGAGATCTGAAGGGGCACCTTGAGGTGGTCGGCGGGCGAGGCGTGGTAGCCCTTGAGGGGGTCGTGGCCCAGGTAGAGGCGCATGTGCTCCGGCAGCAGGTACTTGAGGTGCTCCGAGGTGAGGTAGTGCTTGAGGGGGTCACCCGCCGCCAGGTACTGTTTGATGGGGTCCGCGGCGCCCATGTACTGGGAGAGGTGGTGCAGGTAGGCGGGGTAAGGGTAGTGGGGCAGCGGCGCGAGGCAGGGCAGTGACGTGGGCACCAGCGGCTCGGCCAGGGACGCCGCCATGCCCGCCAGTGGCAGGCCCGGGGGCGGCAGCGAGGAGGACACGGGCGAGGACCCCGCAGACCGCACGCCTCCCGTCTCCACCATTTTCCCGCCGCCTGACGCCACTTTGTACAAATTCAGTTCAGGACACGAGTCTCCACTCCCGCAGCAGGGCGTCTGTCTGTCCTGGCGCGGCGCACACACACGGGCGTCGCGGCGCGAGTCTGTCAGTCCGCGGCGGCAGGAGCAACACGTGGCGGCGGCGAGGCGTTGGTCACACTCCGCGCGGCACTCCCAAGTGAGCATCCATGGCTCTTCACTGACCATAAATCACTTTTGACTGCCGAGCCACGCCCCCCCACGCCCGCTGCCCGCTCACACACTCCGCCGTCCCGCTGGCCACGCCCCGCCGGCCGCCTGGCGCCTCCCATTGGCTTTTCGCGGAGGCGGCAGCCAATGGTGGGGCGTCTACACACTGCTGGGCGGAACGGGCCGGGGCGAGGAGTATCGGGAGCGATTTGGGGTGTGTTATCAGTTCTCGCATCAATCCAATTGACTGGAATTGACTATTAAGACACTTTACACCGGCGGGCGAGGGGAGGCGCGCGCTACCAATTTCCTGGTAAGGAACACCGCGGATGGCCGACACGGGGATAGGGGGGGGATGAAGGGAAGGAGGGGGGGAAGAGGCCACGTAGAGGGAAGGGGAATATAGGGAAGTGGAGGGGGGGGTCACTTTCAGAGGTGTGTGGGAGGGAAGGAAGAGATCGTCTGAAAAGGGTATTCCTGTGTCCTCTCTCCTCCCCATCAAACTTCTTTTTTTTTTCTTTTCTTTTTTTCTTCTTCCATTTTCGCCTCCCGCCCCTCCCTCCCTCCCTTCCGTCCTTTTTCTTTCTCCCTCACATCTATTTTTATCGGCTTTCTTAAGTTGAAATAAAGACTCGGTAAAGATTTTGTGGGGCACCTTTACATTCTTTGAAACACACACACACACACACACACACACACACACACACACACACACAATGGGCATATAGCAGGAGAACTTGTCGGCCTGTAATAAGAGAGGTTCAGAAAAGGGATGATGAAGTTTAAACATCAACAAACATTTTTTTTTTTTCAAGTTTAGGAGAAACAACCCAGCCCCCTTACTAAGTACACATTAGTAACAAACATCTAGGTCATTCCAGCTAAGAAAGGGCAAAACAGACACAAATAACTTGACGTCATCACAGACAAAGATCATGAAAGCTTAATTTGGTTTCTTTGGAGAGACGTATCAATAGACTGTTTGGTGATATAAATGAAGCATACCAAAGGGTTAAGGTGGCCTAGCAAAGGAGGTGTCGAATAAGTACTTAAAAATGAAAGGAAAAAAAAAAGTTAGGACGCGTAGCAAGGGAACAAAATAATGAGAAGATGGGCAAATAATTGGCTGAATGAATTGGGGTAGAGGACGTGTCTGTGTGTGTGTGTGTGTGTGTGTGTGTGTGTGTGTGTGTTGCCATGCCCTTGTTTTACGGTGAGCTGGGTTTAGGAAGAAGAGGAAGAAGAAAGTCAACGGTAAAAAGTAGAAAGTGAAGAGAGAGAGCGATGCAGAAATGTGTGTGTGAGAGAGAGAGAGAGAGAGAGAGAGAGAGAGAGAGAGAGAGAGAGAGAGAGAGAGAGAGAGAGAGAGAGAGAGAGAGAGAATTAATAAACAGGTGAAGAAATTACCTGGGTCTTTCCTCTGACTTACCTGCAGCTCACCTTTCACACACACACTTACCCTTTGACATACTTCATTTACATCCCCAAACAATCTATTTATACGTCTTTCCAATGAATCCAAATTAAGCTTTCATGATCTTTGTCTGTGATGGCGTCAAGTTATTCGTGTCTGTTTTGCCCTTTCGTAGCTAGAATGACCTAGATGTTTATTACTCAATGTGTACTTTAATAAGGGGGTTATATCTCCTAAACTTCAGGAACCTCTTCATCGACTATGTAACCTAAATAAAAAAATTAAAAACCACGAAACTATAGAAAGAAAAAAATATAAATGGAAAACGTTCACTCGCCAACATACGTATAATAAAGAGACAAAACCGGGAAAATTAATCTTACGAGTAATAATTATGGAAGTGGTGGTAAAAAAAAAAATCAAAATATCCTGTACAGACGCAACAAATTCAGCCTCATCCTCCTCATTACAATAAAAGCATAAGCACGCACACACACACACACACACACACACACACACACACACACACACACACACACACACACACACACACACGTAATGGGCAGCGCATGACTTTTAAATCCCGATGCTCTAGGCGACTCGTAGCTACAATCCCTTCCAAATAGAACGCTAACAATCAACAGCAACAACAACAATAACGGTTTGTAACGCCAGGAACAGACTTTTTTTTTCTTTTTTGCACGTTCTACCTGTGGCGCCGGCAAGCTTCCATGGTAGGGCCTGATGGTCGGCCCCAGTCTGTTATGGCGCAGGCAAGTGTTTGTAGAGGCGCCATCTTGCTTGGCTCATGTTATCCCCCGGAGCTCATCTTTGATCATCTTTTTAGAGAGAAAATCTAGAGTCCGGGTTGATAGGTGATCTTCTGGAAAGCATGTGCACGGGTAGTCTTAGGACACTCGGCGGTGACTTGAAATATCCCATGCAGCTTGTGGCGGCGGGCTGGAGGCGAACGAACTCTGGTGCTTCTGGACGCCACGCCCGCTCGCTAACCACTCAGCCACCGCCTGCCTATAGCATGCAATTTTGTTGTTGCTAATCGTATACCGCAATTGCGTCTCTTGAAGGAAAAATAACATGATGATTTTCTGACTGATTCTTCTTCTTTTGATGTTTGATTTTAAGATAATTTGTTTATATTCTTAGATATTTTTTTATTAATGTAGTTTCTTGATTATATTTTATGATCTGTTTTTGTGCTAACCCTGCCTTTTTAGTTTATCTAACTTTATATTCCTATCTTTCTATATCCATATGTCTATACCTATCTATCTATCTATTTCACACACACACACACACACACACACACACACACACACACACACACACACACACACACACACACACACACACACACACACACACACACACCTTCTGAGGCAGTTGAAGTCACTGGGGACTCCCACGCGTGAGCTGGTGGGAGTCTATAACACCTTCATCCTCCCCAAGCTCACGCCTCCCCAGCCTGGTGTCCATCCCTCAATACCATGCACCCAGCGCCGCCAGCTTGAAAGGGTGCAGAAGCGTGCGTGTCGGCTTATCCTGGGCCCGTCTTACTCCACCTATGACGAGGCCCTTGACGCCCTACACCTGTCCACACTTCAAGACCGCTACCAGCACCTCCTCCAAAACTATGCGGTTTGATTAACTATTAACTCACCCGCGCCACCCTGACCTGCTACCAGACACTGCGCCTCCCTCTCGCCATGCCGTCAGACACAGCAACTTACTGATACCTATCCGTGCAAGGACGGAAAGCTAGAGGAAGAGCCCCATCCCTACCATTGCAAATTTAATAAACAACAAATAACAATAAGAGCGATTTATATGCATATTTATATTGGATTAATTTATATTGTACAATTTAAGTTATTATCTATTTTATGTAATACACTTATATATCCATGTTAATATGTAAATTTTCAGCCTCTGGCTGCACACCCGATGAATAAACCGTTTATTATTATTATTATTATTATTATTATTATTATTATTATTATTATTATTATTATTATTATTATTATTATTATTATTATTATTATTATTATTATTATTTTATTACACACACACACACACACACACACACACACACACACACACACACACACACACACACACACACACACACACACACAATAAGCCGCCGCCTGAGCACACGACATTCAAGCAACAACAACTACAAAAGCACAACAAAAGCTTCTCCATGCAAGATTCACTGTGATAATAACGTGTCATTATTATTATTTTCTTTTACGCTTCACTCACATGCACAGTCTCTCTCTCTCTCTCTCTCTCTCTCTCTCTCTGTCTGTGTGTGTGTGTGTGTGTGTGTGTGTGTGTGTGTGTGTGTTGGGAGGTCGTCTCTCTGTGTGTGTGCGTGCGTGTGTTGGTGCGGCATTTCAAGGATAATCTCCTGAGTAGTCGTTGTTTGTGCAGTTTTCAACCTCGTTTCCTCTCGCTGCGTGATGCTTCCTCCGCTTTTGTGAGACTCGTCGGCTAGTCTCTGCACGCCTCTCTCAAACACACACGCATGTTCTCCATTTTATTTGATATTATTACCACTATTATACTACTACTATTATGCTTTGTTAAGGCTCGCTGGATAGTCTTTACACGCCAGCCCCCCCCTTTCTCTCTCTCTCTCTCTCTCTCTCTCTCTCTCTCTCTCACGGTCTCCATTTTATTGCTTCTTCTTATCACTATTACTATTACTATCATCATCATTACTACTATACCACAACTGCTACTTCTATTACTACTACTACTACTACCACAACTACTACTACTACTATTACTATCATCACCACCATCATCACCTTTACTATATCATTACGTAAAGGGTTCGTGATGAAGATGATACAGTTTCAGCTTCCTGTTGAGTCCTGCGGTGAGATGGAGAGGAAGAGCTAGGGGGGGGGGGAGAGGGAAGGGAGGGGGAGGGGCAGGGTCTCAGGTAAGGGCGCCAGGTGTGGGTGTTAGCCGGCGCGCCCTGCCACCTCCTAATTCACTAATGGCCCGCCACTCGACACTCCCCGCCATCAGGAAAATCGCTTGAGTCTCGCCCTTCTACGGCAGGCGAGGGGAGGAGAGTGGGAGGAGGAAGAGGAGGAGGGGGACGTGAGGGAAGTGTGGGATGTGGTGGAGTGGAGGAAAGATAAGTGTGAAGTGTGGAGTGCGATGGAGGGGTGAAGGGGTGATGGAGGGACATGAAAGAAGGGTGGGAGTGAGGGGAGTGTTTCGGTGGGACATGAGGAAAGTGTGGGATGCAGTGGAATGGTGGAGGGAGATGGAGGAACTCGGAGAAGGGAGGGATGTGGTGGAGGGAGGAGGAGGAGGCCGGAGGAGGGACATGAGAGAAGTGTGGGGAGTATGGAGGTGTAGAAAAGAGGATGGTGGGGTGGAGGAACATGAGGGAGGTGCGATAGGGAGAAGGGAGGAAATGTAGGAACCTAGCGGAGGGGCAGAGGGACGGAGAGCTACCTAGAGGAGGAGGAGGAGGAAGTTTGGGGTCGCGGTCAACAGAAGCCGTCGGGAATGTCTTAATACCGAGAGTCAACACGAGGAGCGTCCGGGGAGGAACCTACATTAAACGATTATTTGTGTTAGCACTCGGCCCGCCCCGGTGTTTAGTGGGTGTTGACGGCCGCCGCCCTCCCGCCCGACGCCCGTCACTCCCAATATTGACTCCTGGGTCGGGATTCTCAGACGCTTCCGTCTCCCACATCAACTATTTCCAAAGGCCAAAAAGGAGATGAATCGGGTTCTAATGAGTGTTTTTTTCACGTTCATGGTTCAGAAGAATGGTCAACCTACTACCAGGGCCATATAACTACCTCTGGAAATGCCCTAAACTCCTACGAAGGCCTTATCATATGTTTAAGAATATGGCCCCAATGCCCCGCTGTCTGACGTGCGAGGTGGCTGAACCCTCCGTGAAGCATCCGCCCGCTCATTCTTTTCGCACTGACTAAATGACTTGACTGACTGACTGAGGAGAAGCTGCAGGCATGTCGTGTGGCGTGTATAGCGGGTGTGGGATGCAGTTTCCTCACTCAGCAATGATTATTCAGCCCTGCCTTCCTTGCCCTCCTCTCCCTTCCGCTACTGGCTAAATGACTTGCGTGACTGATTAAGGGGAAGCTTCAGGCGTGTCATGTGGCGTGTACAGCGGGCGTGAGATGCAGTCTTCGGTCTTTGGCAATGATTATTCAGCCCTGCCTTCCTTCCCCCGCTCTCCGCCCCGCCATTAGTAACTGCACAAGCCAAGTGTCTCGTCTTGCTCGCCTCGTTTGCAATTTCCGACGCAGAAAATAACGAAAATGACCTCGGAAACGTATTTATGGCGTTTCTCATCTTCCTAGCTGTAGTACCTCATCTTCCTTTACCCTATATGCTGACTTACATATACAGGTAAGTGCATGCTTTTTGAGGTGTAAATGATTAAATAACAACCTCATTATCCTCTGCTTCAGATTCACGAGGCGTTCGAATCAGACGGATCGGTTCGGGTCGGCGAATCTGCGTACCTCAACCTCAGTCAGTCTCCGCCCGGAAAGGAGGGATGCTGCTGGTGTCTCTGCTGTCTGTGCTGTGACTTTGGGTGTTCGTTGAGGCTCCAGGACGTGACAGTGACACAACCTGAGGAAGTGGCGATGAAGTGGAGGCGGCAGCGGTGACAGGTATGATAGCGTTCTTTGAATCTAGTTAATTAGTAAGTTGGTGCCCAGGTATCCAGGTGTTATAGGTAATGTGTGTGTTAATGATGTAATGTGTATAGATGGCGGAATAATGGAAATGTATAGATGTAGAGGGACAGCTGAAGGTACGGAAAGAGGAGGAAGAGGAGGAGGGAAAGGGTATAGAGTGGACGGAGGGAGATGGGGAGGTGGGGGGTTGGGGGGTAAGGTTCCAAGTGGCGAAGTGAGGGCGGGGCTCACTTTTTGTCACGTCTGTTTGTTTGCAAATTGTAGACAAGCGGAGGGCCAACAACCGCGGCTGAGACCTTTTACAAACACTCACGAAGACCTCACTCCTGCCTACACACACACACACACACACACACACACACACACACACACACACACACACACACACACACCACTCCGTGGCGCAACTGGTAGAACGCTGCGCTGCCAGGCTTCACGGGCTGACAGGGCGGCGGTTCGAGCCCGCTCAGGCCGGATTCTTGCAGTTGATTAGGAGTGGTTACTGTCCCCCCTTGAGCAAGGGGGATGGGGTGTGTGGTGTGTGAGGTCCTGGCAGTACCCAGAGATCGACGATAAAGAGCACTTGCTCATGTCGGGAGGGTACCTGCTGGCGATTACGAGTCCACCACGTGATCAGGCCGGTGGTGAATTACACACACACACACACACACACACACACACACACACACACCTATAGCGTATAATGTTCCTCAATCAGCTAAGTGAGGCCAACTTTCACCTTTATGAGAGAGAGAGAGAGAGAGAGAGAGAGAGAGAGAGAGAGAGAGAGAGAGAGAGAGAGAGAGAGAGAGAGAAATGGTATATATGACACAGCTATCTAAGTCCTTATACTGTTTTACACGAGATACATATATTAATTATTTTTTTCTTGACAATTAACTGCACGTATTTTTATTTCCGGCGTTCATATCCCAAAATTCAACATAATTATACATATATCGTAATTCTGTCTAAGTTTATCGTCCGCCTCTCGTATCTGTTATAGTTTTCAGACCTCCTTGTGGTATCGTTATATTTTACAGTAAAGGAAGCAGTTCAAAGGGGAAAAAGCGGAAAAAAGCCCTCTAATCACTTCCCCTATAGAGCCTCCTTACTCGCTTTCTTAACCATAGATATTTCCGTAACTTCGCCCGTCGCTTTATTACACAATTCTCACCTACAAGCTTCTACTTCGCCCTTGATGACTCCCCTTAATCCGCCGTACACAGCCCAACACTCGCCAATCATCATTAAAAAGTCATTTCTCCTAAACCCAGAACTCTACAAGTGATCACTTAGCAGCAATAATCAGTGATGTATAGGTAATAATTTTCTTTATCAATATCTGTGAGTGTGTGTGTGTTGGGGGGAGAGGGAGTGTGTGTGTGCGTGTGTGTGTGTGTGTGTGTGTGTGATGACAGCCGTGGCCGCCCAGCCGAGCGTGCCAACTAGCCTTTGTGTGTGTCTCCTCCACTCCAGTTCCTTTTTTATTCATTTATCTCTTTGTTCGTTCTTTTCCCGCCCCGCCGTGCTCACTGCCACGTCAGGAGGAAGGCGCCGTGGCGGAAACGGGCGTGCGCAGGGACCCAAGAATTCTGCCCCGGTGCCGCCTTCTTTCTCTTCTCTGGCATGGGCGTCGCTTCTGTTGTTGATCTTTTTTATCCTCGTTATCATCAATATTCTTCTGCTTCATCTTTATCACTCGTTCTCTTCATCAACACTACTTCTTTTATTTATTTTCCTCGTTATCATCAATATTCTTCTTCTACTTCATCTTTTTCTTTTATTCCTTTTTTATCCTCGTTATCATCAATATTCTTCTACTTCATCTTTGTTATCACCCGTTCTCTCTTCATCAACGCTGCTTCTTTTATTCCTTTTTTATTGTTATCATCAATATTCTTCTTCTACTTCATCTTTTTATATCAGTCATTCTCCTCATCAACACTGCTTCTTTTATTTATTTTTTTTCCTCGTTATCAATATTCTTCTACTTCATCTTTTTTTATAAATTGCTCTCTTCATCAACACTGCTTTTATTTCTTATTTTTTCCTCGTTATCATCAAAATTCTTTTTCTACTTCATCTTTTTTATCACTCATTCTCTCTTCATCAACACTGCTTCTTTTATTTCTTTTTTTTTTCTCGTTATCATCAATGTTCTTCTTCTACTTCATCTTTATCACTCATTCTCTCTTCATCAACACTGCTTCTTTTATTTCTTTTTTTTTTCTCGTTATCATCAATGTTCTTCTTCTCCTTCATCTTTATCACTCATTCTCTCTTCATCAACACTGCTTTTTATTTCTTTTTTTTTCTCGTTATCATCAATGTTCTTCTTCTCCTTCATCTTTATCACTCATTCTCTCTTCATCAACACTGCTTCTTTTATTTCTTTTTTTTTCTCGTTATCATCAATGTTCTTCTTCTACTTCATCTTTATCACTCATTCTCTCTTCATCAACACTGCTTCTTTTATTTCTTTTTTTTTCTCGTTATCATCAATGTTCTTCTTCTACTTCATCTTTATCACTCATTCTCTCTTCATCAACACTGCTTCTTTTATTTCTTTTTTTTTCTCGTTATCATCAATGTTCTTCTTCTACTTCATCTTTATCACTCATTTTCTCTTCATCAACACTGCTTCTTTTATTTCTTTTTTTTTCTCGTTATCATCAATGTTCTTCTTCTCCTTCATCTTTATCACTCATTCTCTCTTCATCAACACTGCTTTTTATTTTATTTTTATCTTCGTTATCATCAATATTCTTCTACCTCATCTTTATCACACTCGTTATCGTCATCACCATTATTCTCCTTCTACTTCATTTTTGTATCACTCGCTATCGTTATCATCAATGTCCTTCTTTTACTCCATTTTTTATATCATCCTCGTCATCGTCATCAGCCCCATTCTTCCTCTTTTATTTCATCTTTTTATCACCTTCGTTATCGCCATCAGTATTCTTCTTCATCATCATCATCCAGTATAAGAACTTGTATGTGTAACTGACGCTTCTTAGGGCCAGTGTGACGGAGATGAGCACCGAGGCCACGCGTATAGCTATAGCGTATGCCCCTGACTTTACCTTCACTTCACCTTTGCCTTTATTTAACTTTACATTGATTAACTTCACTAACTTTACCTTTATATTTAGCTAATGGAACGTAAGTATGGCGGAGGTGAGAGGTTAGTGGCGGACAGTGATCAGTGTAGTTAGTGGGAGATCATAGCTAGTGGGCTGTGGTTAGAGGTATGATACGTGGTTGCAGTGGTATCTATATATATGGTGGTTAAATAGTTAGTGGTTAGTGGTCAGAGGTATGATACGTGGCTGTGGTGTCTCGTATGCATTGTTATATACAGTCTGGATAGTGGTTGAATAGTTAGTGGTCTTTTTTTTTTTTTTTACAGCAGAGGAGTCAGTTCAAGGGCATAAAAAAGGTAAGAAATGTGAAAAAAAAGCCCGCTACTCACTGCTCCCATAAAAAGTTAGAGGAGTGGCCGAAAGATAGGTCAATTTCGGGAGGAGGGGTGGTCTGTGGTTAGAAGTGGTTACATTGGTTGCTAGTATATATTGTCAGTCTGAATAGTGGTTAGTTAGAGGTGATTAGCTGCTGTAGAGGCTAAATGCGGACTGATTAAAGGCTAGTGTTACCCTTTTTGCTGCTGAACTCTCCTTTCTATATTAATCTAAATTTTTCCCCTCATCATTACACCGCTCATTAATAACCTTTCCTGTACTCTGATTATCTCCCTCAAGTCCTATTTTTCACCTTTCTTTCCTTCTTTTCCCCTACTAATCGTCGTCGTCTGTATCCCTATCCTTCCCCGCTTTCAGGCTTATTCATAGCTCTCATTGACAACAGGCTTTAGCTTTACTGTCTTTTATAGTATTTCTCAAGCTGTCCTTTAATCCACCTGGCTCTCCCGTGATCCCATTCCTTAATTCATATCCGTCAGTGTCCTTAATCACACCTGTAGAGATGTTTTGCCTCTTAAACTTACCTTCAGATATGTTTTTCTTTTTTGTGTGTGTGTGTTTATCTATAGCCTGTTCACATACATTCTCGGTCACTCATTGTTATCCTTCCTATACGTTCACCCCAACATGATTCAGACTCTTTTAACCCGGTAGCTGCGGGGACCATGTTTCTTTAAAAGTCCCTCTAAGCGAGAAAAATGAGAAAAAAATCATCACTCACGCAAACCATTTCATAATATGTATCAACGTATTTGTGATCAGTTTATGCATCATCTAGTTTTGGGGTCTTTACCATGACACAAATTTGGCCCGTCGCTGTACACGGTAAAGCTACAAATTTTGCCCCGTCGCTGCTAACCTTCCAACTTCGCTCCAAAGACTACTTAATATATACTTAGGAAGTCCGTATTTATTCACTCGCACATTATCCTCACGCCCCTTCATATTTCACTTATACATTTAGACCAGTCTCCGTCTTAACCCTTTTTTTTTCCTTCTATACCAGTTTATACAAAGAGCAGTCTCCGTTTTGATACAATTTACCATCTGTACTTACACTATACCTTATCCTCCTACCTTCTACCTTACACCCATACATTTGTCGATAACCTCAATGTTCGTTTCATATAGGCAAACCCATCCTTACTCACCTTCCTTTACCTGCATCTTCACATTGTGTATACCTCACTCGCCTTTTATTTTTAGTCGTATTCACCTCCAGATTCACTTGTTTTTTTTCTTTTCTCTCTTCCCATGTTCTCTCACAGCCTCACATCCTAACTCACCTTCCTTTACCTGCATCTTCACACTGTATATACCTCACATTCACCTTTTATTTTAAGACGTATATACACCTCCAGATTCACTTGTTATTCTTCCCTCTCTCTCTTTTCTCTATCTCACACACACGCACACGCACCTTCGCCTTTCATCGTCCCCCTCCCCGTGCCACTGTCCTCTATCTCTCTTTCTCCCTCTCTCCCTCCCTCCCTTTCTCTCTTGTAGGAGCAGGAAAAGATTTGCTGCATGTTTTTCGCTCCCGCCGGAAAATAAATCCCCGTAGCCTGTCTGCCCGGCTATTGTCAGAAATCGTTTCATCGGAAGGGGGCGAAAAGAACCCCACTCTCTCTTTGTGCCGGGGCCAAGGGAAGGGAAAAAAGGGGTAACAGCGTTTTGCTTTCTTTCAGCAGATAATTTCATCGACACCACTGCGCCGCCGCCCTCCTCCTCCTCCTCCTCCTCCTCCTCCTCGGCGTCCCCCTTCCCTTCGTTTTTTTTAATTCGTTTTGTTTTTTGGTTTTTGCTTTTGGTTTTGTTTTATTCCTGTTCCTAGTGTATGAGAGAGAGAGAGAGAGAGAGAGAGAGAGAGAGAGAGAGAGAGAGAGAGAGAGAGGATCTTTCAAATCAAAATTAATGCATCAAGTATAGAAAGGAGAGGAAGGGGAAAGGGGAGGAGGAGGAGGAGGAGTATACCAGACGGAGAAAGAGGAGGAGGAGGAGGAGGAGGAGGAGTGAGTGCACCAAGAGGAGGAGGAGTAGGAGTATCGCCCCCCTTTCCCCCCCCCCCGCCCCCCGAGAGAACAATTAACCCCGGAGTAATAAGAGGGCGAGCGGCGGTGAGTCACACAAAGCGAGTCACTAATGAGAGCGAGTCAGCGCGCGTGTCCTGCCCAACACATGAACAACTCGGGGAATTCCTCCGTGGCAACTCTCCTCGGCAGTGTTGAGAGCTTGCAGAGGACACAGAGACGCCCCCCCCCCACCCCAAGTGATGCCCCCCGTGCCCCCCAGTCCCCTCCACCCCCTCCACCCCAGCCCCATCTCGGCCCCGTCCTCCACTAGCCATCCGCGTCCCCGTCCCACTCTCCAAAACTCCGCCTGTTGACAATCCCTTCCCAAAGAAACAATTGTTGCCTGTGTGTCTTCCAAAAACAACACGATAATTGCTTTCCGCATCTAACAGACGAATGTAAACTGATACTCGTCGGGGGCGTCGGGACACACGGCCGCGCGCTCCTCCCAGGCGAAATTCAGACCAATGGAGACGGGCGAGGAAGGGCGAGATTGCAGGGCCCGCGAGGAGAGAGGGTTCCGCCTTTTAGCTCGAGGGCGAAACCACTCGGCTGAGAAACTTGACAGGCTGCGCGAGTTTAGGTGGGAAAAGCAGAAGAACCAATGGGATGGCCCGTCACTTTGGGCCCAGACAGTCCTTTGAGCTACGTTAACTTTTGATCACTTTTCATGCGCCTCCAGGGCTTCGAATTTTGCAGTGAGTCTTCCCGCGCGATGGCAGCATCTAGTGAGGGCCTCGAGGACGCGGTGATTTCTTCTTGTCTTTTGAAATTGGACTGATAGAAGAGGTCACAAAGGCGGGAGAGGGTTGCGTCGCCAGGACTGGAGTGGTCGACTCTGAACGATACTCAATGAAGACCCTCGAACCCCACCAAGCGGGAAGGGGCATGAAAAGACGGGAAATCTGGCCGTGGTGGCGGTTGTGTCTCCTCTTGAGCCGCTCCCCAAACACACACCCACACACGCACATACACGTACACACCATTACTAATTTGAATACACACCCTGTTTAGCCGATCAATTATCCTTAACCATATTGTCGTTCCCGTGATATGGAGAGCTGTCTTGCTGCATGGAGAGGGCGCCGGGCAGGAAGGGATGTTGAGAGGAAGGAAGAGGAAGGAGGAGAGAAGCAAGAGATAACGCGAGACGAAAAGAGAGAAAAGAGAAGAGGAATAAGATCGGTGCCTTGGGATTCTTACCACCGACGAGCTTCCTGTAAGATACATACCTCCAAGACTAAGAAAAGAAGGAAGGAGAAATAAAATGTTTGGCTCCTGGCTTCCAGAGAGATGAATATACTGTCCGTATCACGTCGGGGCGAAGTCGGCGGGCAAAGCTTTTCCATTTATAACAAAAATAAATATTCCTCCTCATCCCCCCCTCCTCCTCTTCCTCCTCCTCCTCCTCCTCCTCCTCGGGTCTTCTCACAATGGTACGGCAAATAGTGGTAATGGAATGTCAAGTGTTGGAATGGAAGTTCTGCGGCTTCCCAAACAGGATTCAGCGGCCGGCGAAAGTCAAACTCGCATACTCAGTTTTTGAGGCGAGGCGCTCGTTTTGGCGAGATAGCTTAGGATTACCTTCTGCTGGACGGGGCTTGCAGGGCTTCAGCCTGTCGTTTTACACGTTGCCAACACTCACGCACACGACCGCGCGAGACACACCTAACACCAACAGGCATGGAACAACGAAAATAAGTACAGCATGCAGCATAATGACAGTCACAGCACACACGCTCCTTAAACAGATATATTAACAACAGCAGCGACAAGAACAGCATTCAGTAAGGGGACGGGAACACCACACAAGCTTTCGAAAGAGATATTAAGGACAGCAACAACAATAACAGCATACAGTATCGACAGTCACAATACACACGCTTCTAAAACAGGCACATTGACAACCGCAACTAAAACAGCATACAGCATAGTCAATCACACCACACGCTCATCAAGAAAAGACCTAACATTAACAGCAATAACAAAAGCAATATATATTTACATTCGTCGTCGTCACGGTCATTCCTATTGCAAAAGTATTTATGTTTAGAGCTGTATTCTCATATTAAGCTGTCATAACAAAGCTGAAGGCGAGTTTGTCTGTCTACATATGACTAATGGCGATTTAATATTGTATTTTTCTCTTCTCTTTCGTTAATAACTTGGTTGCGTCAGAGCTTGCGTCGGTCAGGCTTGTGCGTGTGTGTGAATGATCGTTTTCCGTAATTAGCGTAACTTTTAACCCGGTAGTTGCGGGGATCGTGTTTTTTAAAGGCCCCTCTAAGCGAATTAAAGAGAAAAAATCATCACTCATGCAAACCATTTCATACTATATATCAACGCATTTGTGATCAGTTTATGCATCATCTATTTGGGGGTGTTTATGTCATGGCAAAAATTTAGCCCGTCGCTGGAACACGGTAAAGCCACAAATTTGGCCCCTCGCTGCTACCGGGTTAACACCTTCTTTTTGGCAGCATCAAGACAGTTCTCCATCAAATATTACATCCAATCTTTCGGCATCCTTGTGTATCCCTCTGTCTTCTGTTTGTAGGATCAGTGCTCAGTGAACTCTTTTTCTCTGTGATTTTATTTTACCCTTGAGCTGCTTCCTCTGGTGTAAGAAAGACAGTCCGCCTTTCCAACGGCTTTCTGTGGTGATCTCAGGAATAATAACTGTCATCTTTAGAATCAGTTAAGTGCTGTCTTGTAAATGTTATCTCCTCCTCATCAGCGTTATGAGGTTGGTTTGGTTTGAACAATTATTCTTTCTTGTATTAGTCTGAGCTCTCCATAACTAATTGCTTTCATATTAAACTTTACCTCCTCATTTTCCTGATTTGTCTCGTATCACTCACTCATTTCTTCGATATTTCTGTCTTTCTTTCTACGTCAAAACTCGTATCTCGGCTCTTTTATATATGCTTGAACTGTGTGTGTGTGTGTGTGTGTGTGTGTGTGTGTGTGTGTGTGTGTGTGTGTGTGTGTGTGTGTGCGTTGGAGTGACAAAGTAAGCCACTGATTAAAGCCAGTCACACACACAGGCCGCCGCCAGTGCTCGTGAGCGGACACACTGCCGGAAATTAAGTGAAGATCCAGGTTTAGTAATTAATCGATAAAATGCTTGGATGCAGACACGGAGCGGCTCGCGGGGATCAGCCGTCTCGCGAAGCTCGGGCTCAGCCGTGGGGACGCTTAAAAATGTAAAACGTTATCATTACCGACGCGTTGAGAGTGTTGGGGGAGGGGGAAGGGGGAGGGAAGAGGGAGAGGTTGACTGTGTGATAGTGGGAGGGGTGGAGGGGAGAGTTTCTGTGTGGGAGTGGAGGGAATGTGCGTTTGCGTTTGCGTGTAGCGATAGTTACATATAGATAGATAGATGGATAGATAGGCAGGTACATAGATAGGCAGATAGATGGGTAGAAATAGAAATAGCTAAAGGGACAAAAAAGAAAAGATTGAAAGAGAGAAAGAAGATCGAGAAAAAGGATGAGAAAGAAAAAGGAACTGTATAAGTATAGTGAATCTCTTCCAGTTCTAAGTGATGTTAAAGGATGACTTCTGCTGTACTTGTATTTTCTCCCACTCTAGTAATGTATAAACTCTGTGTTTGCTTGGTTCAAAGGATACATTAAGCTCCCGAGGCCACAGGGCGTTTGTATATCTCAATTGTTACATAATAATACAATGTGTCACTTATTGAAGCAGTGATTTCCTCCGGTATTAAGTGCACCGTGTTGTTAATTGATAGATGAGTAATAATGTATACACCTCAGTCACTCAGTCGCCCCTCCCCGCCGCACCGCCCGCCACCATCACATCCACGTCAGGTCCCGCCCCTCTACCCCTTTCGTTGTGGGAAGTTCTCTGGAGACTTTGGGAGTAGAGGTATAAATTAGCGTGCTTGCAGGAGGACCTCTGATAGTTTGGGAGGAAACTGGCGATCCTTCTACATGTTACCTATCCTAGTCCACTACTACTACTACTACCGCTACTACTACTACTACTATTTTTACTACTACTAATACTGATACTAATACTAATACTAAAACTAATGCTACTTTATTTTTATTCTTTTTTCGTTGCATTTTCACGGGATCACAGTATGACTCAGACCCGCCTTTTTAATCAAGCTCTTTACTGAACAAAACGTGTTATCAGAGGTGTTATCTGAGAGAGAGAGAGAGAGAGAGAGAGAGAGAAGGGGGGTAGGCGGGCAGCTAATGTGGACTTAGCTGGCGGGAGGTACTGGAAGGAGGGGGGAGGGAGGAGGTGAGGTGTGAGGAAGAGGAGTGGCTTGTGAGGGCAGGGTGTGAGAGAGAGAGAGAGAGAGAGAGAGAGAGAGAGAGAGAGAGAGAGAGAGAGAGAGAGAGAGAGAGAGAACATAAGAACGTAGGAGTCTACAAGAGGCGCGGTCGGCCTCTACAAGGAAGCTCTTGTGAACCTAAGCTTCTGTGAATTTAACCCCACCTATATAACTATCCCTGAATTTATCTAATCTATTTTTGAATGTGACAATTGTATTGGCAACATGACTGCTCAGCCTGTTCCACTTATCTACCACTCTGTTAGTAAACCAGTTTTTCCCTATGTCCCTGTTGAATCTGAATTTATCCAGGTTAAACCCATTACTATGTGTCCTATCCGGTTCTCTTACCGTCAGAACCTTATTAATACCCCCCTTCTTAAAGCCCTTCATTCATTTATAAACCTCTATCAGTCACCTCGCACCCTTCTTCTTTCTAGAGAATGCAAGTTTAATTGTTTTAGTCTTTCCTCGTATGGCAAGTTTCTTAACCCCTGAATCATCTTAGTCATTATTCTCTGTACCGATTCTAACAATTTGATATCCGTCCTATAGTAAGGTGACCGGAACTGAACCGCATAATCAAGATGAGGTCTAACTAGTGCTAAATATAGCTTGAGGAAAACTTCTGCGCTTCTGTTGTTGACGCTCCTTAAATGAATCCCAGTACCCTGTTTGCTCGATTTCTAGCTTGAATGCATTGTGCCCTTGGACAGAGATCACAAAGGAACACAAAGTACACAAAGGAAGAACAAACAACAGCAGACCTGCTGGTCCTAACTAGGCTGTTTGTGACAAGCTACACTAACTATCTAATCAAAGGTGGAAGATGAAGGAGAGCAAAGGCGAAGGCTCCTCCCCACCCCCCCATCCATCCAGCCAAAGCTGGCAGGAAAGGAAAAAGAACCATGCAGCATGGAAAAACTGCATGGGAATTATGTAGGAAAGAGGAAAGAACTACCATTACTGCTACCACTAACCGGGCGATAAAAACGGACAAGGACACCAGTATTCGAAAGAACTTAACATTATTACGACAATGAGTAATATCTTAGCTGCTGGTTGGATTCAAAGTTGGATTCAAAATACTTGTCTAATCTATTCTTGAAGGCCGTAACTGTTGTACTATCAGCGACATCACTGGGTAGAGAGTTCCAAACATTAACAACTCGATTGAAGAAGAAGTGTTTAGCTTCGTACGACGAGAATCTTTTACCACTTATCTTCAAATTGTGATTTCTTCTTGTTCTATTTGATCGATAAATTGTAAAGTAATCTTCCGCATTAATATCACTGAATCCTTTAAACATTTTAAACATTTCTATTAGATCGCCTCGCATTCTTCGTTTTGGTAGGCTGAATAAATTTACTTCTTTAAGCCTTTGTTCATATGACAAATTTCTCAACCTAGGAATCATCTTTGTTACTCTTCGTTGAACCCGTTCCAACTTTTCTATGCCTTTTTTTGTAATAGGGAGACCAAAACTGTACACAGTACTCTAGACGGGGTCGAACCAACGAATTATACAGTTTTAATATTACTTTTTCCGATTTATTATTAAAGACTCGTCCGATGGAGCCAACCAATTTGTTTGCAGTTTTAACAACCTCTGAACAATGCTGACCGGGCTTTAAATCGCTTGATATAGTGATTCCAAGATCCTTTTCTTTACTTACTGCAGAAAGTTGTTGTAAAGAAAAGGATCTTGGAATCACTATATCAAGCGATTTAAAGCCCGGTCAGCATTGTTCAGAGGTAGTTAAAACTGCAAACAAGTTTTTTTTATCAGAGCTCACTAACTAACGAGAGAGAGAGAGAGAGAGAGAGAGAGAGAGAGAGAGAGAGAGAGAGAGAGAGAGAGAGAGAGAGAGAGAGAGAGAGAGAGAGAGTCCGAAGGGGGGTAGGGGGGCAGCTACTGTGGACTTAGCTGGCGGGAGGTACTGGAAGGAGGGGGGAGGGAGGAGGTTAGGTGTGAGGAAGAGGAGTGGCTTGTGAGGGCAGGGTGAGAGAGAGAGAGAGAGAGAGAGAGAGAGAGAGAGAGAGAGAGAGAGAGAGAGAGAGAGAGAGAGAGAGAGAGAGAGACAGACAGACAGACAGACAGACAGACAGACACAGAGAGAGAGAGAGAGAGAGAGAGAGAGAGAGAGAGAGAGAGAGAGAGAGAGAGAGAGAGAGAGAGAGAGAGAGAGAGAGCAGCTTCAGGTCAGGTTTAAGTTACATGTTGACGCAGCTGCCCAGGTAAGGCTCGTATGCAGGCCTTCTAACACCTCCTTTCCCTTCCCTCTCCCCCTTCTCCCATTTCCTCCCCTCCCCTCCCCTCCCCTCCCCTCCCCTCCCCTCTCTTCCCCTTCCCTCTCCTCTCCTCCCTTTCATCTTCCCACTTTCGTCCTCCTGTTTCCTCTCTTTACTCCTCTTATCTCACTCATTCATTTCCTCTCCTTCCCTTTATCCCTTTCCTCTTCCTTCTACATCCACCTTTTTTTCTTTCGTTTTCATCACCATACATAACTTTTTTTTCTCTCTCGACTCCCTTTCCCTTTTTATCTTCTTTCTACTATTTTCTCCCCCCTGTCATACTTTCCTGTCGTTTTATTTTTATTTTATTTTTTTTCGTTTTTTTTTTTTCTCTCCCTTCATTCCATTTTTCACCATTGCACTTCACTCCACACCCTCTCTTTCTCTCCTCTGCATCCCTCACCTTCCCCCCACCACCACCACACACACTTCAGTCTTCCAGCACACTTCCCCCAATTTTTCCTCCTTATCCTCCTCCAGTCTTTTTACAGCCGTCTCTGCCTCCCCTCCGTCTCCCCTAAATGCTCATCCCTCCCCCCCCTGTGTTCTTGCTTCCCTTTTTCTGCTCTCTCAAGATGTCTCCCTTTCCCATTTTCTTTCACACACACGGACACACAGACTAGGAGGCATCGAAACGAGTTGTATTATACAAGTCTTGGGAGGAGAAGAGAGAAACGAACACCGAAGTTAAACTATACGAGAAGAAATAAAGAAACCACAAAGACTGAGGGTCATATTCTTAAACATTTCGATGCCAAGTTCACAGATTTGACCAGGCTTTCATAAGAGTCTTGTGTATTTCCAGGGGTAGTTTTATGACCCTGGTGGTAGTTTAACGCTTCCTCTGTACCATGAACCTTAAAAACTCTCATTAGAACCCGATTGATCTCATCTTTGGCCTTTGGAAGTAGTCGATGTGAGCGGCGAAAGTGTCTGAAAATATTAACCTGAATATTACCCAGACCAGGAACTGAACTACACTCTACTATCATCACTCTCCGTCCACCACCATCACCCAACACCGAACTTAAACCATACGAGAAGAAATACCGAACTGCACTCTACTACCATCACCGTACGTCCACCACCATCACGACAACGCCATCACTAAACGCCAAACTTAAACCATACGAGAAGAAATAAGAAAGAAACCAAAAGAAGAGCCCGCTGGAAAGACTGAATATCACCCAAAACCAGGAACCGAACTGCACTCTACTATCACCACTCTACGTCCACCACCATCACCACGACAACGCCATCACCCAACACCGAACTTAAACCATACGAGAAGAAATAAGAAAGAAACCAAAAGAAGAGCCCGTTGGAAAGACTGAATATAACCCAAAACCAGGAACCGAACTGCACTCTACTACCATCACCGTACGTCCACCACCGCCGCCACGACAACGCCATCACCGCCACGCCGCTCCAGTAAGCACCCACCTTCGTATATACATCCAGACACGCAGTTGAAGAGGCAGGTCACGAGGCGAGAGAGAGGCAGGAATCGCCATTATAGCCCCGTCCTCACCACAAAAGGCGGACAAATTGAGCAGCCACTCGTCTCGCGCCCTCCACACCTCTTCTCCGGCTCTTCCCGCGAACCCCCAACTTTCCACGGATCAGCGCTGGAAGCCTGGAAACGCCCGCAGAGAGAGAGCCCGTGATTGCGTCCTTTCAGCGGGGTGACGGTGGAGTGGCTCTGCGGCTGCCACGGCCATTGCGAGACGAGGCTCCTCACTGCTGCTGCTTCTGGTCCTGGGTGCTGGTGGAAGTGGAGGAGGAGGAAGAGAAGGATGAGGAAAAAGATTTGATGATAGTTGTGATGGTAGCAATGGTGTGGAGGAAGACGAAGAGGAAGAGGAGGAGAATGAAAGTGCTCAGATGGTAGTGTTCGTCATGGTGGTAATAGTAGTAGTAGTAGTAGTAGTAGTAGTGTGGAAGAGGAGAAGAAAAAGGAAGAAGGTGGAAAAATGAGCTGATATGGTATAGTGTTCGTGATGGTAGTAGATGTTATGAGGTTGTGTAGAGGAAGAAGAGGATGTTGTCGGCTATAGAAAGTTGAGTTATATAAATAATGGTTACTTAATATGGCGTCTGTTGTGGTATGATTATAGTTTCTTTGTGGAGGATCATGAAGAGGAGGAGGAGGTGAATAGAGGAAGAGTTCAGGTGGTCGGCGTAGAGATTGTTTAGCTTGTGGCTCGACTGTATTTTTATCTGGCTTCTGATAGTTGTCCTTGTGGTTATAGTATTGACAGTGATTTTTTTTTTTTTTTTTTTTTTTTTTTTTTTTTTTACAGCAAAGGAGACAGCACAAGGGCATAAAAAAGGAAACAATAATAAAAAATAAACCGCTACTTGCTGCTCCTGTAAAGAATCCGAAGAGGTGGCCGAAAGGCGGGTCAGTTATGGGGATAGTAGAGGAGGTGACATTAGATAGATGGTTTTCGTTACAGTCTCAGTGGAGGTGATTATAGTGACATTGACGGATTAAATATATAGAAGAGGCGACATTAAATGGACACTCATGCAGTTACACACAAACACACGCACTTACATCCCCCCCCCCACACCCACACACATCACAAGGAAATCGGAGTCGTGTGAAGTGTTGAAAAGTCGATAAACAGATAAGCCGCGCTAAGCGAACAAAGCAAACAGGAGGAAAAAATACGACGAAAAACGAAGGAAAAGAAGATGGAAAAAAACATCGCGAAAGCCGAGTCATTTCGTCGCAGAGAAAGAATTCGTGTTTTGCAATTTCTTTGTAGGAAGCGCACGCACTGAATCTTCTTTTTGTTGTTGTTGTTGTTGTTGTTGTTGTTGTTGTTGCTGTTGCTGCTTTAGCTATTTCTTTTTCCTTCTCAGTTTTTTTCTTTTCCTCTCGTTATCGCTTAAACAATAAATCATATTCACCCAAAAATTTAAATAAGAGAGAGAGAGAGAGAGAGAGAGAGAGAGAGAGAGAGAGAGAGAGAGAGAGAGAGAGAGAGAGAGAGAGAGAGAGAGAGAGAGAGAGAGAGAGAGAGAGAGAGAGAGAGAGAGAGAGAGAGAGAATGACACTGCGAATGAAACTGTATAATTTATTCTGAAACTAACTTAAGGTGTTGACAGCTGGTGACCCCCTCCTCCACCTCCTCCTCCTCCTCCTCCTCCTCCTCCACCTCCTCTTCCTCGGCGCCTCTCGACCTCTCCATTGTAATAATAAAGAAGGTGAAGTCACGTCTTTTTATTTGCATTTGCAGCGTCACAAACCCGTGTGTGTGTGTGTGTGTGTGTGTGTGTGTGTGTGTGTGTGTGTGTGTGTGTGTGTGTGTTTTAGAGAGAGAGAGAGAGAGAGAGAGAGAGAGAGAGCGTCTTTTTGGCTGTATTATTTGACTTTATTTTTTACTTTTATTGTTACCAAATTTTACTTTTGTTTCATTTCCTTTCATTTAACAAACGCCTCAACTGTGAATAGTATTAATTACACCGTCAAAATAATAATAATTGTAGTCTCTCTCTCTCTCTCTCTCTCTCTCTCTCTCAATGTGGTAAAGTCAACACGTTATTCTCGCCGCCGGAAAGCGTCACAGTGGGGCTTGGCGAAGCGGGGCGGGGCGAGGCGAGGCGAGGCGAGGCGAGGCCAGGAGGGTGCGGGGGAGGGCTAGGGAGTGGCTGACGGGCCTGACGGGGCTGATGGGGCTTAGGCGGCGTCGCGCGGGAAGCCCCTCAAGCCCCTCAGCGGCGTCTTGGTGGCGACAACAACAGCTCGGTGGACTGGAACCGCGCGTCGCTTCATCTCTTGTCTGGCAAATCCTTTCAGTCCCGCCAATCGTCGCCTCGCCCCAGATATCCGGTTTCCGAGTGTTTGTGTATTTGGGAGTCCCGCCGCCACACACACCGCCGCTAAACGCCGCCTTATTCAAACAATAATTGGACTTAAATGGAGTTTGGTTGTAACTCGATTACAATAACAATGGACAGCCGCTTCCCGCCTCTCGAGAGCGTTGCCACATCCCACGCCGCGGAGGGACGGCTGCCACCCAATGTCAACACCTCGCATTCACTCTCTCCGTATAATCCAAAAGACGCCGCTAGAATTTTACGTTCCTCATCACCCTCATCACCGTGACGGCCTTGGGTGTGCGGACTTGACTCTCAAATCTTAAAGGTGTAACTGAGGTGTAGTAGAGAGGGTGAGAGAGGCATCCAGCACGGGTTGCTCTCACCGCGAACTTCTGGCACTGAAGGACTCGGAAGGGGAGAGCCGTCAAAGTATTAGGACAGCGTGCGGCGGAGTTAGCCTTATGTATCAATACTCCCATTGTCTGGCGCTCCCTCACGGCGGCGGCGGAGGGGCGGAGGGGCGGGTGGGTGGGTAGATGCGTGGTGGTGGTTGAGGCTACGACTCGAGAGCTCAAGAGAGAGGAGAAAGTAGAGCCTAATTAGAGTAAGAGAAGCGGAATAGGAAGTGGAAAAGATGATGACGATAATAAGGTTGAACTAAACACCTATATTTAAGAAAAGGAAGAGCTTGAAGACGATAAGGGGCAAAAGGAAGAAGAATAGGAAGGATGGAAGGATTTTTTAATTAACAAGCGACAGTAGATGAGAAAGATAATGACGATAATAAGGTTGAACTAAACAGATGTAAGAAAAGAAGGAGCTTGGAGATGATGAGCAAGAGGAGGAGAGAGGAGAGCCTAATTAGAGCAACAGAAGCGGCAATAGGAAATGGGGAAGATAATGACGATAATAGGACTGTGGAGGAGCCTGAAGATGAAGAAAAGTAGGAAGATGATAAGAGAGAATGAAGGAGAGAGTGGGAAGGAGGAAGAGGAAGGAGAGTAGGAAGAGTGGAGGGAAGAGTGACGAAGAGGGCAGAAGGCGGTAATATTATCAATAAAAACGCCGTGGACTGGAAGGCGAGCAAAAGGCAGAAAATTGGACCCCTCGCTCGTGACACTTGGAGAGACGGACCCATTGATGGCGACGGGGAACGATGCGGCTTTTTTTCTTCTTCTTCTTCATCATCCTTTATTTCTTCCTTACTCATTTTTTGCTTATTTCTTATTCCTGTTTTTTTTTCTCCCTCTTCCTCCTCCTTTTTTCCCTTTTGCTTATACTTCCTCCTCCTGTTTTCTCTATTCTTTCCCCTCTTGTTTTCTCGTTTTATCTTCTACTTCTCCTGATTCCTCATTTCTTCTCCTTTTTCCTCTCCTTACTTATCCCTGTACCTCTTTTCATCCTCCACCTTTTTCCTCCTCCTCCTCTCCACAGGTTGATATTTAATGTTTCCCCTCTTGCAGAAGACTGAGGACGAAGGAAGAGGAAAAGGAGGACTGTGAAGGTCATAATGTGGGCTGCTTCGGGACTTGCACTGACGGCCTGCCTGTGTAGCGGTGGCGGCGATGGCGGCGGTGGATGCTTGGCTTGGACTGGTGAGAGGAGCCAAGCGGATGAGGTCAGTACTGTTATTCTGATTCTTCTTCATTTTCTTATTCGTATTATGTTGTTGTTCACTGGCTGTCCTATCGTGCTGTTCTAACGCTAAGAATGAAGAGAGTTTACCTTATTCTTATTCATATCATGTTGTTCACTGGTTGTCCTGTCGTATACTCTTCTAACGCTAAGAAATTATAGAGTTAGCTTTATTCTCATTATTTTGTTCACTGGCTGTCCTGTCGTGCTGTTCTAACACTGAGAAAAATTAAAGAAACTTCGTAATAAATCTGCTTGTCTTTACATTAATATTTTCCGTATTGTTCAAAACGTGCAGTGGGATTCGACATCCATTCTTTATCCTCCTCCTCCTCCTCCTCCTCCTCCTCCTCCTCCTCTTGCCATAAGCCTGGACACTGCAAGATGTTTTTCGCGGCAACACACGATTCATTCCGCCGTCTCAGGTGACTTGAGTGAAAGGTAAAGAGCGTCAGGATCAATATTTACCTGCGGGATTTAGGTGTGAGCCGCGCGGGTGGTGGTGGCGGCGGGCGGGGTGGGCGGGAAGGGCTCAGCACACCGGCACACCTGACTTTGGACAGGTGTGGGGGCGGGGAGGGGAAGCTGTCACTGTGTAGACCGTCCCCGTCCTGTCCCCTTCCCGTCCTCAGCCGCCCTTTGTCAGTGTCTCGTTCCCGCTGCAGGGTTGTCAGGTGGTTGTCAGGTCACGGTCTGTCCCCAAAAGAAAGGAAGCCTCTGTCCCTAAACAAACGAAAACACTATCAACGAGCAGTATAATCCCTTAGAGGAAAACAGAGGCTTAGTAGGATGTGGACTCTCATCATGTAAAGCCAAAACTGATAGTGTATACGTGGATGTGCAATGTTCCCTTTTAATAATATACAGTTTATATGAAAAGGGACATCCAGGAGAAAGAGATAAGGAATGGGAAAAACGTGGATAAGGGAAAAATAAACTAGTGGATGGGGTGTAAAGGTGGAAGAAGGGTTTGAAAAGGGGGATTGTAGAAGGAAAAGACAGAGTGGAAGAAAGGAAAAAGAAAAAATAATTGGATTTGATAGGGAAGAGAAGAGGAGGAGGCTGCATGAGGGAAAGATGAAGAAAGAAAAAGATTTGAGCGGAAATGTAAGAAGAGATGCTAGGAGGGTCGGGAAGAGGAGAGATAAAGAAATATGAAGAAAGAAAAAAAGCGACAAAGATTTATTTAGTGTGAAGGTGGAAGAAGGAATTTAAAAGGGGGAGTGTAGAAGGTGGGTGTGGATAAGAGATAAGATGTGTGAGGGTGGAAGAAAGTGGAGACTCGATGGAGGTAGGTGTGGAGGAATATAGGAGTGCTGGAGGAGCCGTGGAGTTGGAAGAGGAGAGTGGAGGGAGTGGTGGAGTTTGGCGTAAGTCGTGGAGGGGTCGTGGAGTGGGCGTAGGAGGTGGAGTGGGTGGAGTCGTGTGCCGTACGTGCTTCTCCAGGCGCTAGGAGGATCAAGGCGGTGGCGGTGGTGGTGATGGTGGTGGGGCGGCGGTGGTGGTGATGGTGGTGATGGTGGTGGTGGTGGTGGTGGGCTAGGGGGGGGAGGAATACAAAGGGTTCTGAGGATCTACACAGAATTATACGTTTACGGAAATTGATTATTCACTGTTGAAGCCAGCCGTGTGTGTGTGTGTGTGTGTGTGTGTGTGTGTGTGTGTGTGTGTGTGAGGGCTTTGAGTTTGCTTCAGGACACACACACACACACACACACACACACACACACACACACACACACGTTTGAGTCCTTTTACTTTTTTTTTTAGTAAATTAACAACAAATTTTGCATCGTTTTATTTTCAAGCGAATAATGCAAGAAACAAATAAGCAAATAAAACTTGTATGACATAATAAATCACCCACGCAAACAAACAAACAAAAAAATAAACTGTATTCACACTAATAAGTTAATAAAAATAAAACCTTGAACTAGAAGCGAATACAATAGAATAAGTCAAAATGATTTCAAGCCATCTCGATTACGAAAAAAAGGCTTAGATTTAAAAATATATAATAGAATAAATAAATATTTAAATACATCATTGCCGTATAATTATGTATGTCAGTCTTGCAATGTTTCAGTAATAGCGTTCATTATTATTGAGGCAAGCGAATGTATTAACTTCAAATGCATGATGTAAAGAATGAAGAGAGAAAGAAAAAAAAAGAAAGAAAAAGTAGACAAAGGTGCATGTGATATGGGAATAGAAGAGAAGACGGAAGGTGGAGAGGGAAGGGGAGAAAAGGAGAGGAGAGGAGAGTTGAAGGAGGAAAGACTGAAATTAAGGGAGAAAGAAAGATGTGAGATGAAAGGGAAAAGAAACAAGAGAAAGATGAAGAAAGAAAGAAAAAAGGGAAGACGTGATAGAGAAGAGAAGGCTGAATAAGAGAAAAAGAAAAAAAGAGAAAAAGGAAACGACAAAGATATGTTAGAGAAGAAAAGAGAAAGAAGCTGCACAAGGGAAAGAAGAAGAAAGAGAGGAAAAGTAAGAGCAGATGAGAGAAGGGTCGGGAGGAGGAAAAAGAGAGAGGCGGAGAAGATGAGATGAGATGAGGGAGAGTGGGGGACGCATGGAGGGGAGGAGGGGAAAGAGGAGGATGAGGGGGTCCATGAGGGTAAGGGGGTGGGGGGTGGGGGTGTACCGCTCGGCCTGGCATCAAAGCAACACTGCCACACAACTTTATTAACTTTGTCGCAAAATTTGATCATGAAAGTTTACTGAACAGGCTAATGACGCGCCTTCACGACAATATGATATACAATGCCCCTTTTTTTCCCTCGCTTCCCCCCTCCCCACCTCCCCTTCCTCTCTCACCCTCTCTCCCTCTCTCTCTCGTAGTAAGAATGGGGGGGGGAAAAATCAAGGGAGGGAGACTGGGGAGATAGGATTGAAGTTGAGATGTTAGTGGTGGTGGTGATGGAGGTGGTGGTGTAGTGGTGTTGACCGGAGATAAAGATGGTGGTGGTGGTGGTGGTGCTGATTGTGCTAGTGTAAGAAGTGTTACGAGTGGCGGTGGTGATGGTGAGTGATGGTAGTGGTGGTGGTGGTGGTGAGTGATGGTAGTGGTGGTGGTGGTGGTGAGTGATGGTGGTGGTGGTGGTGGTGGTGGTGATGGTGGCGGTGGTGATAGTTAAGGCGAAGAAAATGAGTTTTAAGAAAGTTTCCACCTGCATTCTTTGATCATCGGTGTTCAGGTAAAATTTGAAGCCCCTCCACCTTCACCCCCTCCACCTCCTCCACCACCACCTCCCACCACACCACACTCCACCCCCACACACGACAGCAAATTATCGAGAAAGAGAAGCAAAAGAAACATGAAGAACAGCTTTCCAGATAAAACCTTTGATAACTGAAACAAACATCAAACTACCCAAGAATATATATATACTGTGTGCCCAAAGTATACATGTTATAAAAGTAAATATGGCAGTAATGTGGTTGACGAGACACAACGAGCATATATATACCTCCTGTATGCCTCCTTAATGACAGCAAGGTGGTGGTTAAGGTCAGCAATATCAAACCCTTCCGCCGCTTACATCAACTATTCTCAAAGGCCGTAAAGGAGATCAGTCGGATTGTAATGAGTTTTTTCACTTACACAGTACAGAAGAGGGGTCAAACTACCACCGGAAAAATAAAACTACCCCCGGAACCATAAAACTACCCCCGGAACCATAAAACTACCCCCGGAACCATAAAACTACCCCCGGAACCATAAAACTACCACCGGAACCATAAAACTACCCCCGGAACCATAAAACTACCACCGGAACCATAAAACTACCCCCGGAACCATAAAACTACCCCCGGAACCATAAAACTACCCCCGGAACCATAAAACTACCCCCGGAACCATAAAACTACCCCCGGAACCATAAAACTACCCCCGGAACCATAAAACTACCCCGGGAACCATAAAACTACCCCTGGAACCATAAAACTATCCCCGGAACCATAAAACTACCCCCGGAACCATAAAACTACCCCCGGAACCATAAAACTACCACCGGAACCATAAAACTACCCCCGGAACCGTAAAACTACCACCGGAACCATAAAACTACCCCTGGAACCATAAAACTACCCCCGGAACCATAAAACTACCCCCGGAACCATAAAACTACCCCAGGGAAATGCCCACAGCTCCTATATGAAAGCCTGGTTGAATGTGTGTGCGTGGGCGCCGAAGTGTTTAAGAATATGACCCTAAGTTGGTATACACTCGCTTGGAACAGTGAAGTAGTAGGTGCACGAATATACTATCTCTTACCTGGAACAGTCCGAGAATTGCCGTCATCCTCACCGAAGCATTGTACTACTTCTATACGAGCAGTGAATAAAATAAACTGTAAATGGAGATGGAAACAGTCGGCTATACCTCAGTTTACATTTCCACCTCCCATGTAGCTACTCTTTGCCGCGCTCATCTCACGGGATATAAAAATGAACATTTCAGAATTTCCGCAAAATGAACGTGGCGTGTGGAAAAGAATACATTTTAATAAGAGCCATCCAGGTATATATTAGCTGGCCGACGACACACTCTCTTGAATTGATTGCAGGTGTATACTGAGGCTCTCGCGGCGTCCATGCACCTCCCCGTGGTATAGGTATAGTAATTGAAGTCGTGCGTTTATTAGCCACAATGCAGATGTCGTCACTTCTTCGCGGGTTCTTAATTTCCAACCGCCACAAAGGAAATAATTCACTTTAGGTTATATGGCCCCTCCTCTTTTCTCTCTATATGTCACTGGTTAGCTTCGGATCAGCTTATTCCTCCCCTTTTCTTTTTCTTTTTCACAGCAGAGGAGACAGTGCAAGGGCATAAAAAAAAAAATAATAATAATAATAAAAAAGCCCGCTACTTACTGCTCCTTCTTCACCTGACTGTCGAGTGTCGTGGGGATATGGAGGTTATCTGATGGGTGTAGTTTCGCTGGAGTAGAATGCAAGACTTGTCTAGTAGGTAAACCGATTCTTTGAAGGAGCGAGATAGAACTGGTATGCTTTCGCCCTCTCCCGCGTAAGAGGGTAAGAAGGTATAGGTGATGGTTGTAGTTTCCCTGGAGTAGAATGCAAGACTTGTCCAGTAAGTAAACAGATTCTTTGAAGGAGCGAAATAGAACTGGTATGCTTTCGCCCTCTCGCGCGTAAAAGGGTAAGGTGATGGTTGTAGTTTCAGTGGAGGAGAATGCAAGACTTTTCCAGATAGTATAAACGGATTTCTTATAAGGCCAAGATAAAACTGGAATACTTTCGTCCTTTCGTGCGTTGTATTATTCACCAAAGAGCTCTTATATAAAATGTCATACAGTTTCGCTGTAGGAGAATACAAGACTTGTCCACTAAGCAAAGGCTTTTTTTATATAAGAGAAAGATAAAATAGATATCCTTTCGTCCTCTCGTGCGCTGTATCACTCACCAAAAAGCTCTATAAGTAAAACAAACTCCCATACACCTACACAGGCCACCCGTCACATTGATGAAGCAGAAAAAGACAAGCGGGAGTCAAGAAAAGAAGAGAAAAGAAAGGACACATAACACAATTAACAACACTTGCGTCCCCGAGCATTCAACGCCGCACTTAAAAACGCCAGTAACACAATTTACATCTCCCTTTTTCTTGGGCCGGGAGCGCCAGTCATTCAGCCTCGGCGCGGCGTGAATATACTCGCCTAAAACGTATAGATTGCATTTTTCCCGCCTACGTTAATTACTGCCGCGCTTTTATCCACGGCGACGCGGCTCAAATCAACAAAAAAGGGGCCGCCACTTAGAAGCAGCGGCGGCGGCGGCGGAATTACTCTATTGTGCCGATTATTGTTGTGCCGCGCCGCGCTGCATTACGCTCAAAGGCCCGCCCGGGAAAGAGTGTGAGTTAGGTTCATATTATTAAGCGTGCCGAGCTCCCTTCATTACTAGTATTTCCCAAGGCCACAGAGAGGACTATGGTTGGTATTGTCAGATGCTCCCACCCCTCACACACACTATTTCCAAAGGCCAAAAAGGAGGTTGATCGAGTTCTAATGAGTGTTCTTTTAGGTTCACGGTACAGAAGAAGGCTCAGACTACCACCAGGGTCATAAAAGTACCCCTGGAAATGCCCTAAACTCCCACGAAAGACTAGTAAATTACGTGTTCTTGGGCGCAGAAATGTTTAAAAATATGGCCCTATAACCGGGTTTTCATGGATGACTTTTCCCGCTCAAGGTGCAGAGGCTGTGTAAAAATGCAATTATCAAGACATATAAAGGAGAGAGGACTTCATATTTATTGAAAGAGTGACAGAGAGAAATTAATGATCATAAAAGCACTGAAGAGAAGGGCTTTCAACAGATGGCGTGGTGATACAGAGAAGAATGAGGGACGTGTAGTGGAGGCTGTGTAAGGCTTATCACTAGGATCACAAATCAGTCCATGAGAATCCCAGCAACTTCCACGAGAGACTTTTCCAACAGGTGAACGGAGTGGCCGATACGTTTAGATTGGTATTTTATTACCGATTATTGGACACTTAAAGACATACCATAACCCACATGTTTACAACTTTGTTTACTAACTGTCATCTGCTGCAGAACAAATACGTCTAGTAATTTATTTTGTTAATTTAAGCTTGTTAGCCTGAAACATCCTGATTTCCTGATTTTTAATATGTTAGAATTTCCCAATTTCTCGTTCTTGTAGTGATCCTAGATGCTACTAAATGGTAGTGTACAGAAGGTTTATCAATCTCTCAAGTCTTCTACTAATTTACTGTCCTATGCACGGCAGGTTTGGTGACATTTACTACCAGTTACTGTTAGAAGCAAATAATAATTTTATATTTCTTTTTTGTAATATAATATAAAAGTAATTTTTTTTTTTTTTTTTTAAGTTCAAAAGTGAATACCAGTGTTATCAGTTCATCATATAATTTATATATCAATTTGATTTTTTTATATATACATTGGCACATTAAATAAATGAGTAAAAAAATTGTAGGGGAAGGTATTTGGTAACATCACCATCCTTACATTTTACATTAACATAATTGTATTGTGTACTACATATTATAAAAAAAAAAAATAATAAATAATTAATCGGTCAAAAGACCGAAGACCGATTACCGATTAATTGATTAGGCCGATTACCGATTACTTACCGATTAATCGGTGCAACCCTAATTTTTAACCGCTTCCACCTCTCACTGCAACTATTTCCAAAGGCCGAAAAGGAAATCAGTCGGGTTCAAATGAGTGTTCTTTTAACCCGGTAGCTGCGGGGATCATGTTTCTTAATGGTCCCTCTAAGCGAGAAAAATGAAAAAAAATCATCACTCACACAAACCATTTCATAATATATATCAACTCATTTGTGATCAGTTTATGGATCATCTATTTTGGGGGGTTTAAATCATGGCACAAATTTGGCCCGTCGCTGCTACACGGTAAAGCCACAAATTACCAAACTACCAGAAGGGTCATAAAACTTTCCCTGGAAATTCCCAAAAACTCCTACGAAAGCCTTGTCCTCTACTGTCTCCACCACAACCGCCGCCGCCGCCGCCGCTACCTCGTCCATGAGCGTCCTATTTGACTGATATATATTGATAGTATTTGATATCCTGCAGAAAAGTCAGTTTTGAGTCTCTTGAAAACCCCGACGAATAGAAGCCAAAGAGTGGAAGTTGTTTTGTCTAGAGTGTGTCTGTGGTGAAGAAATTATTCGTCTGCGATTTTAATGAAGCTGAACGAAAAACATGACATTCTATTTTTATTTTATTTTATTTATTTATTTTTTATTATTATTATAACGCTGTTACTTGTCTGATGCGTTGCGTTGTTCCTGCGGTGGGTGTTACGAGAAGTGTTGCTGTTTGTGTTTCCTCGCACTTAATAAATAATTGGTGCTTGTCATAGATAATTATTAATATAATTTAACTGAGGAAACGTTATCTCTCACTATCTCTTATCTCTCGCGTGCGCTGACACACACACACACACACACACACACACACACACACACACACACCATCCCACCCTCCAAGAGACCCGTCACTTCAAAGCAGCGATCCTATATTGGCAGCTATTGATAGATGAAGACTTTGTTCGAACTTTTTACCATACCAACGGGGCGTGAGCGGCTTCAGGCGGGGGCGACGAGGCGAAGGGCGAGCGCCGGTTCTGGCTACACTGTCAAGAGGGTGAGAGAATGGGAGAGGGAGAGAGAAGGACGAGGGGGAGGGGGAGCGGCTCTTCTGGCTACACTGTCGAGGGAGGGAGGTGGAGAGGGACGAGGCGAAGGAGGAGCGGCGGTTCTGGCTACACTGTCAAGAGCGAGAGAGAGGAAGAGGGACGAGGCTAAGGGCGAGGAGTAGGGGAAGCGGCTCTGTTGGCTACACTGTCAAGAGTGGGAGAGGGAGAGGGACGAGGAGGAGAAAGAGCTGCACTGTTGAAAGATGGAGACAGAGACGAGGAGTAGGAGGAGCCTGAAAAGGAGAATGGTAATAGGAAGGAGTGATGGTGATGGTTGTTGAGGAATGAAGAATAGAGGAGGATGGAAAAGGAGGTTACGTACGAATGAAGGGAAGATTGTGTGATCGGTGGAAGAGGAATGGAAAAGAAGTGAAGGGAGTCTGTAATGATAATAATAATAATAGAAGAAAGGAAATGATATGTATAATAGCATATGATGTGTAATAGTATAATAGCATAACGACATGGGATAGTTCGTGTGTATGTAGGGGGGGGAGAGGGAGGGAAAGGCTTGGAGTATAAAAGAAAGAAGAATTAATAAAGAAAAACTGAATATGCGATAACTTGCGATGGAAATTTATGACGACGCCGAGAAAAATAAATAAAATAAAATAAAAAAAATAAAGCAACAACAGCGAGAAACGAAGAAACCTCAGGAAACTAATTAACGTCGCTGTTTTAAAATTATTCAATTAAATGACTTTTTGCTTATTGTGTAATCTTGAAAAATATACATTAAAGAATTTATATGATGTTTTGAATACGTTCATGAGGATGCATTTTATCGACGAGAGAGAGAGAGAGAGAGAGAGAGAGAGAGAGAGAGAGAGAGAGAGAGAGAGAGAGAGAGAGAGAGACTGACTGACTGACTGACTAGACGAACGAACTGAAAGGAATAGGGTAGAGAATAAAGGAAAATAGGAGAGAAGAGGAAATAGGAAGGGAAGGGATAGGAGAGGAATGGAAGGGGCGGAGAGAGGGAAAAAAAGGACATTACTAAAAAAAAAATAGGAAGCAGTCTAGAAGCGACTTAAAGAACCAGCGAGTGAGTATAAATAGGAGAAGAAAAAAAGGACACAGGAAAAAACAAAAGGCATAAAACGTGAGATGAGTAAGATTAGTCGAGATAAAAGAAGAAGAAAAAAGATAAAGACATATTAAAAGTGCATACGAGAGAGGGACTGAGGAGGAGGAATAGGAGGAGGAGGAGGAGGAGGAGGAGGAATAGGAAGAGGAGGAGGAGAAGGAAGAAGAAGGAGTAGGAATAGGAAGAGGAGGAAGAGGAGAAGTAGAAGGAGGAGAGGAAGGAAAAGAAGGAGAAGGAGAAGAAGAAGTAGGAATAGGAGGAGGAGGAAGAGAAGAAGATGAAGGAGAGGAAGGGAAAGAAGGAGAAAGAAAAGAAGAAGTATAGGAGTAGGAAAAAGTGTAGGGATAAAGGAGGAATAGGAGGAGAAAAGAGGAGGAGGAAAAAGAGTAAGAGAAAGACGGCACGGCACGGCACGGCACAGCTCCCACACAATGCAAAGAGAACGGTGCGATTATCCCGCAGTAATCCACACAAGGCGAGGGTGTTACCGCGTCCCATTAATTACGGACAGGCGGGAGAGGGGATCTTGCGGGGCTTCTTCCAAAGGGTTCGCGTGCAAGCCTGATCTGGCAACACTGACCAGGGAGGAACCAGAGGAGGCAGGCTCGGGAAGGGCTAGAGAGGCGGGTGTGGCTACTGTTGGGAGGAAGGACAGACAGACAGACAGACAGGTAAGGAAGATTGATAGACAGAAGTGTAAACAGAGATAGATAGACAGAAGCGTTGTTGTCATAGAGAGGTACAGAAAAGTTATAAGGAAAGAGCGAGAGACAGGTAAGTAGGCTAGTTGAAAAGTAGGTAAGGAAGATTGATAGGGAAGTGTAAACAGAGAGATAGGTAGACAGGAGCATTGAAGTTGTCATAGAGAGGTACAGAGAAGCTACAAGGAAAGAACTAGAGCGACAGGTAGGAAAGGAAGTGTGACAGACAGAAGTATAGATTGTAAACAGATAGGCAGATAACGATTTATTAGACGGCCGCTTTCACGCATTAAGACAGGAAGGCAGTTGGAAAGACAGGAGTAGATATGGAAGGAAGAAAAGTTATTACAAAGGTACAAATAAAGACAGACAAATTGACAGCGAAATATGTCAAGCAAAGAGATGTTTAAATACCACCACACACACACACACACACATATACACACACACACTGACAGACAGAAAAGACAGCCGGGGACGGGTTTGCATGGACGGAAGGTGTACACAATGACAGATGAGATAAAGACAGACAGGTATAGAAGGACAGTCAGAGCAACAAGGAGAATTGAAATGAGTGATCTTGCCGCGTGGAAATCATTTTTAATCCCACGACTTTAAAACAGACAGGCAAACAGACAGATAGACCGGTAGACGGACATGCAAGCAGACAGGCAGACAGACAGGATAGCAGAGACACAGACAAGCAGATACGCAAATAAGCCATCAGACAGGCACACAGATATACAGACAGACAGACAGACAGACAGGAAGGTTTACAGACATGGAAGCAGACACAGACACTCTCTAACAGACAGACAAGCAGATACAGATATACCAACAGTCACAGATAAACAGATTCACAGACAGATTCACAGACAGACAATGAGACAGACAGGCAGACGGAAAAGATAGACTTCACAAAAGCAGAAAAAAAAAATATTTAGACGCCTCTCGCATCTGCTTCTATAAAGGTGCTAAACCCCGAGCATTTTCAATTTAGCGTAATTATTTTCTGAAGGACGGAAAAATACAGAGCGTTGCTTCCGTAATCCTTTTTAATTTCCTGAGAAAATGACTGTGCTGGCAAACATTAATATTCATGCTCTCCTCCTTTTTGTGCTTTTGTGTTTGTGTGTGTGTGTGCTGCTTTTTTTTTATTGCGTGGTTTTTTTTTTTTTTTTTTATTTTGTTTTTTTTTTTTTTTTTTTTTTTTCGTTATCAATTAGGAAAAGTAATGTTTTAGCCGCGAGCTTCAAATTGTTCACGACAGACACCCTCCCTTCCTCCCTTCCTCCGTCTCTCTCTCTCTCTCCCTTTCTCCTCCCTTCTCTGTGCTTGATCCTCTCTCCCTCTCACCCTCCATCCATCCATCCTTCCTCTCTCACCTCTTTGCTTGCCTCCTCCCCCTCCTCTCCCTCTCTCCTTTCCTCCCTGCCATCCTTGTTTTAGCTCTGTTTGTACCCAACCCCACTGTTTCCCCTCCCTCATGTCTCTCCTCCTTCCTCCTCCCCCTCCTCCTCCCTGCTCTTCATCCCTCATCTCCCTCTCGCAGCATTCCCTCTTCTCCTCTCCTCTCCCCTCTTCAGCTTCTTCCTCCCCTCACTGCTTCCATCGCTTCCTCCTCCTCCTCTTCTTCTTCTCTCCTTTCCTCTATTCTTAACTGATTTGGCTTTTTAGTATATCGACACTTACACACACACACACACACACACACACACACACAGCGAGGGTGAATTATACCGCTCCGGTAGCTCAATCGGTTAGAGCACCGCGCTGCAAGGCTTCACGGCCAAACAGGCGGCGGTTCGAGCCCCGCTCAGGCCGGATTCTTTCCGTTGACTAGGAGTGGTTACTGTCCCCCCTTGAGCAAGGGGGATGGGGTGTGTGGTGTGTGAGGTCCTGGCAATACCCAGAGATCGACGATAATGAGCACTTGCTCACGTCGTGAGGGTACCTGCTGGCGAAAGCGAACCAACCCGTGATCAGGCCGTGGTGAATTACACACACACACACACACACACACACACACACACACACACTGAAATAGGCACAGCAAGAACTCGCCTCTGTGCTTCGATATGAGAATGAGAAGGGGGGAGCGGAGCAAGAGGGAGATTGGGGAGGGGGAGGGAGAGGTGTCGTGCTTACGTTTGTTTGTCAGTACGTGCGCGCCTCTGTCTACCTGCTAATTACACGGGCGGGGATGAATCACGGCTGGCAGTGTGGGCCGAGTGATAGGTTGCATAATTTTTTACCCACTTTCAGATCTCAAGTTTTAATAAAGTCATTAGCGAGGGTGAATAATTTCCATTGAAGATATCGCGCGCACAAAAAATTGAGATGCGATACCGGGTTTTTTTTTTTCCGTTGTGTATATTGTGTGTGGAGAGAGAGAAAGAGGGGGGGGGGGGGAAGAGGAACCATGAACCATCAGTAACTTTTTTTCACGTCCGTATATAAGGTTTAGAAAAAGGGGGAGGAGAAGGAAGAAGAGGAGTTAAAGAAAGAAAGTGGGAGAGAGAAAAAGGGACCATTATATTTGTTTTACCTTACGTCTAGATATAAGGTTTAGAAAGCGGGGAAGAAGGAAGAAGAGGAGAGGAGTTGGAGAAAGAAAGTGAGACAAAAACGAACCATACTTTTTTTTTCCTTTCCTTTCTCTTGTCTCCGTTTCCTCCCTTGATTTCCTCCCATTTTCTCCCATCTCATTTTTTTTGTGTATTTTTTTTTTTTTGTCAACACCAAGTAACTTTTTTTTCTTTTTTGTCTATTAACTTCTGTTCTGTTATTCCTTTTTTCTCCAGTTGTTTGTTTTTTTATCTCCCTTGTCCCCTTTTTTCCTTCTTCCTCTATTCTATCTTATCCTTTCTCTCCACTTTCACTCTTCCTTTATCTCTATTATCATTCTTTTTACCTTCATTTTCCCCTCCTTTCTCCCTCTCTCCCCTATATGCCTTTCCATCTCCCTTCCTCTTCTCCCACTCTCCCTTTCTCCCTCCCTTCTTCTGCATATATAAAGCTTGCTCTCCATTCCTTTTTTTTCCTCCACCCTTCCTTCTGCCCGCGTTTCCTCCTCTTCCTTCCTTCCTTCTCCGCTTTTCTTAGGTCACTCTCTGTTTCACTTTCTCCCTCTTCTTTCCATCACATCATCACCACCCTTCTTTCTCCCCCCTTACTCTCTTTCTTCCTTTTCTGCTTTTCTCTAGCTTCTCCCTTCTTCACGTTCTCCCTCTTCTTAACCTCAACACACCATCACCACCCTATGCACTCTCTTCCCCCTCCTCCTCTTCTTCCCTCCCTCCCTCTCTTTCTCTCTCCCTCCCTCTTCTCTCTGCCTTCACACCTCCCTTCCTCTCCTTCTCCCAGTCTCCCTCCCTTCCGCCTCTCCCTCCCTTCCTCTCATATTTACATATCAATCAAGTTTTGTGAGTCTTCCCGCAATTCGCCACCACCCGGATGCCTCCCAATGCCCGTCGTCGCCCTCACAGAATCGAACCACACGCTGGATAAATTGCCGTAAATTGGTGGATATTCAGCTCGAGGCAGGCCAGGAGGAGCTTCGGCGGGAGAGTGTGGGGGGAAGGAAAGGCGAGTGAGGCAGAGAGGGTGGGAGGGAGGGTGTGTGGGTACGCGGGGAGTAGAGAAGAAAACCAAGGAGTGTGATAGAACGGTGGAAGGTTTGAAGATGGAAGATACCAACCCTGTGTGGAGAGAAAGGAAGGAAGGAAGAAGGGAAGAGGGAGGGAGAACATGCGTGAGAAGGTGATGGAATGGAAAGCAAGGAGAAGTGAAAAAAATAAAAACGATGAAGAAGCCTGTGTAGGAAGGAGGAAGGAAGAGTTCAAGAGGAAAACATATGTAGGGAAGACGATGGAATGGAAGTCAAGGAGGAATGATGTGCCTAGAAAGGAAAGAGAGATGGTTTCTGGCGGGAGGGAAAGGAAAATGGGAAAATGTGATGTCTGAGAAAAGGAAGGAATTAAGGGGGCCGTTCAGTGGAAGGAAGGAAGAAGGGAATAAATGTAGAGTTTCCGCTAAAGTAAAGATGGGAATGGGAGTTCTTATGAGGATGGGAGAGAGGGAAGGAGAGGAAAAGGGAAGGTGTGCGTTGAAGAGGGAGGGAAGGAAGTGGAAGGAAGGAAGGAAGGGAATAAATGTATAGAGATCCCGCTATAATAAAGATGGAAGTTCCTATGAAAATGTAAGAGAGGAAGAGAGGGAAGAAAAGGAAGAGGGAAGGCGTGTGTTGAAGAGGGAGGGAGGAACGAAGCCTATCATGTAGCTTGGTGGAGACGGGTAGAGAGAAGGCAAGGAGGGAAGACGCTGGGGGGAGGGGGGGAGAGAGAGAGAGAGAGAGAGAGAGAGAGAGAGAGAGAGAGAGAGAGAGAGAGAGAGAGAGAGAGAGAGAGAGAGAGAGAGAGAGAGAGAGAGAGAGAGAGAAGTCGCAGCATCTCAGACAACATCTCAAAGTCTTTCCAGCTAAGAATAATTTACACGCCCCGAAAACAATATTAACTTTCTCTGCATCAACACGAGATGAAAAGAGACGCAAACCCTCCACTCTTAAGACACAATAGAATCATTATGGAAAAAAAATAATAATAATGCTGGCATTTACTCAGCCGTTTCTTTACTCTCCCTCAACACCAAACAAACAAACAAACAAACTACTATAATGTTATCCCCGTTGTTGTTGTCCTCAGAAGATAGAGAAGAGGAGGAGGAGGAAGAGGAGGAAGACCGTGCATATATTTCCCCACATATTTCATCCTGCTGTTTAGTAATTAATTCGTCTCAGCTCAAGAAGGGAACTATTGTAGCCTTTATTGTTTGTCTTCAGCAGTCTTCAGTAGTGTCTTACCCCCCCTCCTCCTCCTCCCCCCCCCCCCCCTGCTCGAGAGAAGTTCTTAGGAAGAGCGGAAAGAGAGAAGGACATATACATTTCGTGGCGCCCAAGCACACACACATTTGACAAGACTTTCAGAGGAGTTGTAGGCATTTCCAGGAGTTGATTTATGACCCTGGTGATATAGTTTGACTCTTCTTCTCTACAATGAACCTAAAATAACACTCATGAGAGCCCGATTGATTTTCTTTTTTGCCTTTTGGAAATATAGTTGGCGTGAGAGGCGGAAGCGGCGTCTGAGAATATACCGACGAGAGAGCGGCCGATGCATAGGCTACACACCGCCGCCGCCGCTCCTCCACACACCTGCTCAGTTTTACGGCGAGTCTCATTGTGTGTGTGTCGAGGGAGGAAAGAACGGCGAGAGTCCGGACTTTATGACGCCGGTGTTGAGCGAAGCGGCGTTATTATGTCTGCATGTCTGTCTGTACGTCTCTCTCTCTCTCTCTCTCTCTCTCTCTGTAATAACTTAATTTAACTTTGTAATAATTAACTTTGTAATAACTACCGATGAAGTCCTAAAGGCTTTCCAATCCCTTAAAACAAATAATAGTCCCGGACCTGACAAAATATATCCTACACTGTTTAAAACAAAGAGCGAAATACTCTCCTCTCTCACAACCGTTTACAATATGTCCTTGCGACAAGGCATCGTCCCTTCGGATTGGAAAGAGGCTAACGTAGCACCGATTTTTAAGAAAGGAGACAGAAAAATACCGGGTAATTACAGGCCCATTAGTCTAACTTCAGTTGTAGGTAAGCTACTCGAGAGCATAATTAGAGACAAAATTGTGAGTTACCTTGAAAGCCACTCATTAATTAAGGATTCACAACATGGCTTCCGTAACAAAAGATCCTGCCTATCAAACCTATTGACCTTTTATAACGACCTCTTCTCAGTTTATGACGTAACCAAATCACTGGACGTAGTCTATCTTGATTTCCAGAAAGCGTTTGATAAAGTTCCACATCATAAATTACTTTATAAATTAAAGCAACTAGGTATTGACGGTCAAGTACACCAATGTCACTAGTGGCGTCCCTCAGGGCTCGGTTCTTGGCCCAGTGCTCTTCATTATTTACATCAACGATGTGGATGTTGGAATCAATAATCTCATTAGTAAATTTGCAGACGACACAAAGATTGGTAACTCGGTTCTCACTGACGAAGACAGGCAAAGCCTCCAAGAGGATTTGCATAAAATTTCAGCTTGGTCTGATAGATAGGGGATGCCCTTTAATGTAGATAAGTGCCAGGTCCTTCAAGTTGGAACAAGAAATAAGAAGTTCGATTACGAAATGCGCGGCGTCAAACTCAAAAGCGTTCAATGCGTCAAGGACCTGGGGGGTCAAAATCGCGTCAAACCTCAAATTCTCACATCAATGCATCGATGCAGCAAATAAAGCGAACAGAATGTTGGGCTTTATTAAAATAAACTTTTTATTCAAAAATAAAGAATACTTCCGCTCTACAATAGTTTAGTCACACCCCACTTGGAATATGCGATATCGTTTTGGTCTCCCCACCATGCAAAGGACATTGCTAAATTAGAAGATGTTCAACGTCGGGCAACAAAAATGATCCCTTCCATGAGCAACAAACCCTACGACGAGAGGCTTTCCACCCTTAACATGTTCTCTCTTGAGAAACGTCGCCTCAGAGGAAAACTGATAGAATGTTTAAAATACTTAATGGATTTACGAATTTGGACAAATCAAAATTGTTTATAATCGATGTCACCTTGCGAACGAGGAATAATGGCACAAAACTTAAATGTAGACAAGTAAATTCAGACTGCACCAAATTCTTCTTCACTAACGTTGTAGTGCGAGAACGGAATAAGCTACCACCTTCAGTGGTCCAGTGTCACACGATTGACTCCTTTAAAAACATGCTCGACCGACACTTCCTTCAACTAATATTAACTAGAGTAAAAATGCAAAGTTTTGGAGCTATCTGATTAGTGTACAATCACTTAGGGGACAGACCACCTAGTCTAGACCATGGGGTCTGTGTGGTCTGATTTTATATGTAAATATATGTAAATTCTCTCTCTCTCTCTCTCTCTCTCTCTCTCTCTCTCTCTCTCTCTCTCTCTCTCTCTCTCTCTATATATATATATATATATATATATATATATATATATATATATATATATATATATATATATATATATATATATATATATATATATATATATATATCCACCCTCCATGGTTTCCCTCCTCTTATATCTACCCTATACTTCCCATTCTCATAATTTGTCTCCTTAAGCTGCTTCCTTTGCTGTAAAAAAAAGATTGAGGGTAGCAAATCTTGACCTAAATGAGTGCCGTAGAAAAGGCTGCAAACATTGACACCACCACCACCATCATCACCTCCCTAGTGACCACGCCCACCACCACAACAACAACAAACATTCCAAAACATAAACATTGCCACGTGATTATTCTGGACATTCTTGCATTACAGGAAAACCCTTCCTGCTAAAATTCTGCCACGGAGACAACCACACGAGGACACCCACCCACCCATGTCACGTAAATAGCATAAAGAGGACTGCATTCCAGATATATTAACTATGTGCATACTTTGACGTGTTGCCTGTAGAGATGAAAATTAAGGATATGCGGAGAGTGGGAGTCCAGAAATCCTGAAGGAGAGTGGGAGGAGGAAGAGCTCACCTCAGGATATGACGAGGACACTTTAGACTTCGAACATTGTCATAGAGGTAAGCATTAATGATACTTGTGGTAGAAATAGGAGCAGCAGCAGTAGCATTGGCAGCAGTAGTAGTAGTAGTAGTAATAAGAGTAGAAGTAATAGTAGCATAAGTAGTCGTCGTTTGGTTCAGTCTGGTAACGTTCAACAACAAAACATAATAAACTTGTGACCCTTAGTATCAGCTTTAATAATAGTAGTGGTAGAAATAGCAGCAGCAGTAATAGTGTTAGCAGTAGCAGCAGCTGCAATAGTAGTAGTAGTGGCTTCAGTTTGGTAATGTTCAGCCCTATAATATTAAACTTGTGACCCTTAGTATCACCTGCCAGAAATGTGAAAATATATCCTTGATCAGGCCTGACCCTGGAGAGACCAGGAATGATTTTGTAGTAGTAAGTCAGACCTCATCTTTAATAAAATATAAGTTTAGTCTGCATGGCCTATCAGTGTAGGTAAGATTTGGCAGACCCCTTACCTCCCCAGTCCACCTTCTCTGGAGTGATTCAAGTAATTACAGGTCTACCATACAACCAGCATCCCAAACAGTGAAGCGAAGTTAATTATTGGCGTAATATAAACTTAACATCAACTGAGTGATTCAGCAGATGGTATATATGAGTAATTAAGGCATTGGTAAACCCCCCCCCCCCCCAGCCACAACAGGAACTTTAAATTTTTCATTGCTTTGCCTCATCTTTCTATATATATATATATATATATATATATATATATATATATATATATATATATATATATATATATATATATATATATATATATATATTCTAGCTACTTTGAAGTGATGGTAGAAAGTACATGTGTCGTACAACCTCTTACAGCTTTGGTAAATCAATCAGCAGTTTATATTCATGTTTGAACAGATGTAAAGCTTTCCTTTTACCAACAGCTTTCCAGTGTGTCATTGCCATGGTTCATAATGACAAGTTTTCAGCAGCAGTCATGGAGCCCCTGAAGCTGGGTGTGCGCACGCAGCCCCCGGCCCTGACGCTGGTGTACCGCAGCAGCCGTGGGAAGGAGCGCTACCGTGTGATGCCCATCAGGTTCCTCAACAAGTTTGGCTCAGTGGAAAATGTACTGAAGGAGATGAAAGACAGGCACAAGGAATTTCTAGATAAAGTAAGTTGACCCTGAAGAATGTGAGACACAGCACATTGCTGTTTTTAAGTAAGTAGCTACTTAGAAACTATTGAAAAAGATCATACCAAAAGTATTCTGAGGTGGAGGAGGTTGACCTTGTGGGAAATCTGCTGGATATTATGTAGTTCATAAGAAACTATATATAAAGACTGATTATTTACTAGAAATGGAATCTAATGTACACAAGTGTGAAGTTTCATCTTTGGCTTTTATGTGAATGAAGCTAGATGATTATGATTCAGGAATTCCACTGCCAATTTCAATTAAAGCAATTTTCAGACACAAGCCATTGCATCTAACTTATTGCAGGTGCCGGATGTCAAGATAGAGAAAATGTTGCGCATCCTTCAAGAGGTGGAACGTGGCCATAGTGTAGAGGAGGCAGCTGCATCAGCAGCCCGAGAGTATAATGTTGACCCCCACCAGGACCTCAACAAACTGGATGACACTACGCTGGACAAGAAGAAAAAGGTCTGACTGGTGTTAGGTGTTAGCTTATTAGTCTGACAAAAGGTAGGAAGCTTAAAGACATGTGATGAGAATGACGGGAGAACTAACAGTGCATATGTAGGGAAAGAAGAAAAATTCAAAATAACACTTGTGGTTGCACTTTTTTAGTTATGAAATCATTCACTCCACTCCTCTTTGATAAAGTATTCTATATCTTCATCATGAAGTTACCCTAATAGAACACTATTCTGGATAAAGCAAATATTTTTTATGCGAAGCTTAGATAGGGATGTAACTAGGTGTGATTACCTGTTAGATGAAACTTAAACAATATATGTATTATAACCACAGCCTTTGACTTAAAGGTGATGAACAGCAGTTTTGAGAAAAACTGTGTCCGACCTGGTGATCCTGGTTACGAGTATGACAGACAAGTGGACTTTGGCAAAGATGAGAAGGAGGAGGCTGGCTGGGACTCCCCGGAGGATGACTTTTGGTCATGAGGTAGGAACTGCTTAAAATAAGGATGAAAACTTGTTTTTACCATAATGCATTTTCCCTTTATAAATGTTAACCTTGTTCTCCTTGTGGTGGCTCTTCACTAAGCCACCATTTGGGAGTTAGGCCATTATACTTTGTGACTGTATGTCCTTACTGACACCAACCTCCAACCATAGTAGTATGAGGCCGTGCAAGGTAGGGATATTCACTTTCCCAAACAGACATGCCAGATGCAAATAACAAAACACCCATAATTTTAATCAGTAGTAGTGGTATAAAGTAATTGTAGGTGGTTTCCGTAGTTACATCATTGTAGACATTACCTATATTCTAGTGTACTTGAGAATAGTTTTGAGGTATTTACAAATCATGACAGTAGTCCCCACTGATTGGGCTCAGAGTAAATGCAAGAAATTGCAGATATTGCTTGAGGTTTTTGCTTACCTTGTTTTGGAGTAATGCATTGAAATTAGGGAATTTTAAATTGCATGGCATTTCTTTATTTCTTCCATGTGTAACCCATAGCTGAATTTTACTGTCAAGGAAGTTGGTTCGAGCCCATTAGTGATGTGCATTAATTGTATTTTAGTGTCTGTTGTGATATGACTTTTTTGGCCTATGCTGCCCCCCAGTGCTCTTCTTGAGTAGGCATGAGGGTTCTGCATGTGGGCATATGGAACATTCTGAGCCTTTCAGAGGATCATTGATTGCTGAAAGAGCCCAAAAGGTGAATATAGTGGGACTCTTGGAGACGAGGAGGCCTGGCAGTGGCAAGATCGGTGCGGTGCGGTACTAGGATTCATGCAGTGTTGCATCTTTCAGACATAAAAACTTTGCCTCATTGGTCATGATTATCTCTGAAAAAAAAAGAGCAAGGTAAAGAGAAAAAACAGACATGATTTACATAAACTTTAATAACATATTAAATCCAGTTTAACAAGTGATATAATGATATAAATAGTAACTATTCAACTCCTTAAAGTTCATAGAGAAATGCATTGCAACTACAGTCACATTGCTGTGGTATTTCTTGTTTGATTTGTGTTTTACATTAATTCTGTACTGGTGCAATCCCGTCAAGTATTCTTACTGAATAATCATCTTTCAGCATTGCTTTTTGAAGGTTGCATCAGTTTACTTCAGTTTAAAGCTTATTTCTCCAGTTTTCAACTAGTCAGTTTCATTCAATTTTCCTGCACATCTTGCCTGCCCTTTTTTCATACATGTGCAGGGTATACAACTGGCATGTCTCTGCTCAGGGAAGTGAATGTCCATACTTTGCATGGGTTAATGTTGGTGCCAGTAAGGGCATGCAGCCATATTTTGTAATGGCCCTGCTTCCAAATGGTGGCTTAGTGAAGAGCCACCATAAGGAGAACAAGACAATGACTGGGGCCTTGCAAAACACATATAGGTTGATGCATAGTTTTGCAGTGGGGTTGTGTGTATCTTTACCTTGCTTTAGAAAACTGATGTATATAACCAGTCAATCTGTACAACAAACTTGGTATTTGCATGAATTTTAACCCATATCAAAATTCACTGAATTTGTAGAAAAGTAACAACAGAATATATACTAACGATATTATATAATCTGCTCAACAGGCATGATTGAAAGTAGCAGAGCACCACTTTTCACAAAAGGGAGAAGATAAGATCATTAATAAACTTTGTATATCTACAATTCTTTGACTAGAAAACGTTCTATCTACATGGCATCTGTTCCACTGTCATGCTCTTTACCATATGGCAGGTGCCTGTCATCTTCACTGTTTTAACAATCAACAATAATCTGCACAACTCTCAAGAACAGACCATTCCTTAGCACAGAGTAAGAAAACATGACATTCAGTGCCTAGACATTCAGAGACAAAGCTTTCCTGCAGCTTAGTCAACACATAAGCAAGATAATAAATAAGGGACTTCCATGGTTTCTATGAAGCGAACCACTCTGAAACAATCCTCAGAGCTAAGTACTTAGGCCATGTAGCCCTGCTAGTTACAGAGAAACACTACCTCTCCCTCACCTTGTGACACAGCGGGAAAGTCACACTGAACATGAAAATGTTAATCTCCATATTCAATAAGTATACAGTGTTTAGCAAATGATTTTTCCATGTTACCCAATGATTTGAATAAAATGCACTTCTGCAATTATATCAAAACCATTGTTGAACTTATATCTTTAATCACAAAGAGTTATATTTGTGCTTTGTATACTTACATATTTGCATATATAATATTCTTACATACATATGTAATCAAACATATTTACGAGAGTACCACTGGAAAACCTTTAAATTTGTCATTTTTATCATTTATTACATATGGTGGACGGAGCATGCAATGTTGATAGTGTCCATCCTTTACTAGTAATGTTCCATGATAATCAGCACACAGCAGTGCATTTCCTCCCTTAAATTTTTCAGAATCAGTCATGAATTTTTTACACACTGGGAGGGAAAGTGCATGCATCTCCATGTATTGTAAAAGTTTCAAGGTTCACAGTAACAGCACCACAGGAAGCAGCATGATGTTAGCTAAGCTTATAAACACCCTTGAGTAGGTATGATATGTAAACTTTTGATGCTTGGTGTGCACTTATGGTTTTTCTTTGTCTTAACTGATTGTGTGGTTTATTTATTTATTACAAAGTGATACACTGACACTATAATGACCAGGTCAGTATAGTGACATACCAAGGTGTTTCCATAGGTGTGCAGCTGCTGATCTATCACGATTAAGATTTGGACATTAAATTACCATGATTTCAGATGCACAGCCTGGTCAAAATGTGCAAGCCTATAATGCAATCAGTAATGCTAATCACTTAATCATCACACAAAATTTATTCAGTCTGAGATAAAAAAAAAATGGCATAGTTAGTAAGTTTTAAAAAATGGCAGAGTTAATAATCAATCAGTTGAACAAGCTCTAATCCAAGAAAAATGTTTTCACCTGTATGTTTCACTCATAAATAAAATTATGTAATACTACTTTATACACTTTAAATTATGTAACAACACTTTGTGACCAATGCCATCATTGCAGTGCTGTGCAACGTGTGTGTCCGGGAGGCCGAAGTGAGTGAGGGCTACTAATCCTGTTGCCCCTGATTCCTCATGGCTTCCTTCACACATGCCTTGAAGCCTACCCAGCCCTCACTGGGTTGTTGACTCTAAAGGAAGAGAAACATGGATCAGCAAGTACTGTAACAAGAATCTGCAGCACCTTATGGGATTTTTCCACACCAGTAGTTATGTACAGGAAGTGAAAGCAGACCCATGGTGCAGTGAACCTTTAAATAATCTGCCTGTTGCTCCAGTATTAAAGGAATGTGATGACCCAGATCATCATCCACTCAGTAATACAAAAATAAAAAGTCTTATAATGTTACTGAATTATGTGGAATCAGTATCTGTTTTGCACAGTGGCAGAATCATAACCAATGATGCTAAGGATTTGTCCAAGAGTTGCTACACTGGTAAATCAGTGAGATATGATAATGGTGGGAATAGTGGAGTCAGATACTGAGGGGACAGAAGAACACAAGTGGAAGTAGAGCCAGAGGCAAAATAAGAACTGGGAAGTAGGGAAGCAGGAAGAACATCTAAATAAAAGGAGGAGCATAAGGATAGGAGGGAAACTTATGCTATAGGTCTTCAATACAGAGCTATTGGGCAACAAATATACCATGATGACACAAACTCCACCTTGTATCAGCACTTAGGGTCTTCACACCACGGCCTTCATCTCACTCTTGACACATTGCTTGAAGGCATCCCAGCCTTCACTCCGCGAGGTGTGCTGAGTAACAATAGAGGCCACAGTGTTAATGCAGGCTAAACAAACGCTTCAATCCAACTTCTGCCATCAATTTCCCTGATTGAAATAGTGTTAGAGCCAAATGTTTGCAAGTTACTTCTCAGGCCTATCCAACAAGGAGGATATAAAAGGCCTATCTGTCTTGTGGAATGTGGAGCAATGGAGAAATTCCCTGTCCACAGGGAAAAGAGGGAGCACTCGTGTTAAAACAGATGTCACAGATGCCTTTGGCTCATAAATCACAAAACTAGTCAACACTGCTCGGCCAAGGCAGGACTGGCTCTCAACACTACTTCTTCCAGGAAATTGTTGACAACAGCAATTACTGGGACTCAAAAATGTCTAACCTACAAATGACTCTCACTGCCTCATGTGCATAGTGGGAGGTCACGTGCACATACCTATTAAGTTAAGGTTAAAACACCATTCTTGTAGTTAATTGCAGAGAAGACAAGATTAAATTAAGTTTTGTAACTAACTAGTGTTTTTCTTACCTGTTTATATCTGACACTGTTAACCCTTAGATGGTGGTGGAACTATATGTAGATGGTCCAAAATTCAGTCTCAGTTTTGTATGGCAGAAATATAACAACACTTCATGACTGCGGTAGAATCTAAATATAGTCGATAGTTAAAACACCTCTTATGCAGCGTAAATATATTTATGCTACGGTCCTAAGGTCGGCAATGACTATATATAGACCATTCATTTTGGGGGGAGATACTCTTCAAATACTGCTGCCGTATAAGGGTTAGTAGAATATGGCAAGCAAGCAGTAACTGACTTGGTTATGAGTGTCCACAAAACTCAAAGTAAACACAGGAAACTCTCCACACAACTTTGTTTTTAGCTCCACTGAGTGGATACATAGGCACTGCCATTCTGGGAATACTTCTACAAAAACAGACAAAACTAGGGATGGTGAAATATGGCACTCCAGAGCAGTTACAAACTAGGGCAAACTGAAAATCCTTTTGTGTTGCAAGACTGACCTTGAAGCCACGATGCAGCCGATCTCTCATAATGGCAATGAACTCTTTATAGCTGAGCTGGCCATCTCCATCATCATCAAAGATCTTGAAGACAGTATCCACTATGTGAGGGCTCAGCTCGGCACCAGTGCAAATCTTGACTGCTCGGTGGAACTCCTCTGCAAGGCCAAACCAGCACAATAAAAGTGGGAAACTAGAATGGTGATAAATGGAAGAAATCAATATACCTTGGAAAATGAAGACTTGTGAGGCATAACGATCACATCAACAATACTGTACTGATTACTGAAAGATGTAAGGTAGAGTTTGGGGGCATACAATAAGCCAAGCATTCCCTCATGTTCCTCTTCGTCACGTCACACTGGCCCTTGACCCTGTGGTGGGGAAGAGTCCAGTACCGTCAACCGGGGTGACTTCAGACAAAAAGTGGATAAAAAGTTGACGTGTTGATAACTCATAGCCAGTTGCAACAAGCTAGATGATTTTAGTGTCAGAATTTGTCTTTTGCCTTAGTTTTCAAATAAGAATGTTGTTTTCTTGAGACACATTTCTGTTTTGAAAACAAGCACAATATGTATTTTTGAGATTTCGTAAAAATTTAACCCCCTTGGAAAACTTTTTCTGGCAGGAACGATCTGTATTACACACAACATCAAAACTAGAGAAAGCAATCAGAAACATGCTTAACTAGAACAGTTAGAATGATTCGGAGGTGCTTAACACATCCTACACACCTGTAAATGTCACTTGAATGGAGGCATGTCAAAAAATGGCTCAAAATGGGGTGACTTCGGACACCTAAATATAACTACATATTGTGGAGAGCTGTGAGATCGCTCAGTGTTGGACAGCTCTGGTCAGCAACGCCGCATCCCTTGTTTAAGAGAGAGGAGAGACGGCGGATGCGTGGGCTCAAAACTCTGCCGGCCACGTCGCCCGCGCGCACTCCCAACCCTCTTCGTGCATAAGTCAGCAGACTGGTGGGTGGGTTTCCGCGAGAGGCCGTGTCGAGGTACGAACGCACCACAGACACCAGCCCCAGCGCACCGTCACCCATTGTCGCCTGCGAGAGTGGAGTGCTTTGTTCCAACCAACTGCTCGATAGTGCACTTCAAAGAGCCCTAACACACTTGAATGTTGCCCTACCATTACAAAAATTTCTTGTGGTGATTATGCGATCATTAAGCTTCCAAAAAAACTAAAACTGTGCTCTATATCTTATAGTGTTTTTGTAATAACATTTTTTTCAAAATTATTGACCATTTTTTTAATTCCCTGCTACTACTGACCTGAAATGTGAGAACTTCTTTCCCAAGATTTTTGCCAATTTTTTCCCCGGTTCAACAGTGTCCGAAGTCACCCCAAGAATGTGCGAACAGGCTCAGATACGTAAACCCAATGAAATATAGCCACTATCCGAAGTCCCCCCAGACATGGGGTGACTTCGGACACTCATATTTTTTCACTTGGCACAAAAACTATTAAGTTTTGTGAAAATGTTGCACCATGTAATGATAGCCCTTAACAACACAGAGTAAATGCACACTCAGCATAGATCCTAGGCCTAGAAAGAAAAATTTTATAAGCAAAAAACTTTGAAAACTGTCCGAAGTCACCCCGGTTGACGGTACCCCCATGACAGGGCCAATGTGACATCTGGGTTGCCACAGTTTACCTTCCTCATATTACCCCTGGTACCCAATTATCAACCAACTTAAATGGGAAGATGAATAGCTGGGTGTGCTGACTGCCCAGTCCAGGATCGAACCTGGGCACGAAGATTCACCACTGGGCATGCAAAAACTGCGACACCATGGAAGCGCATGTGGAAGAATACTAAGAAATTAACTGTTTAGAAAGAAAATAAATCACTACCATTTAATTGCCTATAGGCTGAGCTGAAAAACTAATAAAACTTATTACTGGGGAAGGTGTTTCAACTGCATTTACAACAGAAACCATTGATTATTGGTAACTACTTGTAGATAAACACCACTGCACCAAAAGTATACATTTTTTACTATCTACTATTTACTCTGACACTTTGCACATCACCTTGGGAGATGGGTTGATCAGCTAAGGTGTACATCCTCATGGCAATGGCAAAGTCATCCAGAGTGTTGAGGAACTGGCAGAAGGACTTGAACTCTGAGAAGGTGATTCCTCGCCCCTCGGGGATGCGGTCCAGAAGCCTCTCCAGGTACATCTCGTATCTAACAATGCCAGATTTCATAAAATACTACAGAACATGTGGTATGAACATTTCTAAAAACTGTTGGACCCAATGCCAGTATTACAATCATGACAGTGCAAACTTATGAGTGTATGCAAATACTTGAATCTGGCGTGAACATATTGCCAACCTCTTGTGCAAAAAATGCTTCTTCCATATAAATATATTTCCCTAACCAGCTGATGATAACTACACCAGTGCAATACAGTATGAAAGCTGTACTCCTTTACTAGCATTCTGACACCTACTAGTGTAACAAGGTGATTATTTACAAAACAGCATCTCAAGGGTTCAGCAAAGCTACCAACTGTGCTGCTATGAACTAAAACAAACTGCTGGACACAATACTTCACACTTAACCACCAAATTCTTTAAAGCCCACAAATATAATATGTACAGAACCTCACTGCATGAAAAGAGAACTAAGAATTATGATTCAATATATATGTACAGTCTCCCTTTCACTAAAAACTGTGAAAGAATATTTGAAACCTTTGGGAGAGTTTACCTTAACACAACTTCCTCTGAGAAACTTCATAAAACAACTTAGGTAGATGATATTCATGCAGTTGTCATAGACTCAGTTAGAATCTGTAAAAATGCCTTTCCATCATTTTATAAAAAATAAATAAGAGCTATCATGATAATTTGTTTCACTAATGCATATTTTATTATGCTTTTGTCAAAATATTTCAATATAAAAATTCACTGCCTCTAAAAATGTAAACCATAAACTATTATACAACAAAAAATGTTGCAACAAACTGCAGCACATCCTCCCCTTGCTGATGTCAAATGAAAAAATCTGTACCTGAAGAGCATTAAATCTCTGTGAAGGTACATAATGGCAAGAGAATTATTTTCTTTCAGTATTTCCTTCCAATGTTGCTTTATACAGTCAATACAGTTTATAATCTACGGGAAGACAAGAGTGTTAACTGGTATGCCGTTCACTTCATCCCACTTCCTTGTGGCAAGTAAACAGGCCAACTATCAAGCAAGTGATGAAGTCAATAGGCAGTTGCTTTGTCAGACTGGTGAACAGAAGCTGTTTTCTACCACAAGCTAAAAAGTGTGTCTGGTGAGGTGGAGGTCCTCTAGGAATGACATGTGCAATGACCACTATCTAGTAACTGGATGATGACATATGTCAATGGGATGACCATGATCACAGCTTCATATGTCTGACATTCAGTTTAAGGAGAATTATTCCCATAATAACCTGGTAGAATATATATGCTAAGAAATAAGAAATAAAAAAGTAGTACCAAAAATATAATAAGGAAACTAATGTATACAAACATGTGACACATCAACATACCATTCAGGGTTTAAAACCCACAATGGCTAGCTTTTGATCCATCTAAAGTATGAATGCTTTCAGGCTTAAAGTTATGAGTACACTACTAGAGAGAAGATGTACCGCTAATCAAGTATCTACTCGGTATGAGATTCACAAGTTCACTGTATTGAGCTATTAGCTGCAGAAATGCCCTGCACCAAATTCATTCCCAAATCACTGGTTTTGAGAACATACAACACTTAAAAGAGGGGAGACAAAGGGGTCAGCATCACAGTAAGTGACCAAAGGCTCAGTGTGAATGGGGTTATATTTCCTAACCTCTAAAGTCTTCCTGTTGAGGCATGAGGAAAAAACATATGAGACCCCAGCATCACCCTTAGCAATGCATACACATGCACTGCCTGTGCTATAAAGTGAACCTGTGTGACAAAATAATGAAAATTTGGTAACCTTTAGATTTCCATGGTTGATGTTTTATCTCCACAGTATTCTAGTGGTACTATAAGTTCAACAATTACGATTACATTGATTGCAGACATACATAATACTCAGACACAGAAAATAATAATTATGTATCTTATTAAGCAGTACACTCCATGAGATAGTTAAAAAGTTTCCAACCAGGAGGTAGCTTAGCTTATCAACATGACAACAGGAACTGTCAACATATACAGTAAAACTAAGAGCCAATGTGAGTCATGGAGGCTTAATGATGGTCAACTAGAGTGCATGTGTCAGTGTTGCACAGGAGGGTGTCAGGGGCTACAGTCACCTGTGAATCCGTTTTGAAGGCCTGAATCATGATAGACAGCGCTTGAGTCAAAGAGCTCCACTATAAAACTAAAAATCAGGTGAAACATATAACTTGATTTTTCACGATATCCAGTAAATTACGAGTAATGAAAATAAACGAGAGATGCAGTACATACACAATATTTGGACTACAAAATGAAGGATTTTACATATATAGAACATGAAAAAACAAAAAAGTCCAGGAAACCAGAATGCACTTAGGTTTATCTATTTTACCTAAATACAAATAACCTTTAGATATAGGAACAAAGCCATTAAGTTCAGCATGTATATCACAAGTAGTTCCCTATACAGTTAAAGAGGAATAAATTAAACCACCTTAACAAGAGAGGGTCACACTTACTGGTCAGATTGCAGGTAGGTGTAGCGTAGTAATATCTTGGCGAAGTCCAGCTCAGTTATTGCCGGCAGACCCTTCGAGAACTCATTGAACTCAATCTCCAGGACCTCAGTTTGAAGGTTTTCCATAAACCTGTTATAGAAGAAGGGAGGCGTAGGAGTTAGCCAAAATTACCAAAACAAATATAATCTTATCTGACACTACTTCCAATGATTTATAATTTATATATCACAGTAAACTTCTGTGATTCCACTTCCAAGAAAGGCAGGACGGCATTGCCCACATGACCATGCTGAGAAGTATTAAGAGTAAACACTATACAGTAAACCCTCTGGTATCCGAGTTAATAGAGCCACGGGGGCACCCGGATATTAAAAAAAACCAGATATGGTGTAGGTTAAGTCTACATAACCGAAAACCCAACTTTCGCCTACCGAATTTAATATATCGGCACAGACGAAGCTACTTAAGATCATGCCCGTAAGCCCACGACAGGCTTACACGCCCGCGCATACGTATATATATGAAACGAGTGCAGGGACGATATGTTATAGCCGTAAAATAGAAAAATATGTTATGGGTTAGCCTACATTTCAGCTGCACCACCGTCACCCCGCCCTGCTCGCCCTGAGAATATATATCCTTATTATCTCACAAACGGAGCTACTTAAACTTACGTCCGTATACGCCCACATCAGCCCTTTACACCTGCACACTCGTGGATATATGAAAGAGTGCAGGAAGGATGTATTATAGCCGTAAAAACGAAAATGTTACCGGTGACGTCAAACTGCCCACCTTGCCCCGCCGCCCCGAGCTGCAATATCACATTATCTACACCAACGCCAGTGAAGGCAAGCCTTTCCCCATCCACAGTGAATGCGTGGGCATTGTGGCGTCTCTTGCAAACGATAATTAGTGACAACGTAAGAAAAATTGTCGGGGCATTGCGGGGCTCTGGTCAGCATCCGCCATGGCCCCAAGGACGTGGGTGTTAAGATTCGCTCCTAACGGGGTAACTAACGCTTGTACACCTGACCTATATATACATGTATACATCGGCGCCATGGTAAGCGCCACAAACACCACACACAGGCAAAGCAATGCCAAGCAATGCCATGGTGAACATAAACAATGGCGTGCATGGCACCACTTGTTGTGTTGTGGTGCGCAAGGTAAAGAGAATTTCTTTACCTTGGTGGTGCGGTATGCCGCCCTTGCAAAGCTTAACCCCTCCTCTCCTCCTTTCTTCCGTCCCTTCCCTCTCGCTCATTCCCATCTCGCCCCTTCCTTCCAGCCCATCCTTCCCTTTCCTCTACACTTCTCTCCTCCTTAAGAGGCATCGCGTGGACAATTTGAACGATTTTTGGCGGCATGCAACAAATTTTTTTTTTTTGGGGGGGGGGGGAAAAAGACAATTTTAAATTTTTTGGAAAAAATCACATTTTTGAAAACTCCCGGATACGGGCGAGGTCGGATACGGTGAACCCGGATAACTGAGGGTTTACTGTAGAGAAAAGGGGATCCCCAAACTCAGTTCCTTATAATGTCACACACCTTTTTAAACATGGTGGAATACAAAGGCATGTACTCTTGCTCTCCTTCAATCAATGAGCCTTGGGCATGATACTAAGCAAGAACTATGAACAAAGAAATATATAAAAGAAAGGGTTTTCTTACATTTTAAATTCCTCAAACTTGAGGTCCTGCTTGCCCTTGCGACCAAAGAAGTGGAGGAGGAGGGTGGTGTCCACAACATGACTCTTCTGCAGCTCGTCCTCTAGCACAACCTCTTCATCTCCTCCTGCCAATGCCATCACCAGCTCATCAAGGACAGAAACACAATACTTTTATCTTACTAGCCAAGACTCCCATTTCCAAAACTTGAATTATTAGTCACTATCAGTACCTGCATCGTTGGCCTTCACTGCTCCCTCTAAGGCTCTGTTCAGCCGATCCCTCCGAGCAGTGCTGAAGATTTTTTCAAGCTGAAACAAAGCATTAGATTAGGCTTCTTTCTTTGGTGGAAATGCAAAACACTTCTACTTTGGCTCCATCATGACAAGCTTTAAGTGCTGTTAGTTATGATCACCCCTGTGGAATTCTAAGTTATTCTTTACATTCTGGGATGTGTATTAATAAAATAAGATCATACTAAAACATCAGTATTCTCAAATCAACATGAAGTGGAGTTTCAAATGTTGCACCATCATGACCACCATCATCCCTTGTGACATGTCTACTCCGACACATCCCAGTAGACACCACACTTGAAAAGCAGCTGAGCTATGGAACACTGCAATTGCATCATAATCAGCAGCAGCAACAGCCCCAAGCCACCCAAACCACAAACCCATGAAACAAAATCAAGTAGCAATGTTGTTTTCATGGAAGTCTCAATTATTTCATTACTTTTCACTGCCATCTTCATAGGGACAAGTTTATTTTGACACTAGATTAACTCTGATGCAAAGCAAAGGCTTGTCCTTGAAATACATGGAAATCAGTAAATCTCTCATTTAGTTCACTTCACCACAATGTACAAATAGCTGCAATGTAGATCATAAACTTGCAATGCATCAATCAGTGAATCATGACAGGTGCTGGTAACGTATTTCATAATTTTTCAACATATCATTCATGATATAATATAGTCATGAAATTACACAGCACATAATAATAAAAAAATATTAGCATCATGCAGAACTTTCAGTTGTAAATATCAAATAAATTAGTGTCTACGCAGGAAGTTTCTTTTGCTGCATATATCATTAATTAACATCACAATGTAGCACATAAATATTAAAATCAAGTAGTACAATGTAAGATTAGTTAAGGGAAAAAAGACCTACAAACCTACATTCCAAATTTCTTTAACACATATTTACAAATCTTGTTAGTATACAATGACACATTCTACATTAGTCTACTTCACTACTCATTCTACAGAAGTTCCTTCCTTGCTGAGGCTATTCCTGACAACTCTTGACAGGCAACCTTTTAATGAGACAGTTTAGGCCTGGCACGAATAAGTCACGAAGTAGCCAGTGAATGCGTGTCAATATTTGCTCCACACAAGGCAAGTACAGCTGGTTGTACTGATTAGGTACTTACAAGTGGTGCTAACCTTCGGAATTATTAAGTTATATATATATATATATATATATATATATATATATATATATATATATATATATATATATATATATATATATATATATATATATATATATATATATATATATATATATATATATATATATATTCCAAATTTTGCTCTCATAGCTGGAGAGTACTAAATACAAGTCAATAAAATAATTGACACACAACAAATGCTAAATGAATCTAAAAAAAAAAAGTGCAATCACAGCTCTGAAAATTGAAGCTCTTGCTCAACAAAAACCCAATAAGTGGCTTGGATAGGCACTTGCAAAACCTTGAAAAAAGCACCTTAGATTACGGAGCAACCCTTTTAAGCGTCCTCTTCAATCAGAAGTTTAGGCACTGTTCACAAGCACACACTTTATTGAGCCAAGCTGATAATTATAACAATCATGATGATCATAAGCTTCTCTCCCTTTAATCAACACAACCTGCAGTTCTACAAACCTCACAACCCTCCTGAGACCCTCTACTGCTGATGGTCTACTGTATGACAAGATGACTAAAGTTTGCCTACAACAATTTCATCATCATTACTCACAAATACTATTCAAGAACTTCCCCAAAGCAAAGTGTAATCATGAGTTCATACAGATTTTAAGGTTTGAATTATAAAAAAAATCAATGCTGTATGTTTTAAACAATAATAACTACACTTACTTTTAATAAGTAAGTCACCCCTGTGTTATTCACAAAATGGTTTATCTAATGTGTAAATCCTACTGTAGCAACTGAAGAAGAGTGCAAGCCACACAATCAGCAGTTAGTAAGAAAATGTATGTGAAAGTGTTTGTGTGAGTTTTTTGTGTATGTATTTCATACAACACGAGAGAGTATCAGTCTTGCATTTCATTACTCATGGTAATATTCTAAATATTCAATCATGTTCCATGATCATCCACAGACTGTAAAAAAAATAAAAATAAAAAGGCACACCATAGATTAACAAAGTGGCTAGAAATCAGTCACAGGTGTGTGATAATTGCAGTGGACCATCATGTCACCATGACAAAGAATGGTCAAAGTTAACAAAGGTAACAACTTATGACCTTTCCAAGTAAATTAAAAATATTTCTTGGTCCCTTCGTGCTTTTATGAAGCTCTGTACACTGAGACACCTCGTACCAGCACGAGGAGATGGAAGTGCCTGCTGATTTATTGTACAGCCAGTGAGAATGTTGATCTAAATGTTCAAACAGAGAAGAACTTATTTATTTTATTGAATTTGCTTTTTCCAGCATAATTTCCTTTACATACAAGAATAAGAAAGTGTTGTTAATTCTATCAATGCCATTCAAGAATTAGCTGAGGTTTATGCAGAGAAGTACACGTTTCCTCCCTCTATCATGTGACACCATCTCTCAAATGACATAGAAACCCCTTGACTCATTTATATCTGCAAGACATAAATTTCTTCGAGTAACCCTGCTAAAGTTCCGCACCAAAGTGCTTCAAGATGGCCAGCATGGAAGAGGGATGATTCTGTGCAATTTTAGCATTGGTAAAAGAGTGCATATGTAAGATGGATAGAAACTCTAGTAGAAGACACACACAGGCTGGCTGAGGCCCGTGTCAAGCTGGTTCTCAACACACGACACATCAAGGACATCCAGACAGAGCGAAGAGTAGGCGCACAACGGATCGAGGCGCCAAATGAGCAATACACACTACGTCAGGACTATGTATATTACCCCCACACGAACGCTGTCTACAGTTCGGCCCACCAGCTGCTGACTTACGACCTGCCTTGTTGCCTTCAGCTTCTTGGAATTCTCAGAGTCATCGTTTTCATCCTGGGCTGTGTCACTCAACCAAGAGGAATACGCCCGGTAAACTCCACAAGTGATCAAGTCCATTAACTGTTACACAGGATACTATGGTCAAGCTTAAAAGTAAACATTTAAGATTGACATCATGCTGCAGATTTAAGAAAAAAAAGGTTTAATTCTCAGCTGCCTGGTTCCCAAGCTTTAAGAAAATCCTTCATACCCAACAGTAAATATGTTATTCACTGAGGAGCAATTATTATGTATATTACTGGCTCACTACAGCACAGAACCTCCATTTTTACATAACATGCCCTATTTCTTGATCTGACCACAATATATTAAAAAAAAAAAAATGCATATCTGACCTTGGGAGTGACATGCTTCATTTTAGGATATATCACGGTACCATTCAACCCTTCTTGCCAGCACATGTTCTATCTGAAGCATCTCATGATTCCCACTGCTCGAAATGAAGTGAGAGTATGAAGGCTACCCGTGATATCAAACCATTAGAGCAACACTTTCCTTATACTTATGCAGTTGTTGAGGAATTATATTGGCCCTCACCTCCTTTCAGACATGACAGAAGCAATTCTATCCTTTTCCTTTGGCTCGATCTACTACCATAAGCATCTCACTGCAGGAAACTTTATATTCAGAGAAAGCTAAAATGCTACACTTCAATGCTGTACTGAGATTCTTGTCCCTTGAGCTATATGTGATAACAGAACGCCATCCAGACCTACCACAAGAAACTCCTCCTTGTCGACCCGCTGGTTGCCGTCAGTGTCAAACATGTTGAAGGCGATCCTGAACCCTGTCTGCGGCTCTGGGGAGGAGTGGCTTGTCTTAGTATGTTTGCCATGTCAAGAAAAGATTAGGATACGATAAATCAATTCCACAAAAATCTAATTCAATGTAAATATTCCTTTGATCTTCCAATACATTACTAACTAGGGATACTAGGAATAATAATCTACTAAATCTGGATATATGCATTCTTAGCCTCTTAAACATGAATGAGTGACACTGGAACAGACCCTGTGTATGTAACTTTGCTAACTTAACCCCTTCAATACAAGCAGACAAAACATAACCTCCATGCCATATCCTGGTTTTACAGACTACGAAATAGTCCATGATGAATGACGCACATACAGCCGCTAGGATATGGTTCGAGAGATGAAATGACCATGATACTGCGCACTGCGACATAATGAGTTAAGCCAAATGAAAAACAATAGCTATAACTAATAATAATAATAATGATAATGAATATGTTCTAGGAAACATAATATATTTTGTTCAAAAAGGTGTTTATCTTAAAGACAATTATTATACATATGCAATGAGACCTATGTATTCTTTATTTATATTAACTTCATATACCTATTATTCATTATTGTCAAAAAATTATAATATGCTTAACTTACTCTTTAAACAAAGATGATATTGGAGATACTTACTTGTAAGAATTGAGAGCAGGAACAAGTACTCTGTATATGAAATGATACCTGAAAGAAGGACATTCAATAAATATTGCACATTCAATGTTGTTTTATAAGAAAACTAAACACTGAATACTTCTAAAAGTCCAAACAACTACTCCATGTTACAGCTGTGCAGACTTTTGCCTTGAACACAGACCACTCTCAAGCTACCTATCTAATTTACACTTCTGGTACTCAACATTTATTCTCTGCTATTTAATAAACATATTGAAAGGATACAGGAAGGACTTTATACTGTGAAGATAATAACTCACTTGGCCAATTATAATTAGAAGATTATCTATTGAACATTATTGCTTCACCCAACAGACAGGAAACAAGTGGAGGAAAGTGGACAAGTGTAACTCACCCTTATCAAATATGGTTCTGAACATGTCTGGAGAGCTCTTGGAGAGTAAAGGGGTCTCCTGGGAAAACTGCTCCAAATCTCTCTCATTGAGCATCTTCCTCTTTAAGCGAGCTGTGGCATTCAAAACTCATAAAAGGCTTCACTTACAAAATAAGAACACTATAACTATTCCAAGATTGTACAAGACTAAAGTGTGACATATCAACTTGTAAAAAAAATATATTCACTTCTGGTACGACATTAAAAGACTATTCAATCCATACACAAGGAAAGTGGAGAGACAATGGAAAAAAAAATTTGTGCAATGGGGGATGAAATTTATGATGGAAACAAAGAAAGAGAATGAAGAGACAAGTAAGGATATGAATAGCTTACGGCGAGGCTCAGAGTCTGTCACTGACTCAATGAAGTCCTGGGGTGTCATGTACAGCTGTCCCTCATACTCAACAGATGAGAACTTGATGAATCGGCGCTCACGGTGGTTCAGCTTCAGGCCACGAAGGGATGATTCATCAATCTGATATGAGATGACCCAAGTTACATGCAATATGTCTATATTCAATCTAATATGAACTACTAAATTACTTAAATGTAAATATCTTTTTTTTTTTTTTTGCCTATGATGCCGGTAGGCTTTCTTGGTGGGGAATTGTGGTCAGGAGAGGTGGGCACCCGCTAATTTCTTGTTAGTCCACAATTCTGCTAACTTTGTTGGGCATTCCGCTATTCGCTAAGCCACAAATTTTCCAGCTTTGCCGGTCCGCTAATGCTAACGATAATAATTTTTGTTATTCCACTAATGAAGTCCACAACAGTCTGCTAACCGTTTTTTAGTCAGCTAACCCTTTATTGGTAGTTAAAAACATAATTTCCAATAAAATTAACTTACAATTTATATATTTATTTATCTTATATAATAATACAAATACTGCAAGGAATACATCTTTAAGACTCGATGAGTTAATGTAAACTGCCTCCCATGCAGGCTGCCAGGACAGGCCAGCTGCGCAACACAGTTCTAGAATATTCCCGCCCATGCAGCCTGGGCAGCCTGCCACCTACGTGCTGTGCAGACTGGCTGCGCATCAGACAGATCTAGAATAGGGTGGCCAGATTTCTGGAAGTAAAATCCGGGATGCTTTAATAAAAAACTCCCGGGACATTTTCGGGACAATTTTATTTCCAGGACAAACCATTAACCCTTTCCATACATGATGCAGACATCAGCGTCACAGTATGGAAAGGGTCATGAGGAAATGGAAGAGGATTAATCCTCTTCTAAACCTTTCAATCCTCCTCTAAATTCCTCTTAATCCTCTTCCACTTCCTCTTAAAGAGGTTTAGAAGAGAATTAAGAGGAAATGGAAGAAGATTAAGAGGTTTAAAAAAAAATAATGGTGATGACGTCGGACGCCCTTCGGACGCCGACGTCAGCATCGCCGGATTGAAAGGGTTAAAATCCAGACTGTCCCAGAAAATCCAGGACATCTGACGATCCTAATCTAGAAGTTTCTCTACACTTTCAAGAATATTCTTGAATTTCCCAGAAATTTCATTGTTGGTGGTTTTTAAAAGCTTGCGTTAGCAGACTATAATTTTGGCATTCCGCTTACTGCAAATCGACTAATTTCTCAAATTTTCTGATAACACTATTCCGCAAATTTTTGTTGTCCACTATTAGCAGATTAGCGATTAACGGACTTAAATTGCGGAATGCCCACCTTTGGTGGTCAGCAACCCGTTCTGGTGCAGGCAAGTGTTTATAGTGGCACCATCTTGCTTGGTTTATGCTGTCCCCCAAGAGCTCATCTTTGATCCTCTTTTTTTAGAGAATCAAAACTTCACAGGGACAGGTGGTCTTCAGGACAGCATGCAGGTAGTCTTAGGCTACTCGGTGATGATTAAACACTGTTAGCTTGTTTGTAGCAGTAGTATTGAAAAGCATTCCGAATTAAATGACAATATAATGTATACAAGCCTTGCTTTGAAAGAATTCTGTACAATTTATTTGTTATTATATTTTCATAACTTCAAAAGATTTTTCTGACATGAAAAATTTATCTTTATGAATACCAATATATGGATAAGTGTATGCTCATCAGACATGAATAGGAGGATTGCTGGTGAAACATTATATGTCTGCTAATCTGAATTCCACTGAATCATTAGTTAAGTTAGGCAGGGATCATCAAGTTTTAAACAGAGTCACAAGGGGGGGGTGGGGGTTATCAAATATTTGGGATTATTGAAGAGAGGGTAACTTACAAAATTTAAAACACTGACTGCTTATTTCTGGACAAAATATGATGCTTTTTATAGTGGACAGTATTTTTTTTACAGAAATCACTAAATGACTGACTTTTCAATGCCTGAGGTACACCTGCCGCCGCCCCACTTCCACCCGTCACCATCGGCCTGCATAGTGGACCCACCCCCATCAACACCTTGTCCCGTCCCGCACTGAGTATTTCCACCAGCCCACAACGCATGCTGAACAAATTTAAACTAACCTAATGTAATTTGCCCTATTTGCCCCCTTTAATGGGGGGCTTTGTCCCCCTGACCCCCCTAATAGGGAGGCTTTGCCCCACCCCCCGACTCCCCTTCTATTTTCCCAGTCATTTGTTACAACACTGCATTCAGGGACCAAAAAAAGAATCCATATTGCAAGTATTGGCTACTATTTCGGTAAAGATTCATTTTAGTACCGTGCCAGTATTTCATTACCTACCTTATGAAACATAACAAGATCTTCATATATCTTTTCTACAAACGTTCAACAATCATGGAAACGATTTCAAAATCCAATTCAAGGACTATTTATTGTTGAAAATAGGGGATAATATATTCACGAAAGCAAAGCCTCCTCTGGCGGCGGCCGCGGCGACAGTGACGCCGCCTCAGCAGCCGCAAAATAGCTCACAGAGGGTTTAGGGTGGGTGAGCATATTTAAACTACTCCAACCGAACTTTACAACCTGCTAACGAGGGGGCTTCGCCCCCTTCGATCCCCCTTCTAACCAGGGGGGACTGTGCCCCCCCCTGGAACCCCCCCACACACACACACACACACATGTATATGTGACTCATTTCTGTGAGGAGGTATTTCTCGCAACACCGGCTGCACCACCGCCAGAGGAGGCTATGCTTTTGTGAATATATTATCTCCTATTTTCAACAATAAATAGTCCTTGAATTGGATTTCGAAAGCGTTTTCATGATTGTTGAACGTTTGTAAAAAAGATATATGAAGAGCTAGCGATGTTTCATAAGGTAGGTGATGAAATACTGGCACAGTACTAAAACGAATCTTAACCACTCTTTCTTCAATATCATCCCAAATATTAAACAGTCAAATAATTAAGCATCACTTTCATCTGTCAAGGGAGTTTTATCTCCATCCCCGGGCATGAGTGCCGCCCACCCCAGGGCCTAACCAGCCACACTGACCCATAACACAGCCAGGCACACCAGGAGCATGTATCCCAGTGTATTTCCCCTTCATGTAACACCTCAGGACCATTCTCTCAGCGCCTGTAAGAAACAAACACTCACAGGACGGCGAAAGGGTTTGGCAGCCTCCACCACGGCACTCCCTTGCAGCCATTTCCAGCCTAAGTAAGTGGATGTCGCCGCGGCTACTCCACACAGGTAGAGGCTCTGATTACTCCTGAAGCTACCATGGGAGGCACTGGTCTTAACTGTCCTCGAGCACTGTGCACGGCGGCATAATGACAGGACATTCCGGGGCAGACGTCTTCCTACTGTCGCCATGTTTGTGTGTGTCCCTCAGTCTGGACGATCTCGCCTCTTGCATCAACTATTTTCAAAGGCTGAAAAGGAGATCAGTCGGATTCTAATGAGTGTGTTTTTAGGTTCATGGTTCATAAAAAGGGTTAGAGTACCAGAAGAGTCATAAAACTATCCCTGGAAATGCCCGAAACTCCTACGATAGCCTTGTCAAATATAATGTGTGTTTGGCTCTCAGACTGGACGATCTCGCCTCAACTATTTCCAAAGGCTAAAAAAGAGATCATGCGGTTTCTAATGGACTTTTCTTTAGGTTCAGGATACAGAAGAAGAGTCATGAAACTATCCCTGGAAATGCCACAAACTCCTACGAAAGCCTTGTCAAATAGGTGAGGTTGGGGGCCGAAATCTTTTTAATTGAGGAGATGACCCAAGGATTCCAGCTCGGTCTGTTGTAATTTTCTTTTAATAGGGCAAAGGAGGCAGCTCAACGGTCTATAATGAATGGAATGAAGCACATCTTGAAAATAAAACTCATTGGGAAAAATATACCCGCAAGGAAAAAGATACGCTGGATAAACTGTTGGTGGCTACTTTTCGGGACTAATTAACTCTCCACTAACAACTCACGTCTCACTATAACTAAATTTCATCAAGATATATGCCTGTCACTAACTCTGAGTCATATAAACCCCGTGACATGCATGGATATAGCATGTCACTGCATGTGTCAATACCAATCAGCTGATCTGTAGTACTGTCAATACCAATCAGCTGATCAGGTATTCGTTAATCTGTAGGACGCAGGGACAAAGTGTTATCCATTCTCCCTATCCCCTCTTCCCCTTGCACATGCTTACATAACTGCTTCTTCCCTTGTTCCTTTTCGCCTCTCCCGTCCTTTACCCTTCTATTTTTGTTATAGTAATGGCCAAAGCATCCTATCCTCTTATAGTAATGGCCTATAAGCATCCCATATCCTCCCCTTGCCCTTGCAATGCTTGAGTACTTATATAATATATACGCTTCACACCCCTAGCTTTTCCCTTGTTCCCTTCCTCCTCTCCCCTCCCTTACCCTTATAGTTAATGGCCTAAACATCCCATCCTTTTTTAATAATGACCTATATATAAGCATCCCATCCTCCCCTTGCTAGAGTACATGCCTAACACACCTTTCCTTGATCCCTTCCTCCTCACCCCTATTCCCCTCCATGCCTATTCCCCACCCCTTCCTAACCCCTTAATTGATAAGTCCTCAACGCTGACTCAACAATGCTACTGTAGGAGACTGCTGATTAAACTTGTCTGTCTGGGGAGAGAGAGAGAGAGAGAGAGAGAGAGAGAGAGAGAGAGAGAGAGAGAGAGAGAGAGAGAGAGAGAGAGAGAGAGAGAGAGAGAGAGAGAGAGATTGGAAAGGGGTTAGGATCAAGGTCCTTTCCAGGAGAATGAGGTAGAGGTGATGGATACTGGAGTTCATCGACTTGACAAAGGTGCTGAGATGAATTCCTGATGATCTGCCCCGCCACACAGAGCTGTAGTAATAACTATTAATTGTATCCTACTGTACTACGGAACACACCAATTGTCACACACTGATATTGATAAGGAAGCTGTAATTACGTCCTATATGTTAATTTCTCTGACTACGGTTGATGTGTAAAATAAATTATATACCGAAAGCGTGTTATATTTCATCTTTTTTTTCTTATTTTTCTTCTTCGTCATATTACTTATTGTTATTCTACCATTCATCACTTTTCTATTTATTTTCTATCATGTATTTGTCGCACGCTTAGCTACATACATTTAAGTCTTCTATTATGAGAGAGAGAGAGAGAGAGAGAGAGAGAGAGAGAGAGAGAGAGAGAGAGAGAGAGAGAGAGAGAGAGAGAGAGAGAGAGAGAGAGAGAGACCGTGTTTTCCCCCATAAGAAAATAATTGGTCAGCATAAAATATTCAACTTTTTCTTGAGATAAAGAGTGATAAGGCAGCACATAAGCACACGAATAGCAAGGACGTGTGTGTGTGTGCTGATTAGTCTGTCTCATCACCATCATAATCGTCATTATTATCATCATCATCATCATCATCATCGTCTCATATGTATCATCAACTAATTCACACTAAAAAACAATTATATTATTATTATTATTATTATTATTATTATTATTATTATTATTATTATTATTTTTTATTCATTTTCGTCTTCCATGTTGTCTTTCTCCGTTTATTCTTTCTCTCCATATATTCCTCTTGATACCCTTTACCCTCTTCCCTTCATTATTTTTCCCTTTTGTTTCTTCTTCTCCAAATCTTCCCCTTAATATCCTTTCCCCTCATTATCTTTCCCCTTTTTTCTTCCCCTTCAAATCTTCCCACTGCTACGCCCTACCCTCTTCCCCTCATTATCTTTTCGCTTTGTTTCTTTCTCTCCATACCTTCCCCTTGCTACCCTTTACCCTATTCCCCTTTGTTTCTTCGTCTCCATACCTTCCCCTTGCTACCCTTTACCCCCTTCACGCCCTCCCGGCCATTCCTGTCAGCATGCACCGCCGCCAGCGCCACCTCCCGCCGCCACCTGTATAGTAGCGACACGTGGACACAGCCAGCCACAGCAGCACACGACGGCACACCTGTGACGGGGAGTATATCTAAAGGATGATAACCCACCTGTGGCTGCTGCAGGTCTCCCTCCCTCTCTCCCTTCCTCCGCCGTTTCACTCCACATGGTCCGCTCCATCCACCCCGCACCGACTGGGACAACTTCCACCTGTCGAATATAGAAGTGGATTTGAGATGGGAGAAGGTTGATGATTTGGTTAATTCAACGTAAAAACATCATAGGAAGGGATAGGCGTGGAGAGGGTAAAAAGTAGAAAGGGATACATATGGAGAGGAAGAAAAAAGGGGGAAAGTGAAGAGGAAGGAAAAGAAGGGGGAAAGCTAACAATCAAGGCAAGAAACGAAAATGAATAATAATAATAATAATAATAATAATAATAATAATAATAATAATAATAAAAGAAGGAGGAAGATGGAGGACATGGAGAGATGAAAGGAAAGGCTAGATAACAAGGGGGGGGGGGAAAAAAGAGAAGAGGATGATGATGACGATGATGAAGAGGAGGAGGAGGAGGAGGATTTTTGATAGCTTCAAGAGGACGGATCAATTAAAACTTAAGCCAAAATACATCTAAAACTGTAATATTTCGGAGGGGGACTTTCCCATAACCTTTCCCCCTTTATACATGGGCCTGCGCTCCCCACCTCGCACCCACTACCCTGCGTTAGGTAATTTTCTCTATTCAAAAGGCCTGAATCAAGCTTATTACTCACTCAGGTTAAAGAGTTGTGAAGCGCGGGGTAGAGGCAACGATGGATGCATTTAATATATTTCTCCGCACTATACTTTCGGGTTGATAAAATATATCAATCTCTTCCTTCATTAGGGTAATATACAGTATTGCAAATCACTCAATTCGAAATAAAGCGTTGAAAAATTTACTCTTTATAGAAGGTAAAATACGATATATATACCTACTTTATTTTTGTTTCATTCCTCCTTTATCATTTTTACTCTTTTATCTTTTTTTTTTTTTTTCCCCTTCATCCTCATCAATAGCTCCCTTTCAAGTACTTCGAGATTAATGCTGAAATCCTACATAATTATCTTTCTCCATTTATTTTTTCGGCTTTTTTTTTTTACATAATTACGAAAAATGACCCGTAATGTATGGAGCCAATACGAATCTCCCTCAGTGGTATACCTCATAAAAGTGAAGTATGAAAAAAAGAGCAGAAAAGACTATAATCTCTCTCTCTCTCTCTCTCTCTCTCTCTCTCTCTCTCTCTCTCTCTCTCTCTCTCTCTCTCTCTCTCTCTCGACCTTGACTCTTTTGACTTAAAACTGACAAATGATGCGGAAGTGAGCAGCTTTAACATTTTCAATACACATGCTTGAAACTGAGTGATTTAATTTTTACCGCCCCCCCCTCCTCTCTCTCTCTCTCTCTCTCTCTCTCTCTCTCTCTCTCTCTCTCTCTCTCTCTCTCTGATTACAAGGCAATCGTGCAGTTTCCGTTTTTCTCTCTCTCTCTCTCTCTCTCTCTCTCTCTCTCTCTCTCTCTCTCTCTCTCTCTCTCTCTCTCTCTCTCTCTCTCTCTCTCTCTCTCTTTTTCCATGACTCTGTCCTCTCCCTCCCCCCTCTCTCTCTCCCTCACACTTTCTCTCTCTCACTCTCTCTTTCCATGACTATCCTCTCCCTCTCCCTCCCTCTCTTCCTCTGCCTCGGTCGCCACAGCTGGGTGCAGGCGCCAGAGAGTCGATTCCACCTCAAGCTATATACAGCATAGACGTGTATATAATGTGGTGCTTCCAGATTTCCCCTTTGCTTTCTCCATTATTTTTCTATACTTTCCCTATTCTCGGTCTCCAATAAGTAGCTTGCAGTCTAAACTCACATAAAAGTCGTTGCTGATAGCGACTAAAATCACGTTACAGGGTCGGAAACAAATATCTAGATAGGTACTTCTCCACTCTCATTTTATTTCCTGCGCACGTCACTGTTCGAGGGGGATAGATAACGAATCAAACAGGACTGTGTGTGTGTGTGTGTGTGTGTGTGTGTGTAATCTAGGTAAATTTTTCGAAAGCAATTGCTCGAAAGTAAATTGCTCGAAATCAAGTGCTTGAAAAATAATTTATCGAACTCTCGATTGCTCGAAAGGCAGATTGCTCGAAAATAGTGGTTGAATGGAGAATAGCCAAAAAATGAGATAAAAGAAACACATACCTGTATCCAATGTTGTGGAAACATTTGAATTTCTAGTTAAAAATGATTTTTTTCCAGATGAACTTCAAGCTCCTTTGTTTAATAAAAATGTACCCCTTCTTATTTTAAACTATGACGAAACAAACAATGTAGAAGAATATTTAAGAACTATTGTATAATAGAAATGTACCCGTTCTTAATTTTATCTGTTCATTTTACAACAATAAAGTTGTGTTTCGTTTATCTCATTTTTGGATATTCTCCATTCAACCACTATTTTCGAGCAATCTGCCTTTCAACCAATTAAGAGCTCGATAAATTATTTTTCGAGCAATTGATTTCAAGCAATTTACTTTCGAGCAATTGATTTCGAAAAATTTACCGGGACCCGTGTGTGTGTGTGTGTGTGTGTGTGTGTGTGTGTGTGTGTGTGAAGGAACGATCGAAAGGCCAACAGGATGAACCAAGGGTAAGGAAGGGACAGTGGTCAAAGGCCTCCTTGTCCATACCCCGAGGCAGGTCGGGAGGATCGACTACCCAAAACATCCACTGACAGCCAAGGTAAATGGTGAGTCAGTGTGAGACATTTACCTAGAGACTTCAAAGGTAACAACATAGTAAGGAACCATGAGAACACCTTACATGGGCATATCTGTAAGAACACTGAAATATTTACCTGCGTAGAGAGGAAGAGATATAGCTACGATCGGTAAAGATAAAAAAAGGATCCATAACAAAACTACGTGTAAGAAAAAATGCAATATTAAGTAGATAAATAAATAAAAACTAGCAAGTAAACGAATTTTGACACGATATTAATGTGCTTTTAGCTGATATATGCATGCAAGAGAGTAACTGTTTACCCAGCTGGAAAATATATTACATGTACAAGTGTAAAATAGATAAATAAACAAATATAACATCCTAAACTTGAATACACACTAATATATATATATATATATATATATATATATATATATAGAGAGAGAGAGAGAGAGAGAGAGAGAGAGAGAGAGAGAGAGAATCGTCAAAAGTAGTGATATAGAGAAATCGAAAGCTCCATCCTGCGCGTTACTGTTACTGTTCCCTCAAAATCTCTATTATATTGTTTATAGTTTTTTTTATTTTTTTTTAATGTATAGTGGACGTCTCTCTCTCTCTCTCTCTCTCTCTCTCTCTCTCTCTCACGGATGGAAGAAAAGGTGACGTGTCTCAAATTTAGCCCCTTCACTCTCTACCGTAAAGCCAAACCCACGCCCCTTTATAGAAGTCCCGTTATCTCTCTCTCTCTCTCTCTCTCTCTCTCTCTCTCTCTCTCTCATACACACCAAAACATTATAGATAATAAGATAAAACAAGCACAAGACAATGTAACATGGAAACGAGGGCTCTTTCATTATTACTTATACGTGAAACCTTTGAAGATGTGGAGGAGGAGCAACAGAAAAACTTGTGGCTGGGAGGGCGGTTTCGATGGCTCGGTGACTCAAGACGGAGGACTGAATTCCGTCTCAGGGGAGGAAGTGAAAGCTGATAAGTAAACGGAAATGTAAAGGCGACGTTGTAAGAATGGTAGGCGTGAACGAATCTTGGATACACAATATATGAAAGGGTCAGCATAGTCGGCTAAAGAATTTAAATGTTGTTAGACTCCACACACACACACACACACACACACACACGCGTCTATTACCAAGCCACAGCAATGTCAACTTTCTACTCGTCTCTTCTCAGTGCTTGCAACAGGCTTAAGTAGATCATTTGGTGTCGAGTAGGATGTAAACAGGTTCTGAAGCGCTTGGAAAAAATAAATCGATTAACAAGAAAAAATGAAGGAAAAAATAATAAATGAGAACATATGAAGAGCTTGTCCTTTAAAACTAGTATAATCCTCGACTCAATATATTCTGCATGATCCTACACTTCTTAAACTCTTCTTTCGTTACTTCCCATTCCTGCCTTCTCCAGTCCCTTCACTATCATTAAACTAACTTCCTCACCTTACATAACTTCGCTCAATACAGTTTGTGATTTTTTTTTTTTTAATACTAGATGGGCTTTGCTACCTGGTGACGGGATGTAACAGTCCGATTTTTTCTCACAGTTAAAGTTTTGCGTGTTAACAATATAATCAGTCATCTATCTGTCGGGCGGAATAAATAATGGAAAAAAAAGTTTGAGACACGCGTTCAGTCTAGTCGGGTTTTAAGTCTCATCCTCCACTGATCAGGAAGGCAAACAACTCTGCAAACATTTTTAGTCTTTCGTCCTTTTTTTCGTTATCGGTTCGTATTGGGTCTCGGCATTAAAACCAGCAGGAATATAAGGAACTTCCACGCCACTGTTTCCGGCCGAGGATCTACCACGTACATTAGTAAAGCACACAGCTGCAAAAAGTAAAGAATCAACAATACACCACACTACCATACACAATATAAATACGATACACAAACAAATAATCTAATACAATATACAATGCAGAGGAAACAAATTTACAACCTCCCACACCATCAACTTTAGTGCTTCAAAATATGGGTCTAGGATGAAAAGTATTATTTTCATCCATATTATAGACTTTGTTGGCTATTAGGTCAGCCTTGAGAGAGAGAGAGAGAGAGAGAGAGAGAGAGAGAGAGAGAGAGAGAGAGAGAGAGAGAGAGAGAGAGAGTGTTCGTCAATAAAGCCTGAGTCTGAGGATCTTTCATCACCCATAATCTATTCCTCCCCTTCTTCCTACTTCAACAGTGTTCGAGGTGTAAACACGAGCCTCCTTGCTACTCCACACCTCCTCCCTACTTGCTTTATCTTTACCACTATCGTTTTCTTCTTTGATTCGTTACTTGAGGGCGTAGGCCTAGGCGACAAGTTACACTTATGGAATTAGATCGTTAAGGTTTGTTTGGCTTACGTGGTGTTTTATCAGACTCAAACATCCTGGAAAAGTAATGTGTGTCGGTACTATTTGTTTTCCTTCCTCTGTCAGGCCGGAGAGAGCGCGGTGGATTTTTGGAAAGGTATGTATATCACTATTAAAGCCTGCGATTAGGCACTTATGCTAAAAAAAAAGGTAAATTAAAAATAAACGAGTGTCTTTTTCGGGTATAGTCAATTTTCTGAGTAGCGACACTACGCTCAACAACAACAACAACAACAACAACAACAACAACGACGACGACGATGACGACAACTATGCAGACGCTTGCAAGGACGGTGACGACATCAGCAGCAGCAAAATAATAGCTAGTGTTATGGTCCATAGAGTGAGAGAGTAGGAGCATTATATTTTCCTCGTGGCGACGTGGATACGAGAGAAAAAAAGTTATTTCCTCATCCAAGCTCCTCCTCCTGCTCCTCCTCTTCCTCCTCTCACTTGGGCCTCGGTCACCGCTGCCACGTGTTATAACATAAGACACGAATGCTTATCAGTGAAGTAGAAAGACTCTACCCTTGAATCCCAAATCATAACAATGGCTTATCAGGGATTAGCCTGGCTTAGAGCAAAGACCCTAAAGTGGTTTATATTATAAGCTTGTAATTGTACTGAGCTAAGGAAAAAGAAGAATGAGGTGTTAGTAGTATGTAGCATGTAATATTTTAAATGGATTGGGGAAGGTGTGGGTGTCAAGAACGAAAAAGAAAGAAGTATAGCAGAGAATAATTTAAAAGAGTTGAGATCGTATTGTGGTGTATATAAATGTGTATATGTAATGAGTTGAGAAGAAAGAATAATGTGTTGGTAATAGTATGTGTAAATGGATTGGGGAAGGCGTAGATGAAATGATCGGATGAAAATAAGTAAGAGGGATTAATGTAAATGAGTACAATATAGGGCTTCAGGTATGGGTCAAAGAGGCTAGACTCACAAAGGTGGCTTATAAAGTTAGATCTTAATTCGCTACTGATTCCTTTCCTACATCCTTCTGCATCTTTTGCTTCGGAAAGTCTCGCCAATGATGTTAGAATAATCTGTCCTGCCCACCTTCCATCTTTTTTTTTATCTCGTTTTCTTGGATCTTCTACAGCTGGTCCCGTTCCCAGAATACAATATGCCGGACTTTTCGAGGTAGTTAATAATCTCTCTCTCTCTCTCTCTCTCTCTCTCTCTCTCTCTCTCTCTCTCTCTCTCTCTCTCTCTCTCTCTCTCATGAATAATATGTGTTGATAAAACGGAATGACTGAACGAAAGAAAAAAAGGAGGATGAAATGAAGGAGGAATCTGAATCAGTACCGATTCTATAATAGTCTTCCATGGCCCTAAGGGTGACTGTGTACCCTCCTGTATTATATTGGAGATAATTAGATTGCCGTAAGAGTATAATCAATCAGTAGATTAATAACTATTATGTAATTAGTATTTGAAGGCCACTACAGACAAAGGGGGAAAGAAGGAAACAAATCTAACTGTAAACACACAGACACACACACACTGTGAGTGGTCTCAGTCCTACCCAAAGATCGGTACTATAAGCTATGCTTCTCCGTAGGGGAACGGCTGGCTGTCTCGAGAGAGACCCGCAGCAGACCGAGGTGTATTACATACACACAAAAAAAAAAAAAAAAAAATCACACACACACACACACACACACACACACCGGTTCGTGGTAACACGTGTCGTACGCCAGGTACCGAGCAGCTGCAGAATCCCACCTGTCGACTGGCTGGCGGTGTGGTGAGAAAGCGACAGGTGTGTGTGTGTGTGTGTGTGTGTGTGTGTGTGTGTGTGTGTGCTTAGGGCTGTTGTATTCCACGTGTCCTTACTGAGTTAGGTGCGGCGTGGTGGTGATGAAAGCCAGAGTAGGAAAAAAATTGATGCAACATTGGAAATAGTTTGTCTATCTTCACTGAGGAGCTCACGTGTATAACAAGTTCTGTACAAGTCCTCTAGTTTAGTAATGTATTCAAGTTCAATTATGAATTAATGTTGCTTAATTAGAACTGTAGCCTGTATGATTTAAGTGAAGGCTCATCCTCCTCATTCTCATCATTATCAATGAATATAGAAATCAGTATTAAAAGGTTGCCCGAAAAGCCTATAATTATCAAATGTATTGATTACGAATTACGAATGATTGAATGTATGACAGCATAACAAACGTGTAGCGCCGAGTGTAAACAGCTGAGTATATTATGATGCCGCTGGTTAAGTAGACAACATGAAAAACAATCTTTTATGTGCTGTTTACAATATACTTGAAACGCTCGGAGTATTCACTACCTGTGCGTGCCAATTAAGTTTATGGCAACGAGGGAGGTTTGCACTGTATCTACAACCTGGTATAGATTTACGAGACGGGGGGTTAGGGGGCTGCAGCCCTCCCAGATTAGTCCTAACAGGTCTATTGAATTGATGGCTCATGAGCCAAATCCGGCCCATGGTAATAACTATATTTCAGTAACAGCTATTGTGAATTTAGAACTACATTAAAAAAAAAATAAAGTCCACACTCAATTATACTCAGTTCAATTTATATATATATATATATATATATATATATATATATATATATATATATATATATATATATATATATATATATATATATATATATATATATATATATATATATATATATATATATATATATATATATATATATATATATAATTACTTGAATTTACAAGCAAATAATTTTTCGGGCAAACAAACTTAACAAAGCTCAGCCCCCCCTGATGAGAAGGGTCCCGTACACCTTTGGCTAGAACGTATAACATATATCTCTAAGGTCACTTGAATAACAAACTATATAATAATAAACCAGCATAATGCCTAATATATATTCAGCTAATCGGTGATCTATGGCCGGGAGATGCATGCAAGGCGTGAATCAATACCAGCCATCGTCTGCTATAAGCTACGGTTATTCACACCCATGTAAATGCTCGCCATATGGTAGTATTTTTCTGCTTGAGGATTTAAAGTCCCGGCAAAGTCCCTACCCACAATCCTCCACCGGTTCTCTTACACATTGCAGTGACGTCACCTTGACTGGCAAACACCTCTTGAAAAGTAGGCGTAAACGCCCTCTTATCTTTCATTGCCCTCCCTCCTGCAGCCTCTCATGATGACCAGATCGCCATACTGGTGCTCTATCGAATCAAAATCCGTGAAAGTCGTGTCGCTGGGGCCGTGGGGTTGGGGATATGGGAGGAAAACACGAATATATACAATCACCGGTAACAGCACGGAACAGCCAATGGGGGCGACCCACGACTGGCCACGTCTGCGTCTTGTTGCCGCGCCTCCTCACTCTCGTCCCAGACTGTCTCAACATCCCGAACTATGAGGGTGGGAGTTTCCGTCGCCGTCTTGCTGGCCACCTTGGTCCTGACAGTCACCGCAGAAGAGGAGATAAGCTTAGACGAGGGCGTCCTGGTGTTGACGAAAGGCAATTTCAAGAAGGCAACGGAAGACAATGAATTCATCTTGGTCGAGTTCTGTGAGTAAACCGCTACACGTTGGTGGTGGGTTTTCCCTCCCGGTGATGAGGCTAGTGGGCGATGGTGCTCTCCGTGGGTGGTGATGACAGTAGTGATCTTGGTTGCTGATGCTCGTGAAATAACTGCTACACGGTGGTATTGGGCCTTTCCTCCCGGCGGTGATGCTCGTAGGCGGGGAGGGAAACCGGTCTGCCATCTGAAGGACTAGGACAGCATGAAATATTATAGTTATTATGCTAGCAGGTGCCATACACACCTACTACACGCCTTCCACAATCTGCACCAGGCCGTAATCAATCTGCTTAGTGTGAAATACGTATTGCAGGGAAACCGGTCTGCCGTCTCAAGGACTAGGACAGGATGAATTATGTTTGTTATTCCATCAGGTGCCATATTCGGTACACGCCTTCCATTATTTGCACCGTTGCTTTAGGCCGTAATCAGTCTGCTCAGTGCGAAATACGTATTGCAGGGCTCCCTCTTCAAGCATTAGGGGAGGGGCATGCATGACATCACGTAGAGCATACTGATGTTATTGATGCCAAGGTGAATCAGCGCCGAGTTTAGCCTGGTCAGGCTTTGTTTTCCTGGGCAGATTTTGTTTTAAATCTCCCTGAGCAGATTTTGTTTTAAATCTCCCTGGGCAGATTTTGTTTTGTTTCCCTGGGCAGGTCTTATGTTAGTTTTCATCGGCAGGTTAACAGCTTAATGTCACTGATAAACCACACGTCACTCAAATTCTCCGGACATTTTTCTGTATGAGTTGATTTGTTTATCACCCCACGTAAGCCGACAACAGGAAAAAATTAGTCGTGATGAAGGAAATCGGACATTTTTCTATATGAGTTGATTTGTTTATCACCCCACGTAAGCCGACAACAGGAAAATAGTAGTCGTGATGAAGGAAATCGGACATTTTTCTGTATGAGTTGATTTGTTTATCACCCCACGTAAGCCGACACTAGGAAAATATTAGTCGTGATGAAGGAAATCAGAGATCCTTATATACCCTACGTTAATGTGTAACCGTATGTCAGTACATTATTAGCAGAATACGTGGTCTTATGGTAAAAAAAAAAAAAAGCCTGCTCCTTGACTGCTGCAAGACGCATCATTCAAGGACACAAGTTGCCAGATATTCCCATACCAGCCTTGAAGCTGAATGACTGTATTGGCCTTACGGCTATACTCTGAAAACTGTAAATTGATGTAACAAATGCTAGACCTATTTGATGGTGGGTTTGACCTAATTGAAAATGACAGGATATTACGTTATGTTACCAACACAGTCGTAGACATCCCCTCCCCTCTTCTCTACATACACACACACACACACACACACACACTGAAAGATACACATATACACTCATGAGAGATGGACAAAGAATCTAGCTAGAGACGAGCTGATGGGGTGTACTGAGTTGGCCGGGTGGGTGGGCAGGAAGGAGTGAGGGAGGTGTGGACTCTCGCCACATAACGGTACTATGTCACAAAGGGAATAGCTTGTCCAGACTGTGGTGTATAATGGAGTTGTATGGTTAAAATGGTCTGTTGGGTGTTGAGAGAGCCGCTGGGGTGAAGGGTGTTGTGTGTGGGTGTAGGATCTCGTAGGATGGCGGTGTAGCGGAGTGCGGTGTTTGGGGGGAGGGGGAAGGTTGTTCACCCCTGCAGCCGGCGGTGGCCTCCTAGCTTCTTCATCTGTCACCTTCTCACTCCCATCGATATGCCAGAACAGAGTATGTAGGGAAATTCAGTCAGGACTATATCGTTATGAAGAATTAAGTGAACCTATGGCAAGAGATTAGCACTTCGTGTCAAGGGTTTTGTATTTCTTGAAGCCTCGCAAAACTAGTTTAAATATTGGGTAAAACACAGACTTGAAAAAATAATTATTGCATGTGATTAATAAAGGTCATATTTTCAGTAGTCACTAGCGGGATTAATTAAGCAGTTGATTCACAGATTTATCAGTTAACCTTCCCCCTCTGTTTGATGACTTAAAATTAGTTTGCCACTCTTAGAGTAAAGTTATGATGAAATCCACTCTTTGCAGATGCCCCGTGGTGTGGCCACTGCAAAGCTCTGGCACCAGAGTATGTCAAAGCTGCAGCCAAGCTGACTGAGTTGGAGTCTGCCATCAAGCTGGGTAAAGTTGATGCCACAGAAGAAACTGAACTTGCTGAGGAACATGGTGTCAGGGGCTACCCCACCCTCAAGTTCTTCCGCTCTGGCAAGGCTGTGGATTACAATGGTGGGCGCCAGGCTGAAGAGATTGTCAACTGGCTCCTGAAGAAGACTGGTCCCCCAGCCAAGGCCATTGCTTCAGTTGATGAAGCAAAGGCATTGATTGATGAGAAGCCAGTTGTGATCATTGGTTTCTTCAAGGACCAGGAATCTGATGGTGCCAAGCAGTTCCTGGCGGCTGCTGCTGCCACCGATGACCATCCATTCGGCATCACATCAGAGGATGCTGTCTTCAAAGAATATGAAGTAGAAGGTGAGGGCATCATCCTCTTCAAGGACTTTGATGAGGGCAAAAACAAGTATGAGGGAGAGCTGACTGAGGAGGACATCACCAAGTTTGTCAGTGCCAACTCTCTGCCCCTGGTGGTCGATTTCAACCATGAGACTGCTTCCAAGATCTTTGGTGGTGAGATTAAGTCCCACCTACTGATCTTCCTGTCTAAGGAGGCTGGCCACTATGATGCACACTTGGAGGCTTGCATCAATGCTGCTAAATCCTTCAAGGGCCAGGTTCTGTTTGTCACGATCAACACTGATGAGGACGACCATGCACGCATCCTTGAGTTCTTCGGCATGAAGAAGGAAGAGGTATGTAGTAGCCTGAATAATCAAATATGTTTGAATGGCATTAAAATGTTATGGCACTAATGAGAGGGAATAGATGCGCTGTTACTTTCAGCCATTAACCTTAGTGCCTTGCATTTTCAGGTTCCTGGGCTGCGTATCATCAAGCTGGAGGAAGACATGGCCAAGTACAAGCCTGACACCTATGACCTCAGTGAGAGTGGCCTGACCACCTTTGTTCAGAAGTTCCTGGATGGAAAGTTGAAGCAGCACCTTCTCTCACAGGATTTGCCCGAGGACTGGGACAAGGAACCAGTTAAGGTGGGAAATATTTATTTTACTTGTCTGTTTGCAGTGATACCTAAATTAAATCTTCAGGTATTTTGTAAATATACTGGCATTTGTAACATTTCTGTATACAAATTTGATAAATGAAGTTTATGGAAATAACAGCTGGGTTATTAAATTTTCAGTCTTAATATTTTGAAGATAATGATAATAGTATTTGTAAAATCTTGTACAAATTTGATAAATGTTCATGGAAAGTGCAGTTTAGCCTGGAATGTTTTGCAAAGTGAGAAAATCCGCTTCAGTATTAGGCATGTCATGAAGTTGGATTAATCATAGACAGCTTTTCTTAAATTATCCATTGATTTCCTTCCTTTCATAGCTTGTCTTTACAAGCAAAAGGTTGTCTTTACAAGCAAAAGGTTGTCTTTACAAGCAAAAGGTTGTCTTTACAAGCAAAAGGTTGTCTTTACAAGCAAAAGGTTGTCTTTACAAGCAAAAGGTTGTCTTTACAAGCAAAAGGTTGTCTTTACAAGCAAAAGGTTGTCTTTACAAGCAAAAGGTTGTCTTTACAAGCAAAAGGTTGTCTTTACAAGCAAAAGGTTGTCTTTACAAGCAAAAGGTTGTCTTTACAAGCAAAAGGTTGTCTTTACAAGCAAAAGGTTGAATATGAACCAGGCAGGCAAATCATTCATGTTCTGCATTTGTTTCATCTAATTTTCTCAACTTATTAGCTGTAATTACTTTCTTATGGCACATTGCTGTGAAGTGCAAAACTCCATACCACATATTCCATAATACATTTTAAGCTTTAACAGCTTTTCCTCCATATTTCCTTCCTGTAGTCTCATCCTCTTTTGAACTAGTAGCAGTAGTTTATCTGATTAACTTTACTTTTAACCACCTTCACCACCCTTTTGTCATTCCAGGATAGGTCAGTGTATCCTCCCTTTAAATATGTCTGTATTTCAGGTCTTGGTGGCTTCCAACTTTGATGAGGTAGCATTCAGCAAAGATAAGAATGTTCTTGTTGAGTTCTATGCCCCATGGTGTGGGCATTGCAAGCAGCTGGCTCCCATCTATGACCAGCTTGGAGAGAAGTTCAAGGACGATGATTCCATTGTCATCGGCAAGATGGATGCCACAGTGAACGAGTTGGAGCATACAAAGATCCAGTCCTTCCCAACGATAAAGCTCTATAAGAAGGACACTAATGAGGTATCTTGCTTTGGCTCCAATGAAAAATTGATTTGACATTAAACAAGAGTCTTTTTGCAAGTTTTAGATATACTGTGCATATATATTTGAAATATAGCAAATATGCCCATATTTAACATTTTTACAATCATTAGGTGGTTGAATACAATGGCGAGCGTACATTGGATGGTATGTCCAAGTTCTTGGAAACAGGCGGTGTCTATGGTCAGGCAGCCCCTGAGGACATGGAGGTAGGCAGTCGTGGCAGTGATGCCTGGCTCACCCGCATGATGCCTGGTGTCTTGGCAGTCCCCTTTCCTGCACCACTCCACCTAATGCTATCCATTCTCTGATAACCTCTGCTTATTCTTCTTTATTTTGCTTTCCACCCATAGGTGATAGATTACTCTGGAGCACGCACACTGGAGGCTCTCAGTGACTTCATTGAGGGCAAGATTGCCAAAGAAAAGGTACTTGGCTGTCTTCATTCATACTACTGCAAGCTTTAGTCACTAGTTTCCCTTCAATACTTAATTTACATTCACCCTCAACACCTTCACTAACCTTTTCTGCATGGTTACTTATAAGTTGTATAATTCAATACTTGAATTTTATCTTTTATTTTTAGTGAAATTCATTCCTAAAAAGGATTTTTCTTCACAGGATGAGGAAGAGGAGGACGAGGAAGGTGATGTGCCTGCAAAGGACGAACTCTAGGCTGTATTACAGTTGATAACAATTGGGATTTTGCTTTCTCAGATGAGAAAGTGTTTGTCCTTGCATATTAGTTTAGAAAGGAGCTCCCATTTACCAAAATTAAGTAACTTATTGGTTTACTAAAGAGCATAATAACATGTTACAAGTGACCCATGACCCATTATTGCCTCGGGATGAAAGTATTATTCTTGCCATGGATGAAGTAATAGTTTACCCAGGGAGTTCCTTGTAAAGGAGTTATTTCTGATAACTTCTTTAGTTAACCAAAACATGTTGAATGTTGGAAGCTTTCATTCAAAATGTGATGAATGAGCAATGTATGCAAAGAATATTTTTTCTATGCTTTAATGTATTTGATCACATTCCTTCAACCGTTTTTGTAAGTGAGGCATTCTAACCCTTGTGACTGGGTAGGTACAATTCCCAAACAGTTAGTATTAAACTTCCACATTTCTTTGCTGTGGTGCCGGTCAGTGGAAGATGGTGGTAACGCTGACTAAGGTGTTGTTGTTAACATTATCCATGCTGTACTGTTGTCTTCCGCGGCCCTGATCTGTTCCCTGGACAAAGCACAATGCTTCCCGTCACAGTGTGTGGTGTGCATGAATGAGGAGTCTGCGATCCCTGAGCAATGTATGATTAAACCCAATGACTTTTTTCCAATAAAAGTGAAAAATCTGTACTTAATGTTTTGGTATCTTTTAAAACATCACTTGCATTTAGTAGTAGACATTATTAATTTCGTAGTGAATTGGAGTAGATTATAAATTCTGAGTATCCGTCTCAAACTACATGCACAGACTTAATACTTGTTTGCTCTAAAGGAGGTTAAGTTAATGGAAGGACAACTTGCTTCTTCACAGGTGAAGTGATATATTTTGAGACTGGGTGTAACTTCAAATCGACCATCCAGACTCCTGCCCTCGGGAAAAATATAATTTGGTCAAAGCTATCTGCATGTCAAATAAAAAAAACTAATGGAAACCTAAGAAAAAGTTACTACTATTCAGCTGTGTTTTGCTGTAGAATACAAGTTGCTGGATGGCATGCAGCTGTGATAAGCGGTAAGCCTGTCAACGGGCAAACCGCTCGTCTGTGCTCGAGGGCAGTGCTCGATCGTATGGACGGGCCTTTAATAAGGAGAGAAGGTTAGTGTTCCTAGCAATTCTAACCAAATTAACCCATCCCATGACTTTTAAGCAGAGGGGAGGCATAAGAAACACTTGGGGGAGCCATTAAGTACCTTGGCTACTGACTCGTCTTTGCGAAATTAAAATTTCTCCCGCTCAGATGATGAACATTCCATACCTCAACAATAATGTGATCCTTCTCCACGGTTTGTATTCATCCGTTTTCTTCTCACTTTGGTTTCAGTATTGATCGAGGTTACATATAAATCTGTCTTCTAATTTTCCGGAGAGTTGTACTATGGCATCACAGCAACGAGACCTAAAAGAACAAAAAGGAAAAGGATAATAACAATGATTTTAGTGTTCAAGCATGATATCAATGTGTCAAATTTTATGTAATATAATGAGATTGGCTTTGGAGAGAGAGAGAGAGAGAGAGAAAGGAAGAAGAGGAGAGAAAGAATGAGTAGGAAGAGAGAAGGATGGAATAAGTAAAGTTGAGGGCATACACTATAGCTGGCATTGGTGCTCATCTCCGTCGCATTGGCCCTTGAGCCTGTGGTGGGGGGGAGCCCGTCACCCCGGGACAGAGGGTCAGTGTGACATTCGGGTTACCACAGTTTACCTTACCCAGGTTTCCCCAGTTACATACCCATTTATCGACCAGCCCGAAAGGGAGGATGAACAGCTGGGCGAGCTGCACGCCGATTTCCCGGGCCGGGATTCGAACCCAGGCCCGCGGAGTAGCAGCCATGCAGGCACGCTGACCTCTAGACCTCTCTCTTTTAGTCGCTTTTCGTTTAATAAATGCATTGATAAACTGAAAGTGTATTAGCGTCAGTACACACACACTCCTCTGAGGGATGGGGTGTGTGTGTGTGCGTGGATCGTGTGGTTGTTGCAAGGGATGGGTCATTAAGGGGGAGTAAGGGCAGGGGATTGTTACAGGGCCTTGTTGCAATATTTGTCAGAGGATTGTCAAGGCATAGTTCAGGGAGTAGTCAGGGCATTGTCAAGGGGCATTAATTGTTGCATGGGTCGCGAAGGGAGGGCAGTTTAGAGAGTTGTCAAGGGATTGTCAAGGGGCCTTGTTGCATGGGTCGCCAAGAGACTGTCAGGGCACTGTTCAGGGCAGGGGATTGAAAGCAAACAATTTGAACCAACATGGAAAGAAAACTGAAAAGACGACAGTGTGAAATTAATGAAGGTGAAAGGCAGCTAATAGGTTACTCCTTAAATTCTGCCGACAGAATAACTATATATAGTGTTGTGAAAAAAAAAAAAGAATCCTACCCTCCACTAACGTCAGACGATAAATGCTAATATTTGTGGAGCAACATCTTATTATAATGTTCAGTTTCATTCTGAATGTCAACAAATTGTAGTAGCATATATCACAATAATGAGAATGATCTAAGATTAATGAATTAATAAGGGATGAAGCTACAGTTGCAGTCACGGATAAATAGATTCCTACAAGTTATAGCCTATACACATACTGCTGTTGATGCTTTTTTTTTAAGATAAGAGACGCTGGCCATGATCCGTCATGTAGCCTACTGCTCGTACCTTACTCCAGGCTACTCAATTAGTAGCTACCTACTGAAAAGATTTCAGGTATGACATATGATCTTTGGTGGGATCAACTTCTCGTTACCTTAAAGAAATATCCTTCCTATCTATTGGACACTCTATTTGACTTGAAACTAGACTTAAATATTGACGGTATTCATATCTTTAGAAGTAAAAATGATCCTGTCGGGCCAGTCCTTTGTGCAATAACAAACTTTTGGCAGTGTTTCCAGTTGTTCTTAACTTTGGAAATTCAAAATCAGATAACATTGATTTTCTTCTTGATAAGCTACAGTGAAAGACATGAAACAAATTCTGCTACAATTTGGAAACATGATTTACGCTGTTACCCCGAGTTGTATAATCTGTGATATGTAGGTAAACCATTAACACGGGTACGTTTTCTCAAAAGAAAACGTACCCTACTTAAAGGTTGACTTACATATATAACAGTTACATTCAGGATTATGGTTGTAACCATGCACTGTACTCAGAAAGGACTGCGGATAGGAAGGATGACTTATTCAAAGGTGGATGGCATCATTCTGAAAACAGATGAGTCTCTTAGGAGTCAAATAAATGCAGACCATCATTAGGGTAGATCATATTTCCATCATATGCTAATGATTATAAAGCCTTTTCATGTTGCTCGTGGCCTGCCTTGCATGGTGTTATTAAAAGGAAACTTTTATGTTGGATAAGAGGAAAAACGGGAGTTAGAATATCAGCAGGTCAAGTGGAACAAATTAGCCAGAGACTATATAAACTGATCTTGAAATTAAGGTTCATTCCAACAGCATTTGCAAGGAACCACGCAGTCTGGCAATCATAGATCGATAGAGGACTGTACGGAGTTTCGACCATTCCTTCGACAGGAAAGTAGGCTATGTGCTTAAAAGAATCCTGCCATATCTGAGTTTTATGATAATTTTTCATGATATTCGAGTGTGGCCATATGTGTATTCTTGTCGATCAGTCCAGGACTAACTCAGCAGCACTGCCAATTAATATCCTCATGATCTATTAGTATATCATGTCAAAAAAAGCCGTGACATGGTCAAGAATACCTTGACTATAATGTGCATGTCTTGCTGCAGGCTATACTTGGCTGCAGATGCTAAAACATTTGGGTGTTTAGACAAATGCTCAGCATTCCCATATGAAAATTATTTGCATCAACTCTAAAGGATGGTTCGGTCAAGTATAAGGATTTCCACTGTCAGATTGTGAAACGGTTACAGGATGCACAGTATATATATAGCTACTGAAACAGTAATTACACGTACGTTCTCCTCAGTGGAAGAGTGTCCATAAGAAAACCGGCATGCAGCAGCTCAAACTGGATCAACAATTAAGAAAACTAAATTAAGTAGAGTGGACGACAATGTTGAAAAGCTAATAATATGCCGTGTGTATCGAGTGGAGCCATTCTTTTCCACACCTTGTGATTCTTCTATAATAATAACTGGGGCTGTGAATTCCAATAGGAAAGACTTAACAATGAGGCTCCTGCCAACAGTAGACCGTATGAATAGGGCAATCAAAATATAGTGAGCAGGGAAACTCGGTGTTCCTTGAAGTTGCTATATTGCATTAATTCTAGAAGTGAGATAATGATACTGATATCACTGGCAGTCTGTACCTTTTGTCTCTTAAGCAAACTCCTATGACTATATTTCATTGAGCTTGAGCATATATATATATATATATATATATATATATATATATATATATATATATATATATATATATATATATATATATATATATATTATAATGAATCAACCACAATTAATGAGTTTCAGCTGTAAGCATGAAAATCTTGAAATGGACACGTACGGAACTATTCAATCATCATTAAAAAATAAATACATTGCCAGTCGAGATATTGGTGTTCTAAACCACGAGAATGTAGCGATACGCAACATATTTTCATAAACTTTACATTTTCACTGTGATATTATACTGTAATAAAAAAATGTATTGGTTTACAATTCACCTGTTGAAGAATGCATGCATCAAGGTCCAAAGCTTTGGACCTTGGCATGCATGGCCTGGCAACCAGCAAGGTTTACCACTCGCGAGCTTTACGCCCGGCGCACCCCTTGACCTTGGAACTTCCTGAGAGAGAGAGAGAGAGAGAGAGAGAGAGAGAGAGAGAGAGAGAGAGAGAGAGAGAGAGAGAAAAAATTAGTGAATGACAATAATCAAGGAGAGAGAGAGAGAGAGAGAGAGAGAGAGAGAGAGAGAGAGAGAGATGACAATAACCAAGAGAGAGAGAGAGCAGTGCATGACAATAACCAAGGAGAGAGAGAGAGAGAGAGAGAGAGAGAGAGAGAGAGAGAGAGAGAGAGAGATGACAATAACCAAGAGAGAGAGAAAGAGAGCAGTGCATGACAATAACCGAGGAGAGAGAGAGAGAGAGAGAGAGAGCGGGCCCACACCCCAGCCGTCACGTCCACCGTCACTTCCCTCCAGCAGCTACCAGCGAGCGGACGTACACCGGCACCTCACCTCCTCGCTCACATTCCTCCTAGCAGGGCAGGCAACATGGTGAACCTGGGCGACGTGTTCCCTAACTTCTCCGCCGACTCCACGGAGGGCCCCATCAAACTGCATTCTTACCTCGGAGACATGTGAGTGCCCTGCGCCTGTGGTAATGTGATATAGCCCGCCGGGGATCGCTGGCTCGCCGCTGACTGCTTGCACGGTGCTTCACTTCCTGCCGTATTGCACTGTCATTCCTCGCTGTCATGTACCTCGAAGGCTGCCAGCGTGCGGGTGGGTCATTATGCTTTGGTTTTAGACACAAAGCGCCATTCGTCACTCCTGCTGGAGGGCTATTGCTGAATAATGCTGATCGAGTAACAGTTGCCATGTGGGACGGGAAGCTGCTTAATTTTTTGTTGTGAGAAAGATAATAAGGATACAGCTCTCTCTCTCTCTCTCTCTCTCTCTCTCTCATGCAAAATTTGCATGATATTTAATTTATTATCTAAAATTCGTGGGGATGTTAACTTATATAACAAATTTTGTTGTAATCCTCTGCCTTTCCAGCCTTTCTGAAGTTGTTTGGCTGCATATAAATAGGACAGTGCATGCCATTGTGTATTGAGCAGGTGTGTTAGTGGTAATTTGGCATGCTTGGAAACACAGCACTAGCCTTAACTGGATATTAATTAGTTAAGGTAGCTACTTGTGAAGCTGAACTTCTTTTCTTATTCCATACTCCTATATATCTTTTCATGGAGGGCTTTGAATATTTGAGATTTTAGTGGTTCATGGGTAATTTTTTATAGAAAGTCTGCCTCCCCCTCCACCACTCCAACCCTGCTACCCCTCAACACAAGCCTGGGGGGGAAGGCCTCGACCCCCCTGCTAACCAAGGGGGGCTGTGCCCACCCTGGACCCCCCCGCCATTTTAAAATACCCCAACCGAACTTTACATCCTGACAGCTAACTGGGGGGGGGGGGCCTTTGCTCCCCTCGACCCCCCCCCTCAAGGTTATAAAGTTAGGGACTTTCCTTGCTTTCGAGAATAGGGAATTTTCTTTATTTTAGGGATTTTTCTAGGGAAGTTTTGGAAGCCAATTTTTCAGTGATTTTGCCTTCCCCTCAAAAAAACCTTGGTTCCCCACAGGTCCCCAGGCTTGTGTTGCGGGGTAGGGGGGGGCTGGAGTGGCGGAGGGGGAGGCGGACTTCTTGTAAAGAATTACCGCTTCTTGTTCTATGCAACCATAAATGCAATAGTTTGAACTTTAGCAATGTTTGCTTTTATGTTAATCCATATAATATATAACTCACTTTTTGCATGATAAAAGATATGAATATTAGTAAGTACTTTAAAAAAAGGCATTCTTTATTTAAATAGGTTAGGTGTGGCTGGAGTATGGAGAGAGAGAGGGAGGAGGGTGCTAAGCCTTTGATAGACGAATTATGTAATGACTGTGATGTTCTGTTTCAATGGCAAATTATTGTTTTAGGCTTGAATATACATGAATATGGACAGGTAGATGAATAATTGATGTTTTTGAATGGTAAGCCTGAGATTAATGCGAGTCCTAAAAGTACAGTGAAGCTTGTATGTATTAGTGATGTATAGATAAGGGGTAGATTGAAGTGGCCTGGCCAGATAAAAAGGATGGAGAAAGTCAGCTTGAAGGTCAGCTATGTGACTATGAGGTTTCTGAGCTGTTTAAGGTTTTCTATAATGAAGTCTTTGGCACTTTTTATTTCTGAAGAGCTTTATTTACTATTTATTTATTCTCCTTTTTGCATCAGGTGGGGTATCCTTTTCTCCCACCCATCGGACTACACCCCAGTGTGCACCACGGAGCTTGGCACTGTGGCCAAGATGATGCCAGAGTTCACTAAGAGGAACGTGAAGGTGATGGCCATCTCCTGTGACTCTGTGGAGGATCACAATGGCTGGATCAAGGTGCGAATGTACTTTCCTTGCAAGAGTAGATCAGCGGTTATATATGGAATGAAAGATGGTGTCGCTTTTTTCCATTAGTGCAGTTCTAACCAAGCTGTTCCTGGACTTTGTGGAGAAATGCATTAAAAAAATCTTTTAGATTGATTTTTTATTATATTTATAAGCCCTTTCAGAGTTGGGTTCAATTATTGTTCTTTTGAAAATAAGGTAGTGTCTAAAGCACTGCATAAATTGTTGAGGGAGATGACTCTCCCCCTAATTATTCATTGTACTTTCTTCAGGATATCCAAGCTTACCACAAGCTTAGTGGCCCCTTCCCATACCCAATCATTGCTGACCAAGATCGGGACCTGGCTGTGACCCTTGGTATGATTGACCCTGATGAAAAGACTGCCGCAGGCTTGCCCCTGACTGCTCGTGCTGTCTTTGTCATTGGTCCAGATAAGAAGCTAAAACTGTCCATCCTGTACCCTGCAACCACTGGACGCAACTTTAAGTAAGCCTTGTTTACTTTTACTCCTGTAAGAGACTTGGTAGCGTAGCAGCAATTTGTTTGACTCCCCTTGTCACTCGGTTATTAGTCCGGAGTAGCTGAATGCTATATGTAGGATTATGATTGTAACCTACTGTTAAATTTGGCTACAGGTTGAGAATCCCTTATCCTAAATTCCTGAGACCGAAAGTGTTGTGGATTTCAGATTTTTTTGGATTTTGGAATATCTTTATTTGAATGACTCTTCTGGGGAAGAATATGTTCCCACAGCAGAGGATTTGGAGGAAATGGAGCCTCCAATCTTACTTATGTCCAGACTTGATTCCATTGTGATTGCACGCTCTTACCCTCCATCTCTACCACCACCACCTCATCTAACCTCAGATGTTGATGACCTTTTTCCACGTCTGACACCTGCTCCTTGGATTTCCTAAGAGAGAGTAGCTACAAGTAGCCTCCCCTTGCTCCTTAACAAATACTTTTTTGTGTGCACCCCAATCTATTAATTTTTTCACCCTTCTTTTATTTGCAAAAATAAGGTTATTAGTTCTGTATATTCATCTGATAATAAACATCAATTTTCAGCGAAATCCTGCGTGTGATCGACTCCCTCCAGCTGACAAAAGAGAAAAAGGTTGCCACCCCTTCTAACTGGTGTAACGGTGACCAGTGTATGGTGGTGCCATCTGTGTCTCCAGAGGAGGCCAAGAAGCTGTTCCCAGAGCACAAGGTCATCCAAGTTCCTTCAGGAAAGGAGTACCTCCGCATGACTCCTCAGCCCAAGTGACCTGAGTGGCCTGACTGTGATGGAAGATTGATGCACTTGTGAGCTTTATTGTTTCATTAGAACATTCAGTACTTTGTAGTCTTATTCCTATTTTGGTAGAGTAAATGGGATTGTTTTGCAAAGAGTGCATAATGCTCATTCAAAGAAATTAGATTTAAGGATCTGTTGGTCAAGCAAGCTATCTTTAAGGGTTTAGTTTCTTATTTTTATGACTCATATGTGCACAATTATTAACAGGAAAAGAATCCTCTCTAAAATCAGCTGTAAAAGGAAACCGTTATCAGTGCCTTATGTTGTAATGCATTCTATTTTTCACAATTAAAGCAGAACAAAAACTAAATGGTTTTCTCCCCTTTGCCTTTATTTTAATTTTATGTTAATGTTGTAATTACAGTCATCTTACAGTATGCATTTTGTAGTAACATAAACTGACAATGTTACAGCTATTTGGAGTTATAAATCACAATTTTCACTCACGTATATGTAGTGTGGCAACTATGCCTGATGAACAAGCCTCCCATAACCCACTTAGCCAGTGGGGTACCTCTTTGGCCGACTCGTCACGTCCCGTCACGCTGGTCGCGAGTTCAATCCCAGGCAGCCGGGGAATACCCTCTCCTTGTTGTGATTAATTTCTCGTGTGTTTCGATACACACAGAGGACGTGTGGGACCAAGAGAGTAATAGAAAAAAAGAATAGAAAATCTCGTCATTAAATATATGTAGTGGGTAAAGGAACAGCTTCAAACCCACAAAATATGATTAATGTCCTTGCAGCAGTCAATTTGGTTCATCCAGCTTTTCATCCTGCTCCTACAGGTGGATTCATGTGTTCATACCTAACAAACCCTGAAAAAGGTTTCTTAATGACAGCCTCTTGGAAGGGCAAGCCAACCTAACTTAAGAACTAGTCCCAAGCCCAGACAAATGAGGAGGGTTGCCTATGAGGAAGAGCATCCAAGGCAATAATACTAACGTGCCATCAAAAATGAGGACAACTAAGTCATTTTATGTCTAATCCCATGAAAAGGTAATAAATGAAAATAATGACAAAAGATAGTTGTTTGCAAAAGGCTGTAGGTGAAAAATAATGTTAAGGCCAAACTATCATTTACCATACACTCCCCCTACCAATGTAAAATTATTAAAATAGGTACAGTTTCTGCTGGAATGAAGGTTGGTTATATTAATTGTCTGTCCCAAAGTTATATAAGTTCTGGTCAGCACAAAAGTATAAGCAGATCAACATTTCTACTGTCTTGTACCACACCTAATAATAAGACCATGTGGGTATTTTTCTATGAAGTACTTCTATAAAGAAAGTTGGGAATTCTACTTAGTTCTGTCTTGACAATATTGAAGCTTACTTGGAGTTTTATGTTGAATTTTGATGGCGGATGAAGAATATTGTTAGCTACAGAAACAGCAAGTATTAATAATCACTCTTGAGCCTTATATGATTTAAACCTTCACTATAACCATCAGTTACCTCCCCTCCATAGGAAAGATGGGAATTCTGGAAAATAAAAATAAAAACAACCATTTAAACAAGGTTGTATGGCTAAAAACAGATGACTGAGGCCATCACCTTTTTCCCTCCAGTATTCATAGTCACCTCCAGCAACACAGTGGGCATGCTAAGACATACATGCTCTAACATTATGTCCATGTGATGCTCTTGCATTAATTAGGTCCAGGGCAGGAAAGATGTTTACAATATTGATTATTCTTTTCCTAGACTGAGCATTGAAGTATACATTCATTTATATTACTCTGCTATCGTTAAGTACTTTCAGATGGGTTTCATACCTTGCAAACTTTTCATTGAATAATTACTTGAATAATTACAGCATATATTCCTTATGTAATTATAGCCCAGTTAGTGGCCTGTTTGTGCATACTCTTTTAATAATGGTGACAGAACCTGACATTTTCAGCCATGTTCAGACAGGCTTTTGTTTAAATCAGTGTTAAGAGAGGTCACTACGAGGTAGGCTGCAAGCATTTATGCTATGATCAAATAATAAAGTTGTGTAAAAGTAGTCAAAAGTAAAAAAAATTTAAACAAAACAATGTGTACTTCAGGGTTGAGTTTGGAATAGGTATATAAGGCTTTGTCAACATGCTATACCTGTCTCCTCCTTTATCCATAGTAAAAACCAGCACAAGATATCACTGACACTCTTTCCTTCAAATGAAATTAACATCCTTTTATCCAATTATGGATGCCTCCCACTTGCTACCTTCACTTGGTTTGCTGCCTATAGGAATCTATTGTTTATCAACACTTTTTAGCCCCTCATTGGGCTACACTATCCTTTGGACCTGCTGTTTGCCTCTCAGCTCTAGCAAGGTCTATGGTTCGTTCTTGGTCCAGTAACTCCAAGTCCCTGAGCTTGAGGGCCAGCTGTGAAGCAATCAAGCTGCGGTACTTCTCCCCTGCACCAACTGCCTCCATAGCCTCCAGCCATTCCACACGCTCTTCCATCTCTCTGACCACTGTAGGAAGCAGAACAGTGTAAGCTTTTGTGTATTTGAGTACATAAGCAACTTTATTTTCTGTAGCAAGGGTTTGGAGTCAAAGTGTTGTTTGTTAAAAGCAATTTTTAAGTACTGTAACAAGAAAAGGTAAAGAAGCACTCACAGAAAGACAGATTATTCTGTGAAATAGGCACAGCTGTCCAAACACTTGCAATTAATAGGTATAAGTGGAATAATTATCATTTGCATCAACTGATGCCTACATGCCCCAAAAGTGAGACAAATAGTGGCTTATTCTAATGCTTCCCAGATACTTTTCTTTTTATGACACTGTACTTAAGCAACTATTACCAATTTTTTTTTTTTTTTACTCCCGTAATATGGGATTATACATTACATTTTTCATCATACCAGTCCCTTGCTAACTCATGTGAATGCCAACTGTTCTTTGCCTTTCCTTTTGTTCATTCATCCACCCCACTTCATGTATAACATCTTATATTACTCACCCATGCTGTTAGCTGTAATTTTGTTTTGCATAATCCACCTCATCAGCTGCTAATTGGCATCCACTTTTTACTCATATTGTGATTCCAAGCAACATAATCTCTTACCATACACTCTTACCATTTATGTTCCTCTTTCCAAATTTCCTAGTTTATGTATATTTTTAGTCTCCTATTTTGGAAAATACAAACCTACAGACAGCTACACTGCCATCTTTTTTATCTCACTCCTCATTTGCAACATTTTATTAGTACATTCTTCCTTCACATATTTAAACTTTCTAACATTTCAAGGGAATATCAAATAATCCTAGATTAGAGAGTGGATGTGTAGGTTCAAATCATATAGTATATCTTGATAGACCCAATTTACTGTATAACAGTGAACTGTGTGATGATAAATTTCATCGTCATGAACTAGATATTTACATTCTGCGAAGCGATCAGTTGGAGTTGAAAGAGTGGTGTCTACTTCCAGATCTCTCCTGAGAGGAACAGTGTGTGGCATGGCTCCCTCCCTGCCATAAGCCATCAGCTCCTGACACCTCTCCTTGGAGCCTGGGCCATATTCTGTTGAGAGGGGAAGTGTCATTAGCTCCTCATGCATAAGATTTCCTTCTTTTATGCTTTGCATATATATATATATATATATATATATATATATATATATATATATATATATATATATATATATATATATATATATATATATATATATATATATATATATATATATATATTTAGCAATCATGTAAAAGTCTTCTCCTTAACATAACTTTAATAGGTAATTCAAAAATTACTATTACTCCAAGAGTATATTAGGTAGGCTACCTATATAATGAATATGGTACAACGCCACGTTTTGTTATACTGTTTCATGGGCGGGCACTGTCTTACTGGGCGGGGGCGGCACGTAGTGTGTGTTGGGCTCATACATTCCCATCTTGCGAATAACCTCATGTGACCGTTTGCTCTGAAAGTTCGGGCGGGCCGTGGCAGCCGGGGACGCGGGGCGGGACGGGGCGTGCTGGCTGGGCGCGGTGAGGGCGCGGTGCGGGGGAAGGGCACGGCCGCCGCTCACCCACCGCTCTATCTGCCTCTGGTGCTGGGTGCTGACGGCCGCCTCCCTCACCAGCTCTGTAGGGGAGAGGATGAGGACTGATAAAACTGAAATGGAAGAGGGCTGAGAATACTGAAAAGAGAGAGAAGAGGATAAGGACTGGCAATACTAAGAAGGAAGAAAAGAAGACTGAAGAGTGACAGAAAGATGTTTGGAAATTCTCCAACTAGAGTATGGCTACCTTGTCCTTGTTAGGCATCAAAAGTTTACCGTCAGGCAAAATATAAGTGTGCGGCTATAAGGCATCATACATATCAATGACCTTTTATGAGCAACTTGGTGGAGTCGCTGTAAGAGACTCTGGGAAGGTCATAGACGCCCCCGGGTGCCACGGTTTGACGTAAAATCGCCGCCATGTTTATGTTTACGGCGTTGCCATGGGGACGGGCGGAAGGGGCGGAAGCAAAGTTGTTTTGGGAAAATTGTACAGGAAAGTAAATTTTGAAACTCGCAGCAGAAAATTTAACAAGGTATTAGATGGATATTGGTAGAAAATAGAAATCTGAAGGCAAACAACTGACTGATTCAAATATCACGTCATTTTTTTCAACCGCCTGTTGATGGAAGCACCTTATTTATATTTACTACTGTGATTTATAAGCCTGTCTTTACAGTGACTATTTTATTTCTGCTGTTCACATCAATCTTTTATCAATTTCTAAACCCAACTATTTGTTTTGGTAAGCGCATAAAATATAAAAGCAACACACGAGCTTTGAAAAAAATAAAACGTGACAATTACATATCATATGACTGTCGCTTCCTCACTTACAACCCTAGAAAACACAGAGAACAACACACTTATTGAATAAATGATATATTAAAACAGAATAATAGTGGTTCTCGGTTCAACCTGCCTCGGAAAACTGGTCGTGTCAGTATTATTGGAACATACGGCGTAGAGCGAAGGGGCAGATAATGTCATGCCACAGGGGGCCGAGGTGTGCTGTCTGAGCGGCTAGAAGCGGACACCTGCACCCAGCGACATGAATTTGGGGCCAAAGAACATCTACGGCAACGGCCTGGCCTATGCCGGGTTCAACCAAGACCAGGGTGAGTGCCGGAGAGCCGCGGCAGTCCGTTCACTTCCTGCTGTGCCGCCCCGCGAAGGTTCATGCCGCTCGTCTCATGGCAAGGCTGTCCAGGTGTAGCGGGCCTGCCAGGGGCTCCTCGGCGGGGGCGGGGCACGGCGGGGGTGCGAGGCTGGCTGTGTTCCTTGTTCCCACCCCGCCCCCCACAGCTGTGTTTACGTGAGGACAGGCACGTGACCCCGCCGCGCCTCGTGACCAGGCTTGGGTTCAAGTACAGTTTTTTTTGTACTCGAGTCTAAGTACGACCTCATATAATATCACGAATCCAAACAAGTACAACTACTCATTTTTATAGCTTAATACGAGTCCAAGTATTATTTTTTTGTAATTTACTCGAATCCAAATACAGGTAGGTACATTTGTAGTGCGGCGACGGCCTGATGAACGAGCCTCCCATAACCCACTTAGCCAGTGGGGTACCTCTTTGGCCGACTCGGTAAGGAGTGGCTCTCCCGTCACGCTGGTCGCGGGTTCAATCCCAGGCAGCCGGGGAATACCCTCTCCTTGTCTTGATTAATTTCTCATGTGTTTCGATACACGCAGAGGCCGTGTTGGGAAATAGAAAGGATGGAAAATAAGCTCGTCGGGGCATTACACATTTTACTGATTTAACCTTACAATTTTTGTCATGCTTTTCTGGCAAACTGCAAATCCCTCTTTTCACTTGAGTCACCTCACATGATCTGAGTGCCTCCCCCCAGGGCCCAGGCCACCTATTTCAAATCCTTACCCTGACCTCACTTCCACCTATACAGGTTAAAGTACTAGACCTTGATCATAGGTGAAGGTCAGACATTACCCGATTAGACATGAGTACAAGATGAGGAGAGAGAGAGAAAAAAAAATCAGATTTGCATGGCATCACACTATTATGTTACGTATTCTGTAAATAAAATCAATGGTGGTGAAACCTTATAGGACAAGATTAGTCTAGATGACTTTGACCTGACCCTCTATGAGGTTTCAGTATTATTTTCAGTGTTCTCCCTCCCTCTCCCTCCACCTTGTGAGAGCTTTGAAGGTGGTGATCAGGCGATGCTCGTGGCACTTCATCTTATATAACCAAGTTAATATGAGACACACTTGGGATAACTTTCAAGTGATAATCCAAGATAAATGCATGGTTTGCTGGAAGATTATATAAGATTTTGTTTGAATTATTATTTGCTGTAACATTGCATTTTTGGAAGGTAAATGAACATAAGTTGATGAAATTTTCAGCTCGTATGATTACTTTTTCAATTTATTCTCCTAATATCATTCTTATGTCTAAAATTTACTTGTGTCAAAAGGTAATTTTGTCTTTTAACTTTTTACTTCATTCTGTCTCAAATATTTGCAGGTTGTTTTGCCTGTGGCATGAATACTGGCTTCCGAGTGTACAACTGTGACCCCCTCAAGGAGAAGGAGCGACAAGACTTTTCAGATGGAGGCATTGGCTATGTTGAGATGCTCTTTAGGTGCAACTACTTAGCACTGGTGGGTGGCGGCACCCACCCTAAATATCCAACAAACAAAGGTATAAATGGGTATTATTAACTTAATTAGCTTATGCCTCCATTCATAGGAAATGGTTTGTGATTTTGTCTTCTACACTTTTTATGATGTAATTTCCTCGAATGGTGAAATATTGTTGTTTGTTGTATGTGCATAGTGCTTAGCAGTCATGTTGTGAGTGTGAATATGATAGATACAATTAAGAAAAGGTTATATAAGTTCATGGATAGTGAGGTTGAGTAGATTTAGGTTTAGGTCTCTGTTGGACTCTTGGATATGGAGTTTGGTCTGATGTGTAACTGTGGTGTCAGCTGTAGTAACTGCAAAGCACAACCTTAAGCAACATATATTTTCATGGTTTCACCCCTACACCTTCCTCTAGTTATGGTGTGGGATGACCTGAAGAAGAAACACGTCATTGAGCTGGAGTTTGCGTCAGAGGTGCGGGGAGTCAGACTGCGTCGCGACCGCATCGTTGTCATCTTGGATACCATGATCAAGGTGTACACTTTCACTTCCAACCCACAGCAGCTCCATGTGTTTGATACTGCACTCAATACAAAAGGTGAAAATTGTGTATGTGTGTGTGTGTGTGTGGAGAAAGGGGGGGGGTTATTTACTTTTTGTTGTATGTGCTCAGCCTACCACCTCCTTTCTTTGTCGTGTTTAGTTGTTTTTCATTTGGTGCTGGTATCATTTCCGATATTTTCTGTCAATTCTCGAGTAGTGACAGCTTCTTTAATGAAGTATGCATAGCTAGCAATGGTATGGGAAGTGGGAGTGAGTGAGAGTAGTGAGGCTTACAGAAAGTGAGATATCAATGAAAAAGGCATTCTCTGGCGAGCTTGGTATGTGGTGTGACTGCATGACCTGGGCCATCACTCGCCTCAAGCTGCTTGCTCATGCTCTTTTGTTTCAGCCAGTGGTACCACGGTTCCGTGAGTACAAGTGACTGTAAATTTCATAGGTCATAACTCAGTGACTGTCTGTACACATCAGGGGAATTTAAACCATGGTGACCTGAATGATGCACTTGCCTTGTGACATCTTAATGCCTAGTCCCTAAATCTCTTCTAACCCATAAACTGCGCAATTAAGATTTGGGAATAGCTCCTGGGTGCACAATAATTGGCAAAACAATAACCTGATGGAAAACAATTTTTAGTATTACAACACCCAAGAGAGACATGTTGAGCACCAAATAGTGCAAAAAAAAAAAAAATATTTCACTTAATGTGGCAATGATGGCGAGATAAAGGTTGCGGACATGAGGCGACCTTGGGAGCGCTGGTAATGACGGGGTAGATAGGACGGTGGCAGAGGGAAGATGACATACGGCACAGTCATGTCTGAACATTCTCTTGCCACTAATTATTCATTCCAGTTACAACAAACAAAATATATCACAGGAAACATCACTTTGTCAGTTTCGATAATCACCCTCTTGCGCATCATTATCAAGAGGCCAGTCATTAGTCACACCAGCAATATTCTTGTCAAAGTTGTGTCTGGCACAAAATCTGATCCATCAGACCAGACGAATGGAGCACGCGTTGTCTCGCGTCTCTGAGGCTCCTGTTCTTCCTCTGCCTCCCCCGCCTCTCCCACACCAGCTGACACCCCTCCCTCACTCAGTTCATTAGCCGAGTCTTCTCTTATACCCCCACTGTCATTTTCCTCATCTTTCTGCCACTCTGAATCATCGGACAGTGATGATGGTGTCAGTGAGTGATTAGGCAGCTAGTAACTTTCCGCACTGTTGGAGAGGCAGCATGTCTGTGACCTTGAGCGCCAGAAGCATGCTCACACTTGCCACGCTTCCTCAGACCAGCTGAATCTGATGGTTGAATGTAATCTGAATAACTGTCTCTTTTTCTTTACCAATACTTTCTTTTTACCCCCTCCCATGCCTCCCCCTCGGTCACGACTGCAGGAACTATATGAGACTGGTTGGCATTAGTAAATGACATAATTCTACTCTCCATGGCTGCTAAAGAGCAACTAATTTGATGATGGTGACTACATAGTGTGAAAGAGGGATGATGTTGCCACACGAGGTTCATTGGAATATACTTTGGCATCGCTGGAAATATAAATATTCACCTTGGAAAATGTGTCATCTTAAGATGTCTGGCGCAGTCTAACTCATAGCATCTTGAGATGTCTGGCGCAGTTTACGGGTTAATGACTTCCAAGTACACTCAACCAGTCCACAATCAGCCCACACTTTACTGCTCTCTTGGTCTTAACATAGCAATAACTATATATTATGATGAAATACAGTGTACAATAGCACAGTGAACTGTGGTTTTCATGTTTGTAAATATGAACTTAACATTTATCTTTAATGTATTATTGTATGTGTGCATGCATGAGGGTGAGCTTAAGACTATTTTGAGTTCTAATAGAATACATTTGTGTGTTTGTATCTGAAGGCTGATTCTCATTACTTGGGTAATAACTATTTTGTGCACTCATTTATAATGTTGTGCTCTAACTCAAAACTTTTGCACTCACATTTTTCAAGTCAGTATTCAAAATTTTTATGATAATGTGTTGAGTAAGCTACATTGTTGTTGGGATCTTTGCAACAGTGGCAAACCTTTTATCTATTTTTGCAGGGCTTTGTGTCTTGTGTCCAAACAGCAACAACTCTCTCTTGGCCTTTCCTGGCCCCCGTACTGGCCACGTTCTTATTATTGACTTGGCCAACACGGAGAAGTCCCCTTTAGATATACTCGCCCATGACTCACCACTAAGTTGTATTGGTAAGGCAGCAAGACCTATATTATAGTTTTTTTGGTGCAAACTATGAGATTCTAATATCTATCATTTTATTTGCCAACATTTGATGGTAATTCAAATGCTCATATTTTGCTTTGTGAAGGTGTGATTCAGGGTCATAATAAATTGGGTTGTCACTTTGATGTCAATGTAATCCTGCCCTTTCCTCCTTCCCAGCCCTCAACTTACCAGGTACAAAATTAGCAACAGCCTCAGAGAAGGGAACTCTGATCAGAATTTTCGACACAGCTACTGGGACGCAACTGAATGAACTACGCCGAGGAGCTAATGCTGCCACCATATTCTGGTAGATGTTCTTGGGCAAATAGTTTTGGTTCTGTCTTGTTTGGCTTCTGTGGATTTTTATCATGATGCTATTTGTGAAAGGCTTGAGGTAGAACTGGACATATTAAATTTACCCCACCATTTTATATGCAATTCCTTCAGTAGCAATACAGGGCCTCTTTATTACTCCCACCAGCATCAACTTCAGCCAGGACTCCTCCCTCCTGTGTGTGTCTAGTGACCATGGCACGGTGCACATATTTGCCACTGAGGACGAGGATAAGAAGAACAAGCAGTCAAGGTTTGTTGCATCTCAAAGTCACACAAGGCTTTCATGGTTATACAAGCTTTTATCCTTTGATTTTTCTCACACGAGTCATTGCATACTTACATAACAAGTATACATAATTTTTTTAGTTGAAATAGAAAGATGGAAATACGGTTGGCCCTCGATATACTTTTTTTTTATTTTTTATTTTTTTTTTTTTACATGCATTTACATATTCAAATAGGGTGCATCAAGGTCTGAATTTTTTTTAGTCAAGACCTAGTGTTTGTTTTGGTTTTGTTAGGTTATGTTAGGTTAAGTTTAGGGTATCTTCAAACACATGATAACCAATACCATATGATATAAATCAACAAAGAATGACCTGACATTGTTGTATAGAAAGTCTCATTAGTAAGGAAACATGTATGAATTTTCTGAGTCAAGACCTATAGTTACTGTTTGGGGTTTTGTTAGGTTAGGTTTGATTAAGTTTAGAGTATCTTAAAGCACATGATAGCTAGCACCTTATGGTATGAATCACCAAGAATGACCTCATCTTGTTGTATAGAAAGTCTCATTAGTAATGAAGCATGTATGAATTTTCTGAGTCAAGAACTTTAGTAACTGTTTTGAGTTTTTTATGCTTGGTTAGGGTAAGTTAAGTTTAGGGAATTTTCAAACACATGATATCCAGAAACCTATAGCATAAATTAACAAAGAAAGTCTTCACTTTATTATATAGAAAGTTTAATTAGTAAGGAAGCATAGATGAGTTTTTCTGAGTAAAGATGGATGGTAACTCTTTGTGATTTTGTTTGGTTAGGTTAAGTTAATGTTAGGTTAAGACACATGGCAGCCTACGTCTTGTAACATAAATCAACAAAGAAAGACCCCATTTTTGTTGTATTGAAGTCTCATGAGCAAGGAATACTGTTTCAAAATTCAGTTTTATTTGAGAAATGGGCTTAGACTTGATTCTTCTTGCAGCCTGGCATCAGCATCTTTCCTACCAAAGTACTTCAGCAGTAAATGGAGTTTCTGCAAATTTGAGGTGCCTGGTGGGTCACAATGTATATGTGCCTTTGGTCCCTCTAGCAACTCAGTCATTGGTAAGTGCATAATAATTTTTGTGCCTGTTGCTGTTTAAGTTATTTGTTTGAGATATTAAAAAAAATGTACATGCATATCTTGTATTTTTTCAGGGTCATTTGTGATGATGTGCTGCAGCTTATCAAGTGTCCATATCCTGAAATCTGTAAAGTGTGATAAATATTCCATCTCCTAGGTTATATTTCTATTTTGGATGATGATTTCCAGTTTCACTCATTGTCAAACCTGAACTACATCATTCTCTCTGGTAGCTATGTGGGATTTTCAAACACTTCAGTAAACCCACACAAGTTTCCCTTTTTAGCATACTGAATGATCACTTTTACAAGTTTCGTTTATGTATATATGATTCCTTATACCTGTTTCACGTTTCCTACAGCTATTTGTGCTGACGGTAGCTATTACAAGTTCAGCTTTAGCAGCAAGGGAGAGTGTAACCGTGAAGTGTATGCCCACTTCTTGGAGATGACGGATGACAAGGCATAATCCTGGATGCCTCGATACCATTCAGAGGTAGATCAGGTTCTTGTCCACAGCATCTTGGGACAGATGTTTATTGTACACTTGTAGAGACTCCCCAGGTGAGCCCTCCACCACCCTGTGCTGCAGTGTGTCTGTTTGTGTGTGGTGGTCCATTAGTATCTTAGGAGAAAAGACTCCCTCATTCCACTTGTGGCTAAACACTTATGTTGGTATTATAGTAACACTTTAATTTTTCTTACCATAAATTATATCGTGTCTGGAAGGTTAAGCAAATAGTCCATTACAGTTTAATTTAGTATCATTGCTCTATTTTCCAACATTAGCTCTTTTTCCAGTGTTTTATTATGTTAAATAACAGTTTTTATTATATTCAATATTATTTCATATTCTAGTATGTGTCACAAATACATTAATGTATATACAAGACAGGCAATTAATACAAAAAAAGTTTTATTCAGAAGCTGATTGTCAGATAAGTGGAAAAATGGATGTTGCTGGAGATTGATAAAAACGTTTCCACTGAATACTGAAAACAGAAATACAAGCAGGCAGCTGTTTTCATAAATTTACTTTAACAGTTTAGGAAACATTCTCGTATGGGAATAAGTACGTAACACAGTTGTGAGTTGATGGGTATTTATAAGCTACCACCTTCCTTGACTATGAATCAGTTTATGCTGCCATCTAGAATAATTTCTTTGAAGATGCAAATATCCCTTTCATATGCTGTCTGATGATCAGTTTGGACATTTTAGTAGATGATCTATTTTAGAATAATTGCCTCATTCATGGTGGCTGTATCCTACGTCCAGCATGTATATATGTATAAATGTACCTTAGTTACAATGTTTAAAGTTGTATTCTGACAACAGAACTTAATGAAGGGGCATTTCATAAGGGTACAGAGACTACAGATCTGTTCTGAATTAGCCAAATGAAGGAACTAATTGTTTTCTAATTTGGGACAAGCTTTAGCAACTCAAATTTTCAATGATATGTTGGAAGTGAATGTCTGAAATTTCTCAGACATGCAATATTTATTGGTGGCAAGGATTATTCATGGAGGTCCAACTTTTCAGGAGCTGATTAAGTTTTATTCTTTAATTTATGAATGCCTCTACATATAATTTCCAATTTGTTTATTATCTTGACATTTTTTACATAAAACGTATAAGCAGTCATTGGTGGCAGGTAAAGTGGTGAAACAGATATGCCTTGGTGGGTGTATGGGTGTGGAGCCTATAGACTGTGGGGCCACGGGTCTTTGCAAGTGTCAGTATGTGAATAGTTGCCTCTTTCTTGCTAAGGTTATGCATTGTGTCAACCTCCAGGTCATCTGCAAATGCCCTCAAGTGGTTTGCTCTGCTGAAGATGACAGTTGTGAAGCCCACTGGAATCCCACACTTATTGCTTACTCTTCCTAAGTATGCAACAACAGCATCCTCTAACACATGGTACCAGGTTAATGCAAGGGGACTATTCTGCATTAGTGTGTCAACCTCCATGGGTATGCTATTAAGCTGCCCACACACACAGAGGACTGGCATCACGATTCTGTGAGAATTGGCGTCAAGAGGCCAATCCCCACAAAATCCTCACCGTGTGTGGGCTCTTGATTCCAATCGTCAGATGGAATTATCCAGCCTCATGGAATTACGTCTGGTTATAAATCCATGTGAGGCCGGGAAAGGATTGGCGTCATTGACGGCAATTGTCTGCGTTTAGGGGACAGCTCGCGCCAGTCACTTGAGGCTGTGAGATAGGCATTGCTTGGTCAGAAGGAGTGATATCACAGACATGCTTCTATATTATTTGCCGTAACTCAACTCATACATGAGATAGGACATTTTGGTTAACACCATTAAATGCAGCAGTGATTGCAGAACTTGAATATGTTTGTGAAAACTCAATAAAACAGAAACTAAATAAATAGACATAATGTTTATAACACATTTTGCATATAGCTACCATATGCAGTGGTTATGAAATGAGTACTAAAATAAACAAATACATCTTATAGAGAAAAGCCTCCTGAACACGATGGTGTATACAGATTTTTCATAAAACGCCAAATAAGTGAAGCACGGAACTATTTATAAAAACGTTTCACCTCATCCTTCATCTGTGCCCACGGGGGTGGGTGCGAGGGGTGTGTACTGTGTAGTGTTGCTAGGCTCTGTGGGTCATGTTGCCATGACAACCCTTGCCTCACCTTGCTTTTTGTGTGGCCACAGAAATTCGCCTTGCCGCTCTCACTCTCGCTCGCTTTCTCACTCCCTGTGTGGCCGTGGCCTAATGGAGTTTACGTAAAAATTGTGCATGTGTGTGAGAGAGAGAGAGAGAGAGAGAGAGAATTATCAGGACTAGGCTATTGGCGACATAACCCACCGTTAACACCTCCACACACGCAGACGACTGGCGCCTTGATGTCTGTCCTCATGCCAATCTTTAACGACAATCGTCAGCGTGTGTGGGGTTTCGTCTATGATGCCAAGCCTTGGCTAGTCCACAAATGATTGTCCTCACAGAATCATGATGCCAGTCCTCTGTGTGTGTGGGGAGCTTTACGCTGCAAGTTTGTTGTCAAATCAACCCTCAACCCCATGACCATAAACTCCTACAACTTTTGCAGTGTTCTTTGGGATTATTTGGTAGCTTATATCAAAGCAATTAAAGTTACAACTAATATCAAAACAAGGGTGCACCACATCCAAGTGAAGACGCTGTTGAAGAATATCTTCATGAACTCCTCAATAGAGACTGTCTGACATAACAGTAGAGTTCTGCTTGTTAACAAGGGAGTTGATGCTGCAGACCAGGAGTCCATCCATCCTCAGCCCTGACTGCCTCCCTCTCAACAGAATTGGCATTCATCTTCATCATGGACTTGCTCTTACTGCACTGACTGTGGAAATCATATCTATATGAATAGAGTACCTATCTGCATAGTTGCACAGGGCTGATGAGTCTATAGTTATGCATGAGTTGGTGTTGGGTAAAAGAGCCACTTGAAGCCAGCATTAGAGGCAATCCTCAAGTAAGCTGCAACAGGTGGCATGTTGGCCAGGATGCCCCACATGGCACAGACTAAGTAGTATAGTTGCACCCGAACCCCCATTACTACTGACATAGGCACACACGGCAGCTGTCCTCCCCATAATGGCATCAATTGGGGTCAATTGTCTCTTCAGTTCAATGGTGTATTAGAACTCTGCTTTGCTTCTCCCACATAGACTGATGTTGGCAACAGACCATCATACATGTTTAGCATGAGCAGGTTTTAGCCTATTATATAGGTGGACTGCAAGGCATACTGATAATGGAGATGATTGCCTCACTACCACTAGTGCCATTGGCGAGTGCCCCTGGTGGGTATGGGATTGTGTGGTTGTACACATGCAACTCATCCTTGGCATAGAATTGAGCACGTACTTTACATGACAGCTGGTAGTGTGATTCAGCACTCATTCTCTCACAGTTATCTTCAACCGAGAGCATTGGACAAGGGGTTGTGCTGATCATGCCTCTGATGACTTTCTCATCGGCTTTATGGATGGCTCTCCTGGCAGGTGCCCTTTCACAGTTCGATAAAATAACGTCATGAAATTAGACGAGGGACCATCTGTGAGCTCTGTCACATTGATTGTAGAGAATTGAGATGAAACCCATAAGAGTTTCCTTTTAGGTTGTGATGTTTAGATGATAGAATTGTGACTAGGTGGAGAGTGGTGAGGAAAATAATAAAGATGGCAGATGATATTATGAGAATGGCATCAGGTAGTGTAGCCATGTCAGGGTCTATATGTATTTACTTTTCACTGATTTGCCCTCAACTTACAATAAATACAGAGTTTTTAGAAGTATTAATTTTCAGATATTAGGAAATATTGTTTTACATATGCTTGGAAAGGCTTCAGTTGAAGTCTTCCACAATACATGTTCAAAATGTAGAATGATAACTGAGAATGGGAATGCATACCTTCAGTGAGCAGGTGGTGGGAAGTACCAATTCATGTTGTTTCGGAGCAAACAAAAGTTTCCACATGCTGGAGATTCTGCATTTGAAGTACATTTTAACAACACATTCAAATAATGTAAAGGATATTCTTTAAACTTTTAAAAGCAAATTTCACACAGCAGCACAGGCAAAGGGAACTTATTGGAAACTTAGTGTAACTGATTGTGTGTGATTAGGCAACATGTTCTTAACCCCTCCGAGAAGCAATGCAACAAAGACTAAAGAGAAGGAAGGTAGGCTGCTTTGCACCTCAATATTCATCTTGCCAAGATGTCCTGGCTTATCGGTTATAATGCCTTTTGTCATTGGGATGTGGATTTGCTTGAGAAAGAGGTTTAGGTGCTGTTTTTTACAGGTTGTAGTCAGTCTTAATAGGAGATGATAAGTTTTGTATGTGGTTGAGTTTCTGAAAATACCAGAGTGCAGGAGGAGGTATAACGATAATGATCTTGAACCACCGTGTAGGGTGATGCTCATGCCTTAAAATCATTTGAGAAGAGGCAGGGCATTCCATTTTCATCAGACATTTTTTTATCAAAAAAGATTGATCCCAAATATATGAAATTTAGGATTTTAATTGAAATTTCAATTAGAAAACTATTACACTGGAGCAAACTAGTGTGAGCTGCAGAACTTAAAAGTCTAGCAAAGTTTATGAAAGTTTCCTTTGAGAAAAATTAAGATGTTTAATTATATTCTGAAGTATAATTAACTAACATGTAAAATTCATAATTAGTGGTAGAATGGCAAATGGCAGATGATTTTAGTCATACTGACCTAGAAATGTCATTGCTTCCAGTTTTGAAAACTAAAAAATGGCAGAGTTCAGATAGGGATGTGATAACAATTGGTAAATTTACTTTCATTTTTGCAACAGACAAGTAAGAGCGTGGTGTAGGTAGGCAGTGGAGACATGGCCGTAAACCTTTGCACTGCCCAGCCAGTGTTGCTAAAGATAGGGAATATGAGGTTAATATTTGACTTTTCTTGGAGTTTCAGTGCTTATAAATAATGAAAACTAACATTGCCTAAAATCAAGGCAGGTTAAGCAACTGCTATGGACTTAGCCACCAACAATTTGAATAATCCCTCGGCCTTTATTTAATCTCCCTGTCTGAGTGACAGTGAAATGCTGTCTTGTTACATGACCATTTTCCACTCAAAAATGTTAATCTGAACAATGATATTAATTATGTCTCTCTCTCTCTCTTTTTTGTATTGATACCATAGAAAAACATTATTGATGAATATATTTTTTATTCTTATTTTAAAAAGTCTTGTGCATCATTTGAAAAGAATGAAGCTGGCAGAAAAGTTACTCTTGGCATGCATAGGAGTGATATCTTTGTGATTCAAGAATGTAGGTGTGGCTGACTGTGATTCTTACATAAGGAAGTCCATATCCCTTCAACCATGATTTTGTTTTCACTAACTTTGTTAGTGACTTCTTTATTTAGAGTTTATTGTCATAATTCTAGTATGTAACTCAAAATATATTTATTTCTCTTATTGGGAAGTTTTTGTTGCATTTGATTAATGATTTGTGTACCACATTGATAATCTGATATATTATTCATTCACAGGGACCTCACTTGAAGGCAGTAAAGAGGCCAATTTTAAAGTAAAAAACAAAGATCAAATATGATTTAAATGAAAACCATTTGAGCTTTGATCCCCTTAAGACTTATGCTTATTCCACTTTGCCTCTGTATTGATTTGGCTCAAATTTTTACTTATTGTCTACTATCTAGTGATAAAGGTTTGCATGGGGCACCTGGAAAGGTCTTCCTGTAGTGAGTTGATAGCGTGTCTGAGATTGACAGTAGAGAGGGTAATCCTCCATCAGTGAAGGCTACTACTGGGTGGGTGTGGATAGAAATCTTGGAATTTGTCACCCAATTGGATACAGTAAAGTACAAGTAAAGTTGTGATATGTAACTGCCACAAGTGACAGTTGCATGGGGTATGGATCAGTTATCATGGTTATCATCATTTCAATCATCACAATTATTATCACTTGTCATCATCATTATCATCCATCATAATTATCATTGTCTCATGGAGTTGTGTCTGTGCTGCAAGTCTTCTGAAGGAGAAAGGGATCACGTTTCAACGGTGACACCCCTCAACTTGCTTTGCTGCATTTAACCCTCTCATGCACCAAAAGCTTTGAAATATTGTGGTTTACACATTCACTTTACAAACTCTGTTCTAATAACCAGGTCACAATAATATACATTTTATTACAATGTTTTATTCAGAACTGCATTGTGATGACAAATGAGCTAAAGTATTTGAGGTGTGACTGCCCTGGAGACTGCCCACATTTCTAGTTGACTGTTTCATAGACTATTAAGGTTTTGAAGTAGGTGGTGTTGGCAACCTGTTCACAGCTAATTCTGTCTGATAGAAACAGTAGAAATCAAAAGTGTACATTGTTTGAGCCCATTATTATAGATCATTAGTGTGATATCTATTTATTTTCAATTTTCACAAAATGTATAATTGTATTTTTGACAGCTGTTTTTAAGTACATTTCTTTGCTTACTGAAGGGCAGGTGGCTCTGATAAGCTCCTCACTTGGTATCTGTGAAGGTTTGAGTTTGTAATAGTCGCAGCGTGTTCTGTGCCTGTGGTGCATAAGAGGGTTAATTAATGTTTTCAGACTTGCAGTGTATTTATTGCTTCAGGATGTCAGATGTGTGATGTGACCCTGTAAAATGTGTTGTAGTTTCCTTGATTTGTTACACCAATTTATCAACTCCAAAACTGAAGACTCCTTTACTGATACACAATAAATTCACTTTCATATACTCAAAAGCAGGTTGTTTAACCTTTTCCCATACTTTGTATATACATACACTGATATACTGTATGAAATGTGTTGCATTTCCAAGGAAAATTTGAAATATAATTATAGATTATTATGGCATACAGGTATCCCTCTACCTATGAACATGATTGGTTCTTGGCATTTGTTCATAACTCAAAATGTTTGTAAGAGGCCACACGCAGCTGTATCTTATGCCCCCAATCTTACCTTACCTTTCTTTGCATCCCCATAACTGGGTATTTTTTGGCCATAAATTAATTTATAGACATTGCAAATTCAGTCAAGAAATAGTTGAGGATGCTGAAAATAACAAACAATTACACAGAGAGTGGCTTCACTTTTCTGTGGGACATCGCCTCTGCCTGCCCTCCTTACATGACTGGGGAGCTCAACACAACAACCCAGCCTGAGCTGGTTAAGGGACTTTTGGGTTTGACTGTACCATTCCTTCTGATGTGAGTCCTAATTAAAATTGTCCACAAATAGGCAAACACACCCTTAAAATCTTTTGATTAGTTTTAGATAAATGTAACTAAATTATATCATTGTGGCTGGTTCCATGGATGCCAATCTGTCACCTACACACACACACACACACACGCACACACACACTGGGATGGAAGCATGGAAGTATTAAGTGTTCCGGTGTCAGGTCCGCAACAATCTCCCATTCCTCTTGTTCGGCAGGGGTGATTGCTGAGGTATTTCCAGAGCGGATGAGTGAATTGCGTATGCTGCAACCTAAATGATGCTCAAAGGTCAATGATACTCATCTTGGCAAAGTCCCATTTATTCGTTCTTCTAAGACTGCCTTCTTCTTAGGCAACTGATTCTTTGCTTGCACTCATTATACTTCTTTACACATTTAGCAGCAGTTTTAATCTTTTTAATATATATTTTCCTCAGTTTGAATCTTACGCTTGTATATTTACTCATTATATGCAATCCTCTCAGCTGCTCAGTAATTTCCTTTAGTTTTCTCTCCGTAGTTGCATGCTATTGTCCATTTTGGGTCTCGAATAAAAAAATGTTAGTAATAATACTGTGGGTTTCTTCATATTGTTTTCATTTTGTTAAGCTTTGGCAGTCACGATTATTTTTCTATTTTACACTGAATGCTCTTGTTTTATCTTTTACGTTTTGTGCCTTTCATGTGTGCTCTGCGATGGCTAAAGGCACGGAGAGGCACTTTAGTATAATCATCACTTTACACACACACACACACACACACACACACACAAGACTTTCACCGAACAAGTCTCCACACAGTCCGCCGCCTCCTGTTCATTATGTCCAGGCACACTGCCAACTCGGCCTCTGTCTCATTTCTCTTTCCACTAACCTTTACTTCTTCCTTTTCTCCTTTTATTTTCTCTCTCTCTCTCTCTCTCTCTCTCTCTCTCTCTCTCTCTCTCTCTCTCTCTCTCTCTCTCTCTCTCTCTCTCTCTCTCTCTCTCTCTCTCTCTCTCTCTCTCTCTCTCTCTCTCTCTCTCTCAAAACATCTTCATATAGCATTTCATTTGAAGTCATGGTCAATCGATCGTCCTTGAGAGAGAGAGAGAGAGAGAGAGAGAGAGAGAGAGAGAGAGAGAGAGAGAGAGAGAGATTGCCTGGTGGGTGACGTCAACGCGGTGTAAGAAAATGAGCCACTTATGCAAGACGAGAAGAGGTATGTTCTATTATTATTATTATTAGTAGTAGTAGTAGTAGTAATAATAATAGTAGTAGTAGTAGTAGTAGTATAAAAAATAGTAGTAGTAGTAGTAATAGTATAAAAAAAAGTAGTAGTAATAGTAGCAGCTGTAGTAGTAGTAGTAGAGGAGGAGGACGAGGACGAGGAGAAAGAGGTAGTAGTGTTAGTTGTTGTTGTTGCTGCTGTTGTTGCATTTGTGGTGGCAGCAGCAACAACATGTAATGGCGTAGCAAAGCAGCAGGAGACAAAGTGGAGGGGGTTTCTCACCAACTCGTCCTTGAGAGACTCAGAGCCGCGGAATAATCGGATAATGGAGGAAGTTATAACGCTAAATTTGCCTCATTATCGTTCCTTCATACTCTTGACAGTCATACACATATACACGTGATCACGGGTGTGCAGTAAACCTATCCGTGGTGGGAATTTGCCTTTGACGAAACTTAAGAAATCATTACCAGTGGAAAACGAATTAAAAGGTGATAATGAGGCTTAATCTGTGCCATGATGGGAGATAAAGAAGGTAATGATAACCTCTAATTCATGCACCTGCTCAATCACACACAAAATGACGAACAAACCTTAAGAAATCATTATCAGTGGGAAACGAATTAAAAGGTGAGAATGACGCTTAATCTGTGCCATGATGGGATGAGAAGCAGCGAGAAAGAAGGTAATGGTAACCTCTAATTCATGCACCTGCTCATTCACACACAAAATGACGAACAAACCCTAAGAAATCATTATCAGTGGAAAACGAATTAAAAGGTGAGAATGACGCTTAATCCGTGCCATGATGGACTGAGAAACAGCGAGAAAGAAGGTAATGGTAACCTCTAATTCATGCACCTGCTCATTCACACACAAAAAGACGAACAAACCTTAAGAAATCATTATCAGTGGGAAACGAATTAAAAGGTGAGAATGACGCTTAATCTGTGCCATGATGGGATGAGAAGCAAAGAGAAACAAGGTAATGGAACCTCTAATTCATGCACCTGCTCATTCACACACAAAATGACGAACAAACCTTAAGAAATCATTATCAGTGGGAAACGAATTAAAAGGTGAGAATGACGCTTAATCTGTGCCATGATGGGATGAGAAGCAGCGAGAAAGAAGGTAATGGAACCTCTAATTCATGCACCTGCTCATTCACACACAAAAAAACGAACAAACCGGTGAACAAAATGAAGATAATGACGCTGGTCTTACCCTCGTTGCTTCATTCCCTCTCCCTCCCTCCCCCTCTCTCTCTCTCCTTCCATCCTGCCTCCCTTTAATCTTTACCTGTTTTTTTTTTTCCTTGCTGCGATGAGTTGTTGTTTTTTTACAGTAGAGGAAGCAGTTCAAGGGCTACATGAGACAGTTCTTGCAGGCCGACCATAAAGATAATGAGTAGGCTACGAACACGCACCCACCTTGACCACTGTACAGGTATGCCCCCACTTACCTCCACCTCCTCCTCCCCCTCCTCCTTCTCCCCCTTCCTGGTTCACCTGGCTCCCTCACCCCTCTTTGCCTTCCAGCTATTACTACTTTTTTTTTTCTCTCCTACTCCCACTCCCTTAAATATCTCATCTTCTGCCTCTTTTCTTCGTCGTTTTCGTTCGTCTTTCCCTTTTCCTCTTCTCTTCTTTCTTTCATGTGTATACTTCTTCCCTATTTTCCTTCCCTCCTTTTCCTCCCTCATACTTCCTGTCCCTTTCCTCCCTTCACACACAGTCAACCTCCTCCTCCTGACTCCCCCCTTCTTTTCTATTTCGTTTGTATTTCCCTTCTTCGCCTTTACACACACACACACACACACACACACACACACACACACACACACACACACACACACACACACACACACGAAGGATATCAGAAAGCTGGAAAGGATACAGAGAATTGCAACTAAAATGGTCCTAGAACTCTCAAATATGACGTATGAAGACAAATTGAAGGAGATGGACTTGACGACACTAGAACAAAGAAGGGATCACGCTGTATAAATTGATAAATAAGTTTGATGAGGTGGATAGAGATGATCTCTTCTGAACTGCGAGAACGCAGGGGCTGAGAGGACATAGGAAGAAACTTCATAAAGAAACCTGTTTGAGTGACTTAAAAAGTACAATTTTCCACATAGAAGTATTAACACATGGAACAGCTTGCGGGAAGAGGTGGTGGAGGCGAACAGTGTCCAACAAATGAAGGAAAGGCTGGATGAATGTAGATATGGAGACGGGACTATTAGAGCTTAGCTCGGGCCCGGTAAACTACAAATAGGTATACACACACACACACACACACACAACACACACACAATCAAACCTTGCATTATATTGTGTATGAATTTTATCGAGAAAGAAATGTTAATGTGTATATGTATGTGTGTGTGTGTGTAATTCACCTCTTGGTCTGCTGCGGGTCTCTCTCGAGACAGCCAGCCGTTCCCCTACGGAGAAGCACAGTGCTTACAGTGTGTGTGTGTGTGTGTGTGCAGTGGATTTCCCAGTCATGAAGGCCTAACCACTATGAGTAATTTACGACTGGAGGGAATGACAAAAAGAACATAGTAGTAGTAGTAGTAGTAGCAGCATAAATAAAAGCAAGTGAAGGGAGAAGAGGAAGACAAGGAGGAGGAGGGGGAGGAGGCGAAGAAAAAACAGGAAAAAGGGGCATTGTACAGTGAAAGCGGTGTGGAATTCGACAAAAATACATCTCGTGGCGTTCGTGAGGTGGAGAGAGCGAGGAAGGAAGGAGGGAAGGGAGGGAGGGAAGGAATGGAGAAGACAGCAGCAGCGGCAGTGTATGTGTCAAGGACGCGGCCTTTTCCTGAAGTCAAGCGGAAAGACGTCCTTAATAATTCCTCGGTCTTGTAGTAGGAAAGGAAGCTCGTTGATGTCTCGTGTTGGTTGTTGTGTGGTAGAATTCCTGTTTGGTATTTATTGTTTTTTTATTGTCTGTGTTTTTGTCTGAGGATCATTTTGTGTTGTAAATGGCTTTGTTTTGCTTTATTCTTATATTTTTATTTATGTATTTAATTGTTATTCTCTCTTCAGCGCGTCTCTCTTTTTTCTTTTTTCTTTCTTCCTTTCTTTCAATCATTTTTACTCTTTCTTTCTTTCTTTCTTTTTTCTTTTGTTTCTTTTTGTTTCTTGTCTTTCTTTTCTTTTTTATTTTTATTTATCTATTTATTTATTTATTTATTTATTTATTTATTTCCTTCTTTCTTCCTTCTTTCATACACTTTTTTTCCTTGTCTGTCTCTATATCTGTATCAATTGTTTTTACTTATCTCTTTATCTCCTATTGTGAGTATCATGAAAAGAGGCTGTTAACTCTCCACGTCTTATGAATAGGCGCAATGTCATGATGAAAGGAACAGCCAGAGAGACTTACAAAACCAGTACAATTTCCTCGTCAGACGATGTGAGCCTTCAAAATTTTCAATACCCGGGAGAATAGTGAACAAACCTTTCTCGAGAACCCACAATTATTTTTTTTATGCTTTGTACAGTTTTCATTATTACATTGGAAAAAAAAAAGCTTGAGGATTCAGACAAAGTATAATGAAACTTCCATGCGGGTAAACAATGAAGAGAATGATCATCAGTCGACACACGTGCGAGTAAGCGGAACTTGTACTTTCATCCAACATCTTGCTTTCAACCATCCGGACGTTGCACTGACGCCCTTCCCTCCCTGCCGGAACAGGAAAAGATGTGTGTGTGTGTGTGTGTGTGTGTGTGTGTGTGTGTGTGTGTGTGTGTGTGTGTGTGTTGTATAGGGTGAATCACCGCCGTGCCGAAGAAAGTGTGAGGGAAAAAAAAATCTCAGATCGACAGGAATGTGAGAGTTGTGTGTGTGTGTGTGTGTGTGTGTGTGTGTGTGTGTGTGGTTTTATCGCAACGTTACGTACATAATTATTCCGCATCGCGACGTTCGTTAATATGGTTAAAGTTTCCTTGCCGACATTATTCCTCCTTCCTTTCACCCCCCCCCCCCAACTCGCCCCGTTCGATTTGGTTGTGTTCGTACATATTCCTCCCTGTGTGTGTGTGTGTGTGTGTGTGTGTGTGTGTGTGTGTGTGTGTGTGTGTGTGTGTGTTAGTGAACTCTGACCTAAAACTAAGGAAGCAATGTATTAGTGCGAGGAATAGGGCTAACAGGGTATTAGGCTTTATTAACAGGACGGTAACCAACAGGAGTGCAGAGGTCATCCTCAGACTCTGTTTAGCGTTAGTTAGGCCACACTTAGAATATGCTGTCCAGTTTTGGTGTCCACACTACAGAATGGACATCAACTTGCTAGAATCAGTTCAGAGGAGGATGACCAAGATGATTCAGGGGCTGCGGAACCTCCCATATCAAAATAGGCTCAAACATCTAAACTTACATTCACTAGAGAGACGAAGAGTGCTGGGAGATCTGATATAAATATTCAAATGGGTCAAGGGTTACAACAAAGGCGATATAAGTAAAGTACTGAGAATTAGCTAGCGGATAGAACTCGCAGTAATGGATTTAAATTAGAAAAGTATAGATTTAGGAGAGACATAGGCAAGCATTGGTTTAGTAATAGGGTGGTGGGGGAATGGAATAGACTCAGCAATCACATAATTAGTGCAGGGACGATAGCTTGTTTTAAGAGTAGACTGGATAGCTACATGGACGAGGACGACAGGTGGCAGTGAGGTGCGGGTGCAGTAAGGTGACAGGGTACTGGTGCGTGCCTAGTACCGCCGGTATAACGAGGATCAAGCCTCTACCTGTAACCCCTGTAACTACACCTCACCCATCGTGAGTAGTGGGGGGGATTCTGGAGCTGCCCTGTGTAGGCCACCCGGCCTCTTGCAGTTTCCCTATGTTCTTATGTTCTTATGTTCTTATGTTGCATCATATTCATTTTACTTGTTAGCTGTATACTGACATTTCGTATACATCCATATCTTTAATGTAATATCCACGCTACACCGAGACAAAATCATACATGCCACTTATCGAGGTGAAATAATACCCATCACTTATATCTTGCACTTAATTACTTCAAAGCTGAGGGAAAAAAAAAGAACAGCATTAAGAAACCCTGTCAAAAGTCAATCCCATCTAAGCTTACGCAAGAAGGTGGAAACACTTAAATATATTATTCAGCGGGGTTACGAAACACAGGACTGGGAGAAAATTCTTACTGCCTGCCTTATAGCGATCCAGTTCTGCCGCATTACCACACATACACACACACACACACACACACACACAAACACACACACACCATACATTCCTCACAATCACTCGCGACAGATGAAAGAAGACGACGTAAGAAAAAAACAAACAAAAAAATACAGATCATTGCGAGGATGACTAAGGTGTGTCTCGACGGGGAATCCAGGAACGAGGGAGGGAAGGAGGGAGGGGGAAAAGAATGGGGGTGAGGAAGCTGGCTACTCACTCACCCATCCTCCCTTCTCTCTCGCCCTCCCTCCCCAACACCTCCCCTCCACGCCCCCGCCTCCTCGCCTGTCAGTTGTGCAGGGGCTGGCGCGGTGGCGGGAGGTGCAGGTGTGTGGTGCGTCCGCTGGAGTGACCGATTCGAAGTATAACCACTGGAATCTCTGTCGCCTCGAACGATACTCAGCCATTACCTTGATTTCTCTAGGACAGCGAGTTACGAAAAAGTCACTCTCTACTCGTGTATATCTTGTGTGTACTACGGTGTTGGTTGTCACTCGGCTCTGGCTCTGAAGTGTTTCGTGCATAATTGGTGCAAACTGTTGCTTTCCGTGAGTGTTTGTTATCAAGGGAAGCGGCGGTACACTCCGTATTTACAACTTGTGTCCGTTGCTGCGAATCCGCCGTGCAGTGAATCGTGTGTAATCGTTGTACACTTATTTATTTTCCGTAGCTGCTCTGGTTTACTAGTGGACACAGTATGCAGATGATCTTCTTGTGTATGTGTGTGCATGTAACAACGCGTACATGAGTGTCACCACGTGTGCGTAACGCGGCCCCAAGCGACGCATTCAGTGCCGGAAAAGCCCGCGGATCAGTGGATGTGTTGGCCAAGACGGACACACACTCTTACTTCGATCTCGGTGTTGGCCGGAGCCTGGTTATCATACCGCCCTTACCACCGCCACCATGCCGCCCATCTTCAGGAGAGAGGGCCAAGGAGGGTAAGTAATGCTCTCTCTCTCTCTCTCTCTCTCTCTCTCTCTCTCTCTCTCTCTCACACACACACACACACACACAAACACACACACACAACATACGATTCTCTTCCTGTGACATTTCCTGTAACCATGAAAACAGACGAGGAAGAGGAGGGAAGGAATGTTAGATTGCATACATCCCTCCTAGGCTAATGATATTCTCTTGTTCAGCTTTTTTTTTTTTTTCACGTTACAAGCCGACTCGATCAAGCGTTATCAGTGGGCTGGGAGGAGGGATGAAAGGGAAGAAAGAAGTAGAGTGAAGAGATGGCGGTAGTTTTGGTCACGTTCATAAGAAATCCAGATAAAGATAAATAAATAAATGAATGTGGAATATGTGCACAGTCAACTAGGCGTTAACGGGGGGTGGGTGGTGGTGGTGGGTGGGCGGGAGGGGGGCATATGTTTCTGGGCGAAGAAGAAAATAAGAAATATGAAAGGGCACAAATGGAATGAAGATAAGAGTAGCTATATGCCTGGTAGTGGGGACAGTGAGCGTGGCGGTTTTGTTTTGCAAGTTGAAGTAGTCCGCTCGGTATAAAACACACACACACACACACACACACACAGGAGCTGGCTCAAGGTCACATAGCTCGTAAAACTCATCCGCCTCTTGGTCAGTTTAGCCTACCATTCTCTTCGCTTTTCACACAGTGGTCAATCTGAAGAAGCTTTTTTTGCGCAGAGTTGCTATTTTTTTTTAACCACATACGAGGATACCCTTAAATTCAGCCGTCTTTCGGAGTTAGCTTCGGTAGAATATGGTTTGGGGGATGAGCTTGGCCAAGGGAAGGGTGGGCCAAGCTGGGAGGAGTATGATCGGAATGGTAATGCGTATAGTGGGTAAATTAATTATTTGCCATACCTTCGCCGCCCCAACGGTTATGGCTTATAAGGCGGATTTAACAAAAAGAGCAAAACATACAAATAATCGAAAGTAATGTATATTAATACCTCACTCCTGCGTACGCTCGCATAGCGTAGTTGCAAGTTGCAGACTCCTGCGTTCTTATGTTCTTATATATATATATATATATATATATATATATATATATATATATATATATATATAATATATATATATATATATATATATATATATATATATATATATATATATATATATATATATATATATATATATATATATATATATATATATATATATATATATATATATATATATATATATATATATATATATATATATATATATATATATATATATATATATATATATATATATATATATATATATATATATATATATATATATATATATATATATATATATATATATATATATATATATATATATATATATATATATATATATATATATATATATATATATATATATATATATATATATGTATGTATGTATGTCTTGTCATTAAGCCGCGAATTTTGAAAAATCAACCGCCTTAGTGCGAATCGCCATAACTCCATTATTTCTGTGACAGAAATGTTTTTGGTATCAATCGACGGCAAAATGAAAGGGTTTTATTTTTTAATAAGCGAGCGGGCTCTAAAACTGACTCGAAGGGGTAAAAAATCGAATAAATTTTCAAAATACTACTCTGAAAAAAATCTATTTTTGAGTTTACAACCTTGAAACCCACTCATTTTTTTGAGAATTAAAAAAAAAACGTATTTAACAAATACTTTATCCCTACTACTGTGCTTTCCAATATGATGCAAAACATTTCCCTGCTCCCAGTAGTTTCGTCGCTAGAGCTCGAAACGTAAACACTTTTGAGAGCGATTTTGACGAACTCCAGACACTTTGCCGTTTTTGTCTAGTGTGGCAGTGCTATTGCCTCTATAAGGCTGTAATTTGGCATGTAGCCCCTCTTGGCAATGTAGTTTGACCAGCTCGAATGATTGTTTGATAGTTCGATTCCAAGTTTGTCGTCGAACCGTCACACTACAGCCTGTTTTTCGGCCCTTTTGCCGCGATTTGGACACGTCCTAGTATTTTGCTTATAACTTTTTTTATATTTATTGAGTGCTTTCCAATTTTTTTTCTGATTATTAATCTGTATTAATAGAGCTTTCATTTGCCACCAAGCACGCTTCCTAGCTTCAGTAGTTTTTGCTCGAGCTTAACCAGAAATCGCGACGAAAATTCGCTGAATCTGACTCATTTCACGCGCCGGTACGAAAAACCTTCCTGATGCCACAAAAAATAATATATCTGCCTAAAAATTCATATATGAACACTTCAATATGTTGACTATCTTGTATTAAAATCATTTTAAGATATCTATATAAAAAGTTACTATTTTTATATAATCATTTCACTATATAAATCAACCTATATTAAGCGCCTTATTATACATGTTATTTCTTATTTTATTTAGTATTCAAACCTATTTCTTCCCATTTATGAATAATACATTTAATCTGATTTCTTTTGATACCATATATATATATATATATATATATATATATATATATATATATATACGTATATATATATATATATATATATATATATATATATATATATATATATATATGTATGGAAAGGGAGAAATAAATTGATTTGCTTGCATAAATGTGTGGGAGGAGGAGGGGGAGGAGCAGAAAGAGAAAGAGGATGAGGAGGTGATAAATTAGGCTAATAAAATGAGTATTGAACTATCATTATTATTATTATTATTATTATTATTATTATTATTATTATTATTATTATTCCTATTATTGTTATTATTATTATTATTATTATTATTATTATTATTATTATTATTATTATTATTATTATTATTATTATTATTATTATCACAGCTATAGTTATCATATTATTATTATTACTATTATTATTATTATTATTATTATTATTATTATTATTATTATTATTATTATTATTATTATTATTATTATTATTATTATTATCATTATTATTACTTATTATTATTATTATTATTATTATTATTATTATTATTATTATTATTATTATTATTATTATTATCATTATCATTATTATCATTATTATTACCTATTATTACCTATTATTATTATTATTATTATTATTATTATTATTATTATTATTATTGTTATTACCATAATCATTATTTTCACTGCCTCCTCGAAGCGTGTAGGCAGGTGATATTTCGCCAGCTTAACAGGATGTAGCCCTTGCCCTTATCTTGACAACTTCTACAGCCAGAAGCATCCAGTACTTCTGAGGGTGTAGAGGCCGTGGTCCCATGGCCTAACCAGTCCCCTAAAACACTGAAAGAGAGAGAGAGAGAGAGAGAGAGAGAGAGAGAGAGAGAGAGAGAGAGAGAGAGAGAGAACCTCCCGACTGTGCTATTAAACCCTGTCAGTAATCCAGATCATGCTTCCGGTGGCGGGCTGCGGGCGGTCCACTTGTATTCTTCCACATCATCCCGTCCATGTTTTTATCTCTTATTTTCTTTTCAATCATCCATTTACTTACGTTTTCCCTTTTTTTTACTGAGCGGTCACTTCCCTGCTCTGGTTAGCTCTGTAGTGGCCAGGAAAAAATGGGACGTGTTCTCGATTGTCAATGTATCTATGTGTGTGTGTGTGTGTGTGTGTGTGTGTGTGTGTGTGTGTGTGTGTGTGTGGTCCTGTTGCCCTGCCTCCAAATTCATAGTTATTATTATTATTATTATTATTTTTTGGATCTCGTGAATCCTCAACGCTTGGAGCAGGTCTGGATATTGAGAGAGAGAGAGAGAGAGAGAGAGAGAGAGAGAGAGAGAGAGAAGTTGTTATTGTTGTTGTTGTAGTTAGATGCTGTGCTGCGGGTCTTGCCTCGCCGGTCGCCTTACCGGGTGTTGTAGCTCGTTAATTAGAAGCTTCATTCAACATCTGCCGCCGCCGTGACGCTACGCTTCTTGAATGAAAAGCGTGGTGGTCATGGTAGGCGTCTTCCTCCTGTCTATCTACTGTCTTCGTTGTTTGTCTGTCTTTTTTTCTCCCTCGCACTTACCTACTCATCGTCATCATATTTGTCTGTCAACTGCTTCGTACTTGTTTTTGCGCATTTTTTGTCATCGTCGTCATTGTCGTCGTCGTTGTCCTTCTCCTTTTCTCTCCCCTTTTCCTCCTCTTCTGCTTCCACCATCCCTGTGCCCTCCCCCTCCCTCTTGCTCCTTTTCCTCCTCTTCTGCAGCCGCCATCTTTTCCTCCTCCTCCTCCTATAATCATCATTTTCATCCTTATCATCATCATCATCCATTAGTCTTCTTTCTTCTTTCCCCTTTTCCTCATTCTCCTTCTCTCCGTTGCCTCCACCATTTCCTTCTCCTCCTCCTCCTATAATCATCATTTTCATCCTTATCATCATCATCATCCATTAGTCTTCTCTCTTCTTTCCCCTTTTCCTCATTCTCCTTCTCTCCGTTGCCTCCACCATTTCCTCCTCTTCCTCCTACTCCTCTTCCTCCTCGAGTTCCTTCACGATCCACTCCTAGTAATCTTCTGTCTGTTGGAATATTAGGGGACGTGGACTGACCTACACTGATGGAGGGCAGCAGGTTATACACGCCAGAGGTTGATGTGTCTCCTTCACTCCCGCAGAACACTACGGCGATCGTCACTAGTAGGACTCATCCTCGTCCTGATATGGATACTGCGATAGTGACCTTGAAACTGACTGGATATCTAGGCACTATCAAAGTCTTCGGGTGTGACAAAGAAAAATCGCAAGAAAATATTGGAAAGACAAGTTACATATATCCTTCACATCCCAAAAATGTGCAGCCATAAATACTCCGGACCAAGTTTGTGATCAGAAACGGGAAATGTTCGTATAGTATTTTTCATAGTCACTGAAATCAATGTTAATACTAAAGGAGTTTTGCGCCATGGTAACCAACGACGTGAAACTCTAGAAACAGTGCAGGTGTGCGTCCCAGAAAGCCAAGACGGTGGGCGTTGACTTCGTAAGACCCCTGAGAAAAAGACGCCGTGCATAAATAATTTGCTCATTACAACTCCCGCGCGAGAACTTCCTTGCAGCGTAATGGTGGTCACCTAGTTTCCCGTACACTGACTTACCCGAGAAACTACGACTTTACTTCCTGATATTAACACCACTGAGGACGAAAGAGTTCAGAGGATAGATTCTTTCTCTACTCATCACATCTTATCACACAAGCGGAAAGCCTCTCTTAACCTGAATAAGAGAACACATGCAACAAGGGCACTATAACACAAGCAGATTCAACCGTCATCACACACACACACACAGGATAATGCAGGGCTCCGTCATCCTTCTCTCTCCCGACATGCGTCACTTATCTTTTAAAATACGCAAGTCACACACGAACACACTCCTCTCCTTTCCCCTTCCACGTCGCCTCCCCCCCCCCCGTAGCAGTTTCCGGGAAAGACCCTAATAACATCGGAGGCAGCATTGAGTGTGTGAATCGCGGTGTCCTCCACGTTCTAACCTTAAAAATCTCAGTCAGTCCGTGTGAACGAGGGAGGGAGGGAAGGAAGCCGAGTGCGTTAAAGGGAGGTTATTATTATTATTATTATTTTTATTATTATTATTATTATTATTATTATTATTATTATTATCATTATCATTATCATTATTATTATTATTATTATTATTATTATTATTATTATTATTATTGTTGTTGTTGTTGTCTACTACTACTACTACTGCTACTACCACTACTTCTACTACTACTACTACTACTACTACTACTACTACTACTACTACTACTACTGCTACTACCACTACTACTACTACTACTACTACTACTACTACTACTACTACTACTACTACTACTACTACTACTACTACTACTACTACTACTACTACTACTACTACCTGTGTGTCATAAACGGGTCAATGGCTGGGAACGCCTACTCACGGAAACTTATTTCATTTTCACGATAAAACAAGAAATATTAACCGATTTCTATTTTCGCAATTTTACTATATATATATATATATATATATATATATATATATATATATATATATATATATATATATATATATATATATATATATATATATATATATATATATATTTTTTTTTTTTTATCGTAAATTCATTGTTCGGCTTCCTTCTTAAACGTGACCTTGGATTGGCGTGTTGTTGTCGTTGTTGTCGGCGTCGCTCTTTTTGTTCATTATGTTGCTTGTTGTTGTTGGCGGTGGTGGTGGTGGTGGTGATGTTACTGCAGTTGTTGTTGTTGCTATTAATTGATTATGTTACTTATGTTATTTTATTATTATTATTATTATTATTATTATTATTATTATTATTATTATTATTATTATTATTATTATTATTATCATTATTATTATCATTATTATCTCTACTATTGTTCTTGTTGTCGTTATTATTGACATTTACCACGACATTTTCTTCGTCTATAATGTGTGTGTGTGTGTGTGTGTGTGTGTGTGTGTGTGTGTGTGTGTGTGTGTGTGTGTGTGTGTGTGTGTGTGTGTGTGTGTGTGTGTGTGTGTGTGTGTGTGTCCTTTTGTTCACGTTTGATCCTCTGTTTTTCATAGTCATCCAACTTGGAAACAGGAGGGAAAGGAAGGAATTGAAGGAGGGAGAAGGAGGAGAAGGAAGAGGAGGGACCGAAGAAAGGAGGTGGGGAAGAAGGGGCTAAAAAGTTGGGGAAGAGAGTGTAACGTGTATAACTGACGTATGAGAGAGAGAGAGAGAGAGAGAGAGAGAGAGAGAGAAACTGCGTTGAAATGACGAAGTAAAAAAAAATAACTGATCTAGGTAATTGCATTTGAGGAATAAGACCACAGATATATATAAAAAGAAACTCACCTTGTTAAGATTGCTGGAAGAGAAGATAGAAAAGAGCGGATGTGCTTTAGGTAATAAGGCAGCAGCAAGGAAAGGAAGGTTGAGCAAAATCTAAGGAATGCTGAGAAAAAGTGGCCAGAAAAGAGGTCGAGTGGGAAGGAAGGGAAAAGGGGAAAGGAAGAACGAAGGTCATGAGGAGAGTTGCGGGTGGGGCGTAGAGTTGACATAAGAACGGGAATAGTTAGGAAGGAGAGTGTGGGTGGTGGGAGAGGAGTGAGTGTGCGGAAAGGGAGAGGAACTTAGGAGATGGAAGGGAAGATATAGATAGGGTGATAAATATATATGAGAGAGAGAGTGTGTGGGGGGGGTAGATAGGGGATGTGTTGTTGGAGTTTTCCGGAAAATCAGAAATGTTGCTTATTTTGGCGTTACGCACAGGTGGAGGGGAGCTATTCTTGCGCCGAGGACACCACCACCACCACCACCACTATTACCTTCCCCACCCAGTCCACGTCCCCACCAGCACCACCACAAGCACCATTACCGTCCCCATCACTACTATTCTTACCAGCACCATCGCCATCACTACCACACCCACTACGACCACCACCACCACTCTGCTAACACCATTACCACAGCCACCATCATCCCCAGCATATCCACCGCAACCATCGCCATCATCACCTCGCAAACACCATTACCATTACTACCACCACCATCACCACCAACACACTAAATATCAGCTCCACCACTGATATCATCCCTACCATTACCACCACCATCACCACTACCACTTTGTAAATACCAGCGCCATTGTTGCCACCACTACCACCCCCACCACACCACTCCACCACCACCCAGGTATTGTCCGCTCTTTCCGGTAGCGCCTGACATTTTACCGCAACGGCATGCAGTCATTTCCTAGTCAGTCAATGCTAACAGGGAATGCATGACCGACCCGCCTTGATTTTTTGTCTTGTTTATTACTGGTGATCCTTTGCCCTTTGGTTTCACTATTAGACTGGTTTTCGCCATCGTGATGTTCTCCCTCCTCCCCCTCATCATCATCATCATTATCATCATAATCATAATCAACATTATTATGAACGTTATCATCATCATCATCATCATCACCTCATTGTTATCATCATGCTTCGGGAGCACACGGCCTTGGATTACAACGTTCACTACGTACATGTTTTGTTTGTGTCTTTGCTTGTGTTTGGTCGCGGCCGTGACTTTTGTGCTACTCTTTTGTTAATATGAAATGGACGTCACGCCCCTCGTCGAGAGGAAGTTACAGGCAACTTTTTGTTTCGTTATTTGCCTGTCGTCAATGGTATGCAATTGCTTCAAAGTATCACACACACACACACACACACACACACACACACACACACACACACACACACACACACACAATATATATATATATATATATATATATATATATATATATATATATATATATATATATATATATATATATATATATATATATATATACATGATACTATGATGATATGTGAGGAATTTTGTTTCAGAAATTATTCACAATGAATAAAAATGTGAACCAACAAAAATTTTGCAAATTTGTCTTCGGGACCAGCTGAAGCTAGTAATAAAGGGAGATTAAAAAAAAAGTCAAGTGAGATCCCGTTCTGTGCCCTTCCAAAAATGCTAAATTGGAAGTGTAGCAAAAGTAAAGGATGGAACCAGAAAGCCAGAGACTATAACTTTTTGTTTAATCTTTTCTAACTTACCTCATGTGAAGGTATTTTGAAGCACCTGGCTGTCTGTTGATCTGCTGTTCGAGATTAAGTTTATTTCAGATTATTTATTTTACAGTAAAAGAGGCAATAATAAAGGATGCAAATGAAGTTTGCTGTAGCACCAAGAGAACAGTAAAAGTCACCCAAAGAGGGGGTCAGAATCATCAGGAGAGGTGTCTTGATAGTTTCCTTTAAAGCGTTCAAGCTGTAGACGGAAGGTAATACAGACGAGGGACAGCTGTTCCGAATTTTATCAGAGAAAGGGATGAAAGAATGTAGATGCAAATTAACTCGTGTATAAAGGATTTGTACAACATAGGTATAGGTGAGCTTGAGTCGAAAGACGTGCACTGCGGGCATACGAGAAGGGGGAGGAGACATGCAGGCAACAGGCTGAGAAGAGCAGTTAGCATGAAAATAGCGACATAAAATAAATAGAGGCAACGTTGCGGAGGAAATCATGAGGTTGTAGATTGACAGTAAGAGGAAAAGAGCTGGAGAGGCGATAAGCCTTTGACTACTGCATCCAAAACGGAGGCGTGTGTGGAGCCCCGCCTCCCACAAAATAATATGCATACGCCATACAAAGGCGGGCAGGGTCCTTGCATCTAGATAACATATAGGAGGGGGAATCTAACTGGGGAAATTAATTATTATTTTTTTTTTTTTTTGCTTTCATTTTATCTTTTGTTAACTTTGCTGTTTAATTTTTATGTGCAGATTTAACTTAAAAGACACATGGTGAATCTTCACACGTATTCGTCAGTGTGTCGCGTGTTATGTTTGTGTATGTGAGATCATTGTAGGTGTGAGCGCACTTGGAGTAGTAAAATAAAAACATGATAATGCACAGTGTGTAGGGTAACGGTGATTGTCGAGAAAAATCATTGCTTGCTGTAATGAAAACAGGAATGTACCGTATGTAAAACTGTGTGTGTGTGTGTGTGTGTGTGTGTGTGTGTGTGTGTGTGTGTGTGTGTGTGTGTGTGTGTGTGTGTGTGTGTGTGTGTGTGTGTGTGTGTGTGTGTGTGTGTGTGTGTGTGTGTGTGTGTGTGTGTGTATTGTAGCAAAATGCATACTATTGTCTTAGTTAATTTGTAAGACTTTTTTTAATGGAAATTATGACTATTTATCTCGTTTGTATGTTTATGCAAACTTGATTTAGATGAGTAAAACAGTTTAACTGATACATGAATGAACAAACGAATACATAAGCCCTTTTTGGACAGAGTGGATTCAAAGCTCTTGTCCCATCCATTTCCCTCCTCTTAGTGGCAGTGTTCGACCTCTTTAATTCCGCCACAATGTTGCATCTCTTAATATCTTCTATCGATACTTTCATGCTGACTGCTCTTCTGACCTTACTAACTGCATGCCTCCACACCTCCCGCGACCCCGTTACACACGACTTTCTACTCTAGCCCATCCCTCTGCCATCTAAATCCCTTATGGAAGAGTTGACCAGCCTCTTCCTTCCTTCATTCCTTTCACTGATAAACTCTTGGACAGCCTTCTTTTGTCTGTATAGCCTCCTGCCTACGACTTGAACTCTTTCAAGAGAGGAGTATCAGGACACCTCTCCACCTGAAATTAATCTCTTATCTGGCCACTTCTGTAGTTTTGCAGGAGCAGCGATTAGTTTTTTTTTTCTCTATAGCTACATCTCTCTCTTTCTCTCTCTGTCTGTGGCCCTTGAGCTGTTTCATTTACCGTAAAAAAATAATCCGAATAGATAAGTATATTGAAGAAAATAGAATAATGTCAAGATCGATCAAACCAAATAAAAGATGAGTGCAGAAAAATGCCAATAATAAGACCGCATCCAAGAAGCCCAACCGTCAAGCAGCTCTGGCGGGTCCATTGTCCCCGGCAAGGACGAAGACCCTGAGGGACCTCTGGACAGGATGTGAAGGGGAGGAGGAGGAGGAGAAAGAAGAGGAGGAAGAGGAGTTAAAAGAAGAAGAGAAGGAAAAAAAAAATGGAAGAAATAAACGTAGGGTAAGAGAAAAGGAAAGTGAGAGAGGAAGAGAAAAAAAGAAAGATAAAGAAGGAAATATGGAAAAATGGAAAAGAAAAAGAGAAAGGAAGAAAAAGCGGAACGAGAAACGAAAGAAAGATTGGAAAAGAAGGTGAAATAAACAAACTAACAAATAAACAAAGGAAAATGATGATAAAAAAATCAAAATGAAGGTGGAGAAAAAAAGAAAAGTGACTGATTTTCCGCTCCGAGTGATGGACGAAGACACGGTACTTCCGGACGGCTGGCTGCCCCAACCCCTGCATGGCGATCAGCGCGGCAGGGAGCGTGGTTGCGGCGCCGCTCAGCCCGAAACAAAAGGAGAGAACAAGAAGAAAACTACAGAATGGGAGCGACAAGTGTTATGCGGAAGAAGTGTAGCGGTTCCAGTGTTGGCGTGGATAATGTTTTGTGGTTATAGTCTACACACACACACACACACACACACACACACATAAGAACTAAGGAGTCTGGAAGAGGACACACACACACACACACACACACACACACACACACACACACACACACACACACATCTGGCAGCGATTTGCGAGTTTTTTTTCTGCCCTTTGCCAAAAAAACAAACAGATGACTGTGAAATATATATGTAAGGAAAGTATATTTGCAGCTAAGGTAATTTTCCGTAAAGTGATTTTTTTACGTTAATTTTAGGATGGACTGAAATAATATAATTCCATTACCAGATGAAGAAAAAAAATGATGATGTGGTTCAGAGCTCATAATCTCCAGCAAACCATGAGAAGGGCTGGGGATTTGTCTTTAGGTGCTAAGAAATGTCTGGGAAAAATGAAAATAAAGGGACAGTTTTTCCTTGTTGTTTTTATGAAGATGCAGGCAGGCAAACAAGCACGCAGATTTTAAAGGAGGGAAGGAGGAAGGAAGGGAAAGAGAAGAGAGAGAGGGTGGCAAAGGAGGGAGTGAGGTGTTTGGGTTCGGCTGTCTGACTGTGATAGGCTGATGGCACGCTGTTGGTCGAGACGATCAGACGGGGCAGGTGCACCGGGCGTGACGTGTGTGTCGCGGGGTGAAGGTTACTTGTAGGCCAGCCAGTGTCAGAGTAATGCTTTCTGGCAGTGATTCTGAACTACCACTACACTCACCTCACCACACATTGCCTACTGCTTTATTGTCGGTCTCAATGCCCTTGTCCTGCTCTATGCAAAAAAAGATGTTTTTATTATAATATAACGTTTGCTTTAATGAAAGATTAGGAGAATTTGCCCTTGACGTGAGAGAAAGGCATGTTTACTTGAATGTGTGTGTGTGTGTGTGTGTGTGTGTGTGTGTGTGTGTGTGTGTGTGTGTGTGTGTGTGTGTGTGTGTGTGTGTGTGTGTGTGTGTGTGACCTAGTTTCATTCATGCAGGACCGTGCCAAGTTTGCCGTGTGCTGTATTTTGACACGTTTTCATCATGTAACTCCTTAAACTGGTGAGCACACTGGGCACCCCATCAAACAATTCCTCGGAGTGCAGAACTTGGTTTTCTTACATCTTTTTTTACTTTTTTTTCTGTAAACAATTAGTTATTTGACCACCTTACTTTTGATGTCAGCAGGCTCAGATTTTTTCTAGATTTTCTCTGTTTTCTGTTTTGCTACACCCGTCTGTATCGGTTCAACCATTTATGTTTCCATATAATATGTTGGTTAAACACTTCAGCTGCTTATTATTGCATTTGCCTTACGAATGTCCATTTAGTACGTTTCCCCGGGCTCGATTCTATGTCAGAGTAGAGACGGATGGATGGGTAGTCTTCCTTAATCCGTGTCCCTTGTCCACCCAGTAGTGAATGGCTACAGAGTGTCACTCAGGGGTTGTGACATGGTCCATGGTTGTGCCCTGCCTCTTGTGTGTGTAAAGGGGGGGGGAGGGGGGTGATGACCAAGCCGTACTCAACGATTCGTCACCAGATAACAAAAGTTCAATTCGGGGAGGGTACTGACCATGGTACTGACTGACAATCGCGAGTCCAGAGCGTGATCACACCATGTTGAATTACAGTGGGCCATCATCATCTAGATTAGTTGGCGGTGAAATCGTTTCTCTCTGAAGTTTGTAGTTTTCTTTCCTGTTTTAGGGCTATACTACGGTAAACACACACACACACACACACACACACACACACACACACACACACACACACTGATTGCATATCTTGTTACTACTATTCACTACTGTCTCATTTTCGTGCGGTCCTTGTGATATGTTGAAACTCCTTTGTTATCTCATTGCTGTGTAAGCCTTTTTTTTTCTTCTTTTTCTTTTTTTCGCTGTTAATCTTTGCCTGATGAGTGGTATAGCAACAGCCGCCTGTCTCCACCTGTTTGAGGGTACTCGTGTGTGCTTGAGGAGTCGGGCAGCATCGAGACACCGCTTCTTCCTCAATTAATCTTTCCTTCTGGGGAGGTTAATTTTCTTTGAAGGGAGCAGCGCTTAACGGGCTTTATCTATTTATTTGTTAATCCACTTGAGCTGCTCCCTTTGATGTGAAGGAAATCCTGTGGACACGAACATAAAAAATCCTTATTATTAGTTATTATTATGTATATTCTTTTTATTAATGCGCAAACTTCTGGAAACTGCTTTACATAAATCACTTTTTTTTCTTATAATAGACTGTTTGATGTGGTTGTGTGAAAATCACGACCTGATATGTTTCGATATTACTGAAACGTTCTACTCATATATATATATATATATATATATATATATATATATATATATATATATATATATATATATATATATATATATATATATATATATATATATATATATATATATATATATATATATATATATATTTGGTGAGGTTGCTGCTAGCAGGATTATGCAGACGTTCACAATCTGATTTGGAAGAGGATCATGGGTGATATAATTTCCTTTCTGTTTTACTACATGTTCAGAATAGCCATTACGGCGTGGGGAGGAGGAGATGTTGGATGGAGATCATACAGACATCTGATAAGCAATATCTTGGATACGACCCGTGTTACTTACCTCCACGTGGAGTTTGGTCGTTCCCATCAGGTTTTCACGTGCCCTTCCGGGGTCCCTAAGGTCGTCTCGTCTGGGGTTCGAGAGAGGATCTGGCGCGACGGTGGAGTCTCGAGGGGCTGGTTTTTGACGGCGCCATGACGAGAGGTATGACCCGGAGGCGACTGTGATTCATGTAATTGTGGGACAGGCGAATGACCGGGAACGCTTGTTTTATTCGTTTCGGCAGCCTGTCTTGTTTTCTGAGTATCTGTCTGTGTGCTTGTTTCTCTCTTTGTTTGTTGGAGTGGCTGAAGATATTTTTTGTTTTGTTTTGTATTGGCAGCGCCTTGTCTCTGTCTGTAATATTGTTTGTCTCTCTTTTTTGTGTTTTCCCTGGCTCATAGCAGTTCGTCTCTCGGGTATCTGCTAGTTTATGTTTTCTTGCCTTTTTGTACCTTGGCATGTCTGTTTGTCTGAATGCTATAAGCACTTTAACTAAGAAGCGATTTTATCAATGTAACCACGAAATTGATTGAAGCTTGATAAAGGATATTGCTGATGCATATTATGTTACCTATTTCATCAGCTTTCCTCCCTGATTGATTAGTGAAGGCATGCAGAGCCATGCACCTGACGAAACCTGAAGGTAAATCGGATGGCTTGGATTTGTAAAAGGGAAATTGGAAAGCAGCATAGACCTGTGATATACTACACTGGCTGACACTGTTGTCCAAGTGGCTCGTAGAATTTTGATGAATAAGCCTTTTCTTCATAGCTTAAGACTTTCCCTTGCAATTGTGCCATATTATGCAATTGTTATTATTATTTTTTAAAGACAGACTGGTGATAAGGTTTGAAGTATAGAATTAGCATCATCAGAATCACCAACACTGTATTATATAGTTGGAGTAAAAACAGCAACAGTAGTAGTAATAGTAGCAGTAGTAGTAGTAGAAGTAGTAGTAGTAGTAGCAGTAGTAGTAGTAGTAGTAGTAGTAGTAGTAGTAGTAGTAGTAGTAGCAGCAGTAGTAGTAGTAGTAGTAGTAGTAGTAGTAGTAGTAGTAGTAATAGAAGTAGTAGCAGTAGTAGCAATAGTAGTAGTAGTAGCAGTAGTAGTAATAGAAGTAGTAACAGTAGTAGCAGTAGTAGCAATAGTAGTAGTAGTAGTAGTAGTAGTAGTAGTAGTAGTAGTAGTAGATGTTGTAGTCACATGCACTCTGGACCATCATGACTATTGGCCTTTGAACGAAATCGGTCAAATTCCAGAAACAGATAATGTAAAGTCCTGCTGCCTTGACGCTACGTCTAGACAGTGTGTGTGTGTGTGTGTGTGTGTGTGTGTGTGTGTGTGTGTGTGTGTGTGCTCTTCTTCTTGAGCCCTTCTTAACCTCCTTAACATGAAGCAGTGTCAAACCATAAAATAAAAGTAATTCTCTCTCTCTCTCTCTCTCTCTCTCTCTCTCTCTCTCTCTCTCTCTCTCTCTCTCTCTCTCTCTCTCTCTCTCTCTCTCTCTCTCTCTCTCTCATTGACGGAAAAGGTGCTTTCATGTATCAGAGCATGATGAGAAGGAAAAAATTTAGTGTCTGATGTCATTCCCTTGAATTCATAATTATAATCAATAGAGAAAAACGTCAGTGACCAAGAGAGAGAGAGAGAGAGATAGAGACAGATAGATAGATAGATAAATAGAGAGAGAGAGAGAGAGAGAGAGAGAGAGAGAGAGAGAGAGAGAGAGAGACACCCACAAAGCCGCACTTCTGCATCAGCAAGCGAAGGCGATTGCTCCCATCACGTCATTTCAGTGCAAAGGTCAATCAAGTTTCACACAAGGGGGAACTTCAATAAGAAAAAAGTTAAGTACAATAGGTAATGTACTTTTTATTATACGAATGGAAAGTTCCTCTAGAATCTAGATGGTCATATCTTCATATGAAAATATGAATACACTGAAAATGCAAAACAAATCGCTGTTAAGATATATGCGGATGCTTTTATGAAAAGAAGAAAATAAGTTCAAGAGGAGATGTAAATGCTATACATACGTAGTGGAAGCCTTCCTTTGATTTTCACATTTTTTCATGTGAATAAATAAAAATCTGTAGAGAGGATGACCAAGGCCGGGGCTTCGTGCCCCTCCATCAGGGTTCGTCTGAAGTTAGGATCAAGGTCCGTGAGGGTCAGTGACAGGTGTGTGGCTGCGTACGAGAGGAGCGGAGGCGAACGACTCCTCAGAATATATGATATGATTATGGTCAAACTGGAGGGTGTAGCAGTCACATAAGCGAGATGATGACTTTACCGATATCAGGAAAGCAAACATATATCAAACGATAAGAATAGGAAAGATATTTTTAGCTGCAGTGTGTAACTCTGTATCATTTGGATCGATCTGGATGGACGCACTTTGGTCTGGCCACGATCACGGAGGAGGAAGATTTTCTTAAACCTTCGTCACCAGAGGAAGGCAGGGCAGTAGAGGACGTTGGGTGTTGTGCTGGCAAGGAAATGAAACGTAAGCCAGAATGGAAGGCATCCCATTGTCTTCATTCCTGCCTTTCACAATTGTTGGCAAAGAAATGAATAAATCAATAAAATAAGTAAAGTAATAAATAATTAAAAGTTATAAGCAACATTTACCGGGCTTTGTTAAGTTTTTGTTTTTTTCCCTTGAGCTGCCTCCCTACCTTTAAACTTCCGAACTTCCGTTGATGAGGTTTCAGGCCCCGCTCCACTGTGAGTGCAGCGCTCTGCAGGGCCGTCAGCAATAATGATGTAAGCTTCAATAATAATCCTCGATATGCACTTATTCACAACGTCGTAGTGAGTGAGCGAGTCTTAATTGCTTTCATGGATAACCTACTGATGTCCTTTTAATAAACTTGGCATCATTATAGTCACTTGGCCATGTTTTGGTTCGTGCTAATCACAATATCTTTCCTTTTTATAGTATCACAAATATCCATTGTTTCATTTTCCATTTATCTGATATTTCCTTTATATTATCACAATTAAATGTCCAACGATTATATCTAACTCATTGAACATTTATCACACAATTTATCTTCGAGTCTCAAACACCAATTAATTAATATAGCCATGATTGGTTATGTTATGAATTCTCTCAATTTCAGTTTAGAAAACTACACAAACTGGTCATTCGCTGAGTGGTTGATTTCAGGCTTCTTGTACCTCACACAATTTATGCATTTCCTCTCAGCCATGGAGCAGTCTCTTGATTTATGATCTTGTAACATTTTTGGGCTTCTCCATTGTTCTTGGCACAGTTTCTTAAGTAATTCATAACGTGTTGTACCCGTTTATTTTAATGGTATTGATTCTTACCTTCCTATCCCACAGCCGCATAAAAAGTTTGACGATTATTTAATTGACTACACGGATAATTGACTGATATTTAAAGGCAAATGAGAAAAAGAGGTATCCTAAAGAAGAACAATAAAAAACAAGATTAAAACAGCTTTTACTTAAGAGTATCGAAACTGCCTTCTCTTGTTGTTCCACCAGGCATTGGATTTCACCTGCCTGCACCAAATATATTTCCCGACTGATAAACATGAGATTGGATGGGCAGGATGGTGCGCGGGAAAAGGATGGAAACACACAGGTCATTCAAGGAGGTATAGTTGTCCATGCTGCTGGTTTGCCCCCTCTTAGCGATATGAATAGTCGGCTCCTCCCCTTTTCCAGGATTCCCATGCTCGTACAGTTTGCTAATATGAGAAGTTTAATCGGGTAAGTGCACCAAACAAAATTTCCCTGCCGTTACATCTCATTCATGCAAGAAAATGTATCGGTAGGTGCGGAAAGCAATGCGTGCAATTCCAGTGGCTCATAAATCAGTTGCTCTTTGCTTTCTTTGTATGTTTATCTACCTATCTGTCTATCTATCCACCTGTAATAAGGGGTTTACTTTGTTGTCTGCCACTGTTCTAAGAATCTCCTTCTCATACAACTTATTGATACAAGAAAATGTGACGGGTAAGTGTGGTAAAGCGATGAGGCGACTTAGGTAATCATTTCTTAGCTGTCTCGACAATGATTTTAAGTTGTTCATTGCCTTCATCGCCGCCACCACCACCACCACCACCGCCACCACCGCAGTCACATGACACATGGGGAATGTTGGTGTGACCCTGGCTGGCGGTGGTGTGGCGTGAGGGCTCTAGCAGAAGTGGAATACTATCCCGAGGACGAGCCCTGTGACACGCCGCCTCCCCTCCCGCGCCCCTGGCTGGTGACGTGCGGGCGGCGGGGGCGGGGCGTGGTGTGGTGGCGTGATGTGGTCCGCCGTTTGATCAATAGATAGATTAATGCGTAGTTGCGTCATGCCATTATGGATAATCAATTACTAGGAAAAACTTCGTAAGGGAGTTTGATTTATGTGCAAAATGCGATTTTTGTTGTGTGCGTGTATATATTTTTACAATTCAGTACGTATTTATATATTTACGCTCATCGTCGGTTCGTTACAGCAATGCACTTGACGCTACAGCCATGGCGATATTAACAGCACCAACAGCATTTATTTATCGTAACACTTTATTCTTGCAGAGAAGGCAGTGGTGTGACCTGTTAGCTGGGTGGACACACTTCAGGTGACATGGCGATACCAAATTACCTAAACTGTTTACGGCGTGTTTAGAGGAAAAAGACGTCGCTTAAAGTCGACTTAAAGCAGTGAACCCTATACTATGGAACGGACACTTGCCCCAGCCTTGTCATTAAGCCGCGAATTCTGGAAAATCAACCGCTTTGGTGCGAATCGCCATAACTCCCTTATTTCTGGGGCTACAGTAAAGTTTATGGTATCAATCGACGGCAAAATAAAAGGGCTATATCCCGAAAACCGACTCGAAAGGGTAAAAAAATCGAATAAACTCGCAAAAAAACAACGACTCTGAAAAAAAAACTAGTTTTGAGTTCCCAACTCTGAAACCCACTCATATAGATTGAGTTATATAGTGAAATGATTATAAAAAATAGTAACTTTTTTATTTAGATATCTTAAAGTGATTTTAATACAAGTTAGTCCTGGTCGAGCTCGAGCGAAAACTACTGAAGCTAGGAAGGCATGCTTGGTGGCAAATAAAAGCACTTTTAATACAGATTAATAATCAGAAAAAAATGGAAAGCATTAAATAAAAAAAAAATTGTAAGCAAAAGCTAGGACGTATCCAAATCGCGGCAAAAGGGCCGAAAAACAGGCTATATTGTGACGGCTCGACGACGAACTTAGAATCGAACTATCAAAAAATCCTTCGAGTAGGTCAAATTACATTGCCAAGAGGGGCTACATGCCAAATTACAGCCTTCTAGAGGCAATAGCAAGGCCACACTAGACAAAAACGGCAAAGTGTCTGGAGTTCGTCAAAATCGCTCTCGACAGGGTTTACGTTTCGAGCTCTAGCGACGAAACTACTGGGAGTAGGGAAATGTTATGCATCATATTGGAAAGCACATTGGCAGGGCTAAATCATTTGTTAAATAAGTTTTTTGAAATTCTCAAAAATATGAGTGGGTTTCAAGGTTGGGAACTCAAAAATAGTTTTTTTTGAGTCGTTTCTTGCGAATTTATTCGATTTTTTTACCCTTTCGAGTCGGTGTTTGAGCCCGGTCGCTAATTAAAAAAATATAGCCCTTTCATTTTGCCGTCGATTGATACCAAAAACTTTACTGTAGCCCCAGAAATAAGGGAGTTATGTCGATTCCCACCAAAACGGTTGATTTTCCAAAATTCGCGGCTTAATGACAAGGGCGCCGCAAAAATCGCAAAATCAGAAGAGTGAGCTGTCCATTACTTGAGATGTCACTGCTTAAATAAATCAATGATAACATCTGATATATCTGTGCTAGGTGTAAATTGTTTACATATAAATAGGTCCAATTTTTATTTTTTACTTCCTGCCAACACGACGCTGTAATGATCGGGTATTAAAAAGCAAAGCCAGGAGAGTTGGCATCGAGTGCACCACCCCAGCTTCGAAGTTCAGTGGACGGCCGAGGGTGGCGCTGCCTGTATAAGCAATATGGGTCAGTGATAGTATGGGTACAAAGTATTTCTTAGTCTTGGCTTAGTAGTAGGCTAAGTAATGTTATGTTAGGCACGTGCATGTACAGAAAAGTAAACTTAACCTTATCTACTAAATCACGACCAAAGACCCGGAGCAAGTGCTTCGTTCATCGTTATAGCCCTTAAAGGAATGACCATGCAATATGTATATCCTCGTTGTCATCCACATCATTTATTTCCCTGGTGTGAGGAATATCATTAGGTTCTCTTGTATCGTTGTGAAGACTAATCATTGGAGAAAGACTGCCAAGCTTTGGTGGCAGAAAACAAAACGGCAGTGAATTAAGTAGTTTATAAAGGCAATGTCCACTGGCGTACTTTCCTCTTGACTGACTGACTATAGCTGATTGATTGACTGACTGATTGATAAAGTCAGTTGTCAACCAACCTCTTCAAGATATATTCCACCAAAACTAGTAAAAAATATTAATTTAACAACCAAAAAGTAAAAATATTTGCGCAGACTCACGGCTATTAAAAAAAAATATACAAGGATATGTAAAGTCTACGATGAAAGCCTCCCCTCCCCCCCCCCAAAAAAAAAAGGAACTAGAGAAAAATAAAATCCACTTTTCACGAAGAGGGTCACGATCGCATATGCTCATTGCTCAGTGCTCCGTACACACACACACACACACACACACACACGCTCCACCATCCCCATCATCGCCTCCACACACTTGTCATGCTGCCGTCCACTCCACACTGAACCATCTTATCGGCCACTTGGCGGATAATTACTGTGAGAAACAATCTGAATATGGATAATACGTCTACGTGGGAAGGAGGAAGAGGAGGAGGAGGAGGAGGAGGAGGTGAAGGTGGAGGCAAAGGGACATTCTGAGGTGGGTGGATGGCAACAAGATATAGAGAGGAGGTGATGGCTCTAATGATGCTGTGGAGGAGGTATTTCTTTTAATAGCTCTCTTGTCTTTACTCTTGGAAAAATCTCCTTCTTTTATTGGTGTTGTGATTACGGGTGAAGGGCACTGGGATTGACCTTTATCCTGCAGTGAACTATTAATGACAGGCGATGGTGATGTTGAGTGTGATGGTGATGATGATGATGATGATGACGACGTGCGTGTGTGTGTGTGTGTGTGTGTGTGTGTGTGTGTGTGTGTGTGTGTGTGTGTGTTACACAGAGAGAGAGAGAGAGAGAGAGAGAGAGAGAGAGAGAGAGAGAGAGAGAGAGAGAGAGAGAGAGAGAGAGAGAGAGAGAGAGATGGGGGGGGAGAAGGATCAAGAATATTAATAACTTAGCACACGCCTCGTCATCATGATATATTTCAGATAGAAACTAGAAGCTTCCATCGTTTTAGAAGAAATTATTGGGAACAGGGCGAAAGGGGACGAGGCGATGGAAGAAGGGTAGGGCAGGGGTAGGGTGGCGAGGTGAGGAGCACTTGGCGGCGGCGGGGTTCAGGTCGGTATTGTTTTAGACGCTCCCTTCTCTTGCATCCATAATTTCTAAAGGCAAAATAAGAGGTCAAACGCGTCTCCATGGGTGTTTCTTTACGTTCACGGTACAGAGGAAGGGTCAGACTACCACCAGGGTCATAAAACTACCCCTGGAAATGCCCGCAAATCCCACGAGAGCCTTGTTAAATGTATGTGCTTGGGAGCCGGAAGGTTTAAGAATATGACCCTGAGTCAGTCCTGCGGCAGGCGTCAACTCACTGCAGGTGGCGTGATGCTGATGATCTGGAAGCTAGTCAGGCAGTCAATCATTGAGCGTGACTGGCAAGACCTTTATTCCTCCAGGTCTTTAGCAACACCCTGCCTCATCCTGTATGACGTATGCTTCGGGCGGGTGCCATGGGAAAGTTCAGAGGTGTGCAATAATAATAATAATAATAATAATAATAATAATAATAATAATAATAATAATAATAATAGAATAATGATGAATGGTCTTTAATCTTAGTAGCCAGTAGGTGAAAATTTACATATTATTAACAAGTAAAACAAGTAAATAAATCTAGGGGGGTGGCAGGGCTTTTGTTTCTGTGCTGTAAAGTGAGGCTGAAAGTAAAATTGGCGGCATACGCTAAGCTGCGCGTGGCCTCATTGCTCACATCCGTCTCGTTGGCTCTTGAGGCTGCGAGATACAAGGCAGGTGCGACGTCTGGGCTGTCACATTTAACTTTCCTCACGTTTCCGAGGGTAGCCATTCATCGACCAGAGGGAGAATGAACAGTTGGGTGAAGTGGGTGCCGACTGCTCCAGACAGCGGGGATCGAACCCGGGCCTGCGGATTCGGAGAGAGAGAGAGAGAGAGAGAGAGAGAGAGAGAGAGAGAGAGAGAGAGAGAGACTGGGGTTACAAAACAGGAATATAATAAGATTTTTACTTTGTTTTCCTCAAACGATTATGCCATCCCTTCTGTAAGCACACCAATCTTAAAACACACACACACACACACTTAGAACTTGAGTAGCTCGGTGATAAACGAAAATAAAGATAGGCTTTTAAATGATAGGAATATATAATTATGTTTTCTTGTATTCTAGTTATCGTTCACGTAACTGTATCACTCGTGTAACACTCCGCTTGGCCGAAGATGATGTTAAATAATTCGTTTTGCTTACTGTACGTAAAAGGAAATGGACTTCGAGACCTTTAGTGTCGTAGTAATTATATGCTAATAGTTTATGTAATAAGACAAAATAGGGTTATCTGACATACGAAGTTTCCGAGAGGTTTGCCCGGTACTTTATTAAAAACTGTCACAACTACTCCAATCTAGCAATAAATGAATAACAAATTGATAGATAAAGACAAATAAGTATAAAGAAAAACGTATCATACTCATCACCATAAGCAATTTCTGCGGTATGTTATCTAATAGAACTCAAACCATTCTACTTTTAATATTATCATCGATATTGTCTATTTTATGTATGTATGACCCAATCTCACGGTGATATTACTCCTCATGACGATTACACCTACCTACATTGAATTAGGCGGATGATCGATGGTGGTGGTGGTAATGGTGATGATGATGGTGGTGGTAATGGTGATGATGGTGGTGGTGATCTGTCTATCTCTACACCGACGTATTCACTTGTCTGCATCCTGCCCGTTTTTGTTCTCGTGCTTTCACTACTTACAGCATTGGAGAAAGCGAGAGAAAGCATCATGAATGTTTTGAACGCAAGAGAGAGAGAGAGAGAGAGAGAGAGAGAGAATTCTTTGCGTCAGGCCTACTCTTGTGCCTCTTCCTCCTTCCCCGCCTCTAGTGCGTATGCCTCTGACGTGTGTCCTACGCAACGAGTGATTCACGCAGGGCAGCACATTCAAGGATCTGTCGCGCGCGTGGATATGATTCACGTGCACCGTTTTGCAATGTGTGTGCAAGGGAATGAGGCTTATGTTCCTGGTATTGCATCATTATCCCAGCGCTATGGTGTTGTTTGTGCTGTTATCTTGCAGACACTTGGAGATAGACGAAGAAAGGGAGGATTAATGAAAGTATACTCGTTATGAAGTGAAGGTAGGGGGGGGGGGGTCATCGTCATATCGAATCAATTTTGAGCAATTGTTTTGGTCTCTCTCTCTCTCTCTCTCTCTCTCTCTCTCTCTCTCTCTCTCTCTCTCTCTCTGTGTGTGTGTGTGTGTGTGTGTGTGTGTGTGTGTGTATCATTATTTTCGCTGGGGCTGTTTCTTCTACTCCGAGATAAGAACCTTTGCTTTGACGTTAACGTTTTGCATCAAGACTTAAAATGATCTGTACATTCTTCCTTTCCATCTACAGTATCTGCCTTACATGCACATGGGAAAGTGAATCAAATGTTCCCGGTGGGCAGTGAAAGGTGAGGAGGTACCGAGTGGACAGGTAACAATTAACAAGTCTTGCCAACGCTAACTCCTTCTCCTCTCCCCCACCCCCAGTCGCTTGTTCATCCCCTAATCCCTTTCCTACTCGGTGCGTATGTACTGAGGTGTCGACGTGGCTCAAAAAAGTGACGTGTATACTTTCAGAAGAGAAAAAGGCTGCTTGTTTTTCCTGCTAGCATTGTATGAACTCCACGCACTCCCACATTGATTATTTCTGCCACGCGGCTCCGGATCTTGACTCACCTCACGCATCGTACGAGTCTTACGAGACGACATTATGCGTAAAGTCGATCAGGTCAGGTTAGCGGCACCGAAATATCGCCCTTCCTTCTTTGGCCGGAAGGAACGGCGTGTTGGCCTCCTCTCCACGGTGGGAGGAGCCACAATCACACCACCTATTTCAACCAATGGGAGCGAAGGAGGAGGGGGAGTCAAAATGAACTCACCATGAAATTTGTGATATTCTTTTAATATTATGACAAAATTAAACGCCATGGACACTGAAGTACTAATTAGTTAGTAGGTGTAGTACTTTAAAGATGAGCTTGGCTTCCTAAGTGAAAGTTTCGTTGATATTCCAAATGTCGAGCGTGGTAAAAGGATAAGCTGGCATCTCCTCGGAGCACGCCGGGAAGTTTAAACAGGAGTGGCGTGGAGGCAAGGACGCTGAGTCGGTGTGTGTGTGGTGCTGCCTGTTGACGGTGGCAGACGGTCAGGGACGCTGCTGTGATAGCTTGACTGAAAACCAGCTCTTCTTCCGTGAAAGACATCCCTGATTGGAATACCTGTACTCGCACCTTCTCCCTAGTGCCCAGTGAGGGCAAGGTAAGAAAAGATGTGCCGTGCTTGGAGTGACAGGTGGACTTTTGTGGAGCGAATATGTGCAGCTGTCAAAGTGAGCCCGCCATGTGTGTGTGTGTGCGTGTGTGTGTGTGCCGGTTGTGACGTGGGCATCAGGCCAGTGATGAAACAAACCCTCACATACATCTGCTTCATGCCGGGGTGGGATAAGTGTGTATGTGTGTGTGTGTGTGTGTGTGTGTAGAAGGAAAAGTGCCCCCACATCATCGACAGCAGAATCTTGAATAATTACCAGCCCGGTGTAGATTGCTCTTTTCCGCCACTTTATCCCCTCATTAAAAGAAAGTGTAATGAGTTTAATGAGTGTGTGTGTGTGTGTGTGTGTGTGTGTGTGTGTGTGTGTGTGTGTGTGTGTCAATCTGCAGACAGGCAAGCAGGCAAGGAAAGGGGAGGGAGCGAAAGAGAAGGAAGGGAGGGCAGGTAGAGGAATGAGCACTTGGAAATTCTTACCGAGGTAGTGGTATGCCCTGCGGCGGTGCTAGTCTGTGACCCGCCCTCCCTCCTCCCCTCCTGGTCTACCTTCTCACTCAGTCTCCCTCCATCCTCTTGAGGGTCTTTCCTCCCACAGCGTCACCCCACTACCGGCTGCCAGTTGCCCCTGCCCTCCTACCCGTCCCCTGCTCTCTCTTCCCCTCCCTCATGTCACCTGCTCTTTTCCTCTCTGTCGCGTCTCCGTTTGAGGACTTCCTTGGTTTGTTATGCCTCATTCACATTTAAATTTTGTTTTTTTGCGTTAATGGTTCTTTAGGGAGGTAATGAGACGCTGAAGAAGTATTCATTAATCACAGGAAATCTCGATAGGTGTCGTTTCTCGCTTGTCTCTGAACAGGATGGCTGGGGGGAGGGATTGCCAACGTTTGCTATGTGAAGGTCATGCATGTATTATACTACTGCTGGAGTTGCGGCGCGCCCGTGTGTGTGTGTGTGTTTTACTAGTTTTCTTCTTGAAGTATTTAGAAACTGCTTTCACTTTGAAGGGCATAAGTGACTCTCTCTCTCTCTCTCTCTCTCTCTCTCTCTCTCTCTCTCTCTCTCTCTCTCTTAATTTCAAACCCACACCATGAACAACGCATAAGAAATTAATGTAAAAACGATAGAACAGTCGAGACAAGCTAGTTAGGTGAACGGAACTTGGAGGTGTTAGAGAGAGAGAGAGAGAGAGAGAGAGAGAGAGAGAGATCAACAGCAGGGCGGGTCTCCCCCCTCAAGCAAGAACTTCCGGTCCTCTGGTTGCCGCGAAGCCTCATGCGGGTCCTGATGAAATAGTGAGACGTAGCTGAGTGCCTCTTTCGTGGCCCGCGGCTCCAAATGTCAGTGCATCGATCCCTCTCAAGCCACGACGCCTTGACAAGAATCACCTCACGTCAGATCTTTTTAAAGTCGTATTAGTAATTATAAACAGTTGTGTAGCTCGTTTGGCTTGTAATTACATTTTGGGGACGGAGCTGCTTAGAAGTGCTGGATTCTCACAGTCAAGTTGTTACAAATTCAATCGTAAAGAGCGATACACAAGATCTACAAATCCAACTAAACTCACCTTGAAAAGCGGGTCAAAAAAGACAGATCAGCCGCATTAAAGTTGATGAAAACTAATGCGATCAGGTGTTACTCTTATTAGTAGTACGGTGCCAAACCCCTTGCCTCCCTGTAACGACTCAAAGGTTCGGACAGGTATAGGTGTCTTTAATCATGATACAGTCAACAGATAATTGCCACTTACATGTGATTTCCTTTATTCCTTGAGCACTAATGTCACGTGTTAATAAATCTCGTCACTTCAGTTACGGATATATCTCATTAGCTTGTGTTACAAATAAGAAATGTATCAAACTATCGCATTCCATATATATCGTTAACTAGTACTGCAATAAGGTGCACAATTAGCGTTTGTCATGTTTATTTAGTCTGGCATTGATATTTTCAGTAGCTGATGTTCATTCACACAAGTTTTGACTGTCTCCCATTCATACAGTGTGTTCGTGGATAGGATGTCTTGATCTTTTCTTCCCTTTTTGTGGTTTTGTGGCTATGTGAGGCTTCTTGAGGTGGGGTGGGGGAGCATTATAGGTACTTTGGGTTGTAAGTGAATGATGGTACGTTCGTAATGCTCTGTTGTCGCGTGAGGAAGGGAGGGGACTCAATATTTTGTATAGGTACACATTGAGCGGCATATTATTTCGTCATGTGCCTCTGCCTATTATTCTCTCTCTCTCTCTCTCTCTGACCAGTGGCTCACATACGCTATTACAGGATATGGAAAAAACAACATTGCAACACCTCGTCACTACTCCCTCTACAGTTTGTCGCGCGCGCGCGCACACACACTGGTGATTCGTCCTTGGTGGGGTGTGGCTGTGAAGGAAGACGGGGGGGAGGGGCACGATTGCCAAGTTCACGCCAGGTTGGCAAGCCCTGAGGTCACTTATTAGGAGCGCCCGTGGTTTTAGCGGGACTTAAAGCAGCCGAGGTGGTCGTGTTTATATTTGCATCCATACGTGCGTCCAAGTCTTGCGGGATCTGTTTGTTTCTCTCTCTCTCTCTCTCTCTCTCTCTCTCTCTCTCTCTCTCTCTCTCTCTCTCTTTTTAAGACTGAATACTACTTTCCCACGTTTCACTTTTCGGTATCCCTTTTCCCTTTTCATTTCACTCGTCTTCCCTCTGCAATTCCCTTCCTTTCCTTTATTTCTTAACTCATAAACTGTTTGGCCTTTATATTCCCACGACCTCCTCAGGAATTTAGTTTTGCCACGCTCAGTGAACTGGTTTGAATTATATTTTTGCCTCTATTTCCTGGACTGTTTGTACGGTTTAGATTATATACGTTTTAATATTCCTTCACTGCATATGTTTGTCGTGACGCATCTGTCTGCTTCCCATAAAAAAAAATTATGCTTGTTTTGATATATATTAAAAGTCCATTGAATTCTTTACACCATTCACATCTTTCGGAATATTTGTGTGTATATATTTAAGTGACATTCTTATGAAGTGTTTGTTCCTCCAATTCTTATTTGGGATGCCTAATCTTGTTTGGGTATATTCAGAAACACATGAGGAATATTTTGGTGTATGCACTTTATTTTCATCTTCCTTGTTCGCGGTAAGCATGAGTCAGCCACCCTGAAATGCGAAGGCAGGAAGAAGCAGACGTGGTATTTCGGTCTCGTCTCGTGATATTGTGAGGCGCGGCTAGCTGTTGTAGCCACAGTCAGTCGTGGGTGACCTTCCTCTTCTCATTTCAAACGCTCCCTTTTGCTTGTCTTCCTACCTGCTAGCGATAATAAGAGATAAATGTGTGTGTGTGTGTGCCTGACATTTCCCTATCTAAATGTCTCTGGTGTCCTGCTCTAACCCTAAATCCGCCGTGAAAGTGGTCACGCCCGAGGAGGACAGGAAGCAGACGTTGGTTTTTGTCTGCCGTGTCCTCAATAGTCTGCTTGGCTTCTCAATCTTTTACTCCACCATCACTCTCTCTCCCTCCCTTCCTGCGGTCAGCGTCGAATCAGAGGGACGCTGTGTGGTCTGCGATGTATAGCTACTGGCGTTATTTAGAATGGCTTCTTACTTTAGTTCTCCTTTGACTGCAATTCGCCACTTTTACATTCCAGTTGCTTGATGAATAACTTTATGGTTTGCTTTCATTGTTAAACGTGATAGTAGGCTTTACCTCTACATATATATGGGTGTTTTTCCTTGTTCAACTCGGTAGTAAGAATCGACACATGATAACTTATGATGCACAGTGAAGACTAAATCACTGCATCCTACCCGATTTCTCTGCAATATTCATAGTCTATCCATGACTGAAATGAAAGCAGCAAAGTGACGCTTAACTGCAGGAACGAGCCAGATTACACCTGACTAGTCTGGCGATCGGAGGGTGCAACGCAATTTCATTGTCATGTGTGCACGAGGATATATACGCATCATGATTCATGAACGGCTTTACGTGTGGAGCAGACGGAACAGCAGCTCCGGGCTTTGTGGTCGTGACAGAAATAGGCTTAGTGGGTCGTTGGGTAGAAAGGAGGCACTATGCATTCAGATTTACCTCATTTATAGCTGTAGGTCTATTTTGGTGAAGAATAGGATCAGACCGTCTGTTGATCATTGAAATAGCTTCCAATTCTACTTGAAGCGTTGTACATTCCTCTTATTATTAGTGAGCAGCGTCTCCAGTATATTTGAAGTTGATAAGTCTTCTTTAAGAACAGTGTTTGCAATCGCGGAAGAGCCAAGCTTCCCCTGGGGAATTCCACCGCTCCCCCCCACCCCCCCTCCTTGTTTATACCCTCAACATGATTAGATGAAATGTGTGAGAACCGGAATAAGAAAACTGCTATTAGTAAATGTACTTTAGAACCCCTAAAATATAAACTCCCACTCTCTAATGCTATATTCCTTCATCCCTTCCACTGCTGAACTTTTAAACATCCTTCTCTCTTCTGTTTCCTCCTTCCCACGACAAACTCTCAAGAATGGAGCATCAAAATCCCTGGAGCTAAATTGATAAATCCTCTCATTGAATTCTAGTAATCTCTGCTGAAAGAACCTTTTTTAGTTCTTTTATTTTACATTACGGCCCTTGGCTTACTTTTCCTTCCAGTTTTGCCTTCCCCGTGGTGTGCTTTCTATACCATAAAACACACACGCCCGTATAAGGAACTCTGCTCTTTTTCATCTTCATTACTTCCCCGCTCTCTCTTTCACTCCCCCTTTTGCCCCACTCCCTGTTCTCTTTCCTTTCATTGCCTGGCTCATGTGGGCGAGGGCAAAGTGAGGGCATTGATAGGGGGGGAGGAAGAGGGAAGTGGATGAGTAATAAGAAGGGAAGTGAGAGGGCGGAGCCGTCTGGTGCGTGAGAGCGTGGGATGCTTGCTTGCGGGATGCCCACTTTCCTCTCGAAGGGCGCGCCGATTCCGTTAACTGTCCGGTGAGGGTAGAGGTGGCGCCGAGGATAGTGGTAGCGGTAGTAGTAGAGCTGGGTGTGGTGTTGACTGGTGTAGGCTTAGGATGATATAATAGTTGTGGTTATAGTGGTGATGCTGGTGTTAGGGGTGATGGTGGTGATTTTGGTGTTACTTAAGGAAATATTTATGAAGGATGTGATGGTAGTAGTGGTGGTAACAATAGTAGAAGTAGTAGTAGTAGTAGTGGATGAGTCAGTTAAGTTTAGGATTATGCCTTGAGGGAATTATTAAGCCACAACCTATTTGTCCACACGTTCACTTGCCGTTCGCCTTGAAGCTGCCGTGTCCATGGGCTTACGTTGCCACTCTGATGTTTGTGAGTGACCCCCCCACACACACACACACAGTTGGAATGTTCGGCATGTCATTAATGTGAGAATAGTCAAGTCAACGCTAATAGTTAAATATATATATATATATATATATATATATATATATATATATATAGAGAGAGAGAGAGAGAGAGAGAGAGAGAGAGAGAGAGAGAGAGAGAGAGAGAGAGAGAGACGCACAGACAGACTGACTGACCAACTTGAGGGAGAAAGGATTGTTGGCACAGGTGAGTGGCTGCGGCGGCGTAGGAAGGAGGGCAGGACGGGAGAGGGGGGAAGAGGAGGGCTGGAGAAAAAGGAAGACAGCGTAGGGGAGACGGGGAGGGCATGGGTAAGGTATACTATTGCCGAGAGGGAGAGGGGGGTGAGGAGGCGATGGAGGTAGAGGAGAGGTGTCAAGGGCGACGGGTAGTATTGTAGGTTGTAGAGCCGGGCTGCAGTGAAGGTCTTTCGGGGGTAGGAGGCAATAGGACCCCGGAGTGGGAGTGAATGGAGTGAGGGTTACGCTGTTGGAACTGAGAAGGGTGCAATGGGATATGGGGTCGTGGTGTGATGCTAGAGTGTTATAGGGAGATAATCCTGGTGTGGTGTTGGAGCAGTAAGGGATAAAGTGAGGTATAGTTTTGGTGTGATGAAATAGAGAAATACTTGACTTTGTAGGAGGACGTTAAAGTAATCAAAGTTAAAGTCGTGAGAAATGTGATAGACTTGTTAAAGAGCGTGTACTGTTTTCGAAGTGTGGCAGAGTAAGTTAAATAGAGTGAACTTAGGGAAGGACCTTGGAGGGGAAGCTAAAGTAGGTTGCAGTGAGATAAACAACGAGTTATAGCTAAGGTTATGCAGGACAGGCGGGTCGTCTATTTATCAGAGTGGGATGAAGTGGAATAGAATGAGGGTGGAGGTAAGGAGCTTGAGGAGTGAAGGTGCAGTACCTATGTGGGTTGAGGTGGAGGAGGCGGGCTTGGGCCGAGGGGGGACTCCATGGAGGGACGGGATGCAGGATGGAGGGGGCGGGGTGGCGGCCAGACCACGGACCAGACAGGTAACATCGCCGACCTTGTCCCGTTGGTATGAAGGAGGCAGAGGGACGGGTGCGGGGTGCTTTCTGGTTGTAGATTACCGCAAGCTTAGGGTTGATATGACGACGATGAGCACCGAGGCCACGCGCAGCTATAGCATATGCCCCAAACTTTACCTTTTATAACGGCAATCCAGTAGGTGTAGAAGGGAATGAGTAAGACCAACTAATATATACATTCTATCACGACATCTGTTTTCCCTGTAAGATGCAAAAATAGCATTCTTAAAAGTTATAAGCCGCTTGCATTTAGTTTGTGCAAAAAATAAGTGAATAATATTTAGTCTGCCGAGATGGTTGGAAAAAAGTTGTGGTGGAAATGAACTCTGGCATGGCATCGGGTCACTGCATGATGTAAGCGTTTGTCGGTCACCCAGCTGAACGCTTTCATCAGGATAAATGATATATGTAAGCATGAAAGGATAGTATTTTGCACTGGTAACAACTTTTTCATGACATTTGTTTAAGCTGCGGGAAAATATTCTTGAAAAGCCTCTTCAGTGAAACGTCAGCATGCCCCCAGGAAACAGCATGGAATATTATTCGTTCTGTTGCCGTGGGGAAAACTAGTTAAGGAAAATATTAATTATGCGTTTATATAATCTTCGTTACGAAAAAAAAATACATAACTCGGTGCCGCGAAAAAGCCAGTCCTTGACACAGAATATTAGTGACTTGTTGCCCTCCAGAAAAGAAAAAAAATGTTCCCACCTAGGTACGAGAAACTGTGAATCATAGAGGACGAGGAATCTAGATATCCAGTAGTCGTAGGTGAAACTTACTTGATCGAACCATAAAAAAAACCCTTAATCGTTAGGTTCCATCCAATCAGAGCTAATTGCTTCTTCCATCTGGGTTACATCTAATTTTCCTAACATTTTTTCGCTCTTGGGCTGGCAGGGTGGCGGGGAGGCAGGGGCGATGGGCAAGGTGAATAGGGATGTGTGTGTGTGTGTGTGTGTGTGTGTGTGTGTGTGTGTGTTGCAGATGCTTCGATGGATTAGGTGAGTCAGCTGCTGTGGGGCGGGGCGGGGCTAGGGGGGTGAGAGTCAGAGGGGCAGATGTTTCAGCTAATAAGGTGGTTTAAAGTCTACATAAAAAACGATCTTGATATGTTAAGGCGAACCACTGAGAGGCATAAGAGAAGTCTGCTGGCCGGCTTGCCCTAAGGGAACGTCATGTAAAGCATGATTTGTAATGTTATATGACTAGGTCGCGGGATCCTGAGCTCGCAGCAGAAAGGCCGAAAATGAAAGAAAATGAGAACCTGCCTCTGCATCACATAGAGACATTATTAAGAGGCATAACTCACCAGGGTACAGCCGACGTAAGGCTCCTCACGCTCTACTCCAGCTTGTGCAGGACATAGGCAAGTCACTCCTCCAAACCCCGACTTGATTTACTGAGTCGAAAAAAGGAACGAAAATATGAAGAAAAAAAATTAAAAACACGAATTACACCAACCAATATGATTTTTAAGTTCGTTCCTTGTCAACATATCAGTTTCATTCTCTTGCTTAACTCCTCTTGCCTCCTTTTCTTTCTTCTAATCAAGGGGTCATTTGTGAGGCATTTTTAGCTACTTGTTGAACTATCGAGTAAGCCTTTATCGTCCTCCTGTTTTCGTGATGGGATAAGCGTTTTATGGGCGCTTTGTTGTTATCTAATCCTCTTTTAATTCCTTCTATCCCTTGATCTGCTTACTTTGCCACGTGAGAACCGTATATATATTTTTATCCTTATCGGTCGAGTGCCGTTTGTTGGATCAGGCAGAATCTACACTTGATGCCCTGTCTGTTTGCTTTTCATTTCAACGTGTATTTGTTGTTGTTCTTATCGGTCGAGTCGAGTCTCTTTCGTATGATCAGAATCTACACATATTGCCGATTTAAACTTAGTCGTCTGTCACTGTTCTTAATTTCGCAGGGTTGGGAATTTAAGTTTGTGATATATATGCATCCGTGTAAGTATTACTATTGTATTTGTTGTCCACTGACTTGGCGCGCCCAGCTGTTTTTTTGTGTGTGTGTCGAGAGAGAGAGAGAGAGAGAGAGAGAGAGAGAGAGAGAGAGAGAGAGAGAGAGAGAGAGAGAGAGAGAGAGAGAGAGATAAATGGTTGAAGGCAAAGTTTATGACTTCACGTGAGCTACCAGGTCGAATAAATAATCTAGATATGGCATATAAGGACTTGGATAGATCGATAGACAGGGAATTAGAGATCGGGTAAAGGGGAGTCTGCGTATTTGAAGGTGTTCGTATAACTAACTGCGTGGGATCGACATTCGACAGTTGCGTTCCGTTGCTCAGTCGTCACAGTGCTTGGTAACATAACGGATCGCGGGCCACCCTTGTCCACTTCTTGACGCACTCTTTCCACCTCCACGCCCACCCTCCACCCCCAGGTCGGCATTCTCAGACGCTTCCACCTCCCACATCAGCTATTTCCAAAAGCTGAAAAGGAGACTAACTCTGTTCTCATGAGTGTTTCTTTATGTTCGTGGTACAGAGGCATTGTCAAACTACCACCAGGGTCATAAAGCTACCCAGGGAAAGGTGTGCAACTCCTACGTAAGCCTTGCCAAATGTGTGTGCTTGGGAGTCGAAATGTTTCAGAATATGGTCCTATCTCCCTCGTTCATCCCCGCCGTCACACTACAGGACACGACACACCGTCACTCACCCCTTCAAAAAGCCATGTTGGAAGGATTTATATATACGTAATTATCTCCGTTTTATAAATTAGCGTGTTACAATTGATACTCCAAGGCTTCAGTCACAATCCTGAACTGTGTATATCCCTTCAAACAATCAATGGTTACGGCTTATATCCTTTGATTAATTTATGTAACCCAACTTTTTGACATGCTTATTTAGATTGATATTCTAAGCTACAGTCACAGTCCCAAACAACGAAGTGCTCCCTCCTGTACGAAAAACTTTCATATACTTATTTCTCTTGACTCCTTTATAACCTGTTGAAGTGTTAATATCTGATACCCGTTCATCACAACCCACAACCAAGGGTCTCTGTGGAGGGTTGACGCGCCATTTATTGATCCCGTTTCCTTATCAGATAATTATAGAAAGTAAAGTTTAAGACAAAGGCAGTGGTACTCTTTTTTTTATTTTCATTTTACCGCACGCAAACGCAGCAAGAAAAAAAATAATTGCTTGAACTAGAAATCAGTTTAGTAACATAACCAGAAACGAATGTTCAAATAGTAGTCACTCAAGGCCAACGCGATTCTTGTTTTCTTACCATCCCTGATTTTAGCTAAAGAGAAAGTCTTGCTTGTACTAAAAATCGGATCAAGTTATTAGTAAGTTGGGCTTATGTGCTTAGTGGCGGTGACCTTAATGTGCACTCTCACCTTCCCCAAGACTCACTAACACCATCGCTTGAGCTAAAAACTGAGTCACGTCACTGATAACCTAGTCCTCCTACCTGCATCCATGGGCCTCCTACCTACCATGACGGATAACGCGCCCACCTCCAAAGCATACTCATATTCTAACACCATTGCTTGAGCTCGAAACGGTCAGGGAGCTATTTATTGAGGGCTGCATGCGTGGTGGTAGCGGTGACCTTGGCGAACACAGCCGCCACCTCCCCCGAAGGGTACTCTTAAGGTCAAGGGCGTCGTGAAGGATGCCGAACATGGCGGCGTCGGGCAAGGCGGAAGCTGGGGATGGTGGGTCAGTCTTGCAGGAAGTGGTGGTCCTCGCGGGTGTGTGGCCCATAGGAGCCTCTTACAGGAGGTTCAGCAAACACTTAAGGTTGGTCAGTGTTCAGTCAGACGTCACGAAGCAATTGTCTCGTTATGGTAATGGCATGGTAACAGCAATTTAGCTAGTTAAATTAATCCCTAGATGGAAGTGTTCATTGTGATGGTGATGATTGTTGTTGTTGTAGTAGTGGTAGTGGTGTAGTAGTAGTAGTGGTATAATAGTAACCGATGAACACACACACACACACACACACACACACACACACACACCTACGTTTAAAATGCACAATGATAAACACAACGGTAACAACTCAGTTTCTACGTCTCAATAAGCACGTCCCCATCGTGAACTATAATAACCACAGTGTACCGCGACAGTTCATTCCTAAATAAACCAACGCGGACAAGTTTCAAATCTCCACCACTTAATATACTTTTAGGTCATGCAGTGTAGGTAGATATTAGGCAACCACGTTCGCGCGCCAGGAGAAGGGTATTGTTGGGTTTGGGGGTGTGGCAGGGGATCTGGGTTGAGTGGGCAGGACCAGGTGGTGAGGGGAAGTGCAGCGCCGCAAGAATGCAAGGAGTGGGAGGGATGCCGACCACGCCAGGCAAAACAAACACCGAACGTTGCTTGCACACGGCCTTGGCGATCGTTCACCCCCCTCCAATCCCCCGCCTCTCTCTCTCTCTCTCTCTCTCTCTCTCTCTCTCTCTCTCTCTCTCTCTCTCTCTCAAAGTAAACTGTGCTATTTAAGTCTGCGTTGAATATCGTGTTAAAGATTCATATAAACACAATAAGTAGATGTAAAGGTTAGTTTTTTTTATATTTTTATTATAGGTAAATGCAACTTGGACAAACAAATAATTTATCTTCTCTGTTTAGGATCATATTATTTTGTTACCCTGGAATGAGTGTTCGTCTCCCTTGTAAATAAATAAATGAGGAAAGTTTTAGTACTGCACTTCATTTTTTTTTATTCTTCCAAGTAGCCAGGTCATAGATTTCTCCTCCATGTTAGGCGTGCACATATTCGCCTTGCTTGATTTTCTGCACAAGAGAGAGAAAGCGAAACGCCAAAAAGGTGTTTAGGCACGGGACATGAAATCGTGTCTGCAGTTTGATTCACTTCGTCAGTTCTAGTTAGTCCACAAGCTTTATTTAGTTTGGTTTATTTTTCTTTTAAACTAGTAACCTTTGCAGCAGTTCCTAGGGTCATGACGGTGTGTGTGTGTGTGTGTGTGTGTAGGAAGATAATGGATGGTGTGTGTGGCGGTCCCGTTGGATGGAGAGAATAAGGGGAGTGTTGTGTCCGTAAAGGTGGGTTTCGGGATCAAGGAGACTGCACCAATACTCTGCTGGGGGAGGGGAGCGAAGAGACCGGTAGTGAGAGGGGACGGGGTGGTTGGAGAGGAGGTAAAGGAGGTGGGAAGAGTATGTATTGATGTTGTTGGGGTTTGGGTGATGGAATGCGCTCGATGGAGGTGAAGGGGTACATGCCAATCAATAGTAAATGATTATACTTTGCATTACTCCATGAGATTCAATATTGCATTCCTGTCTGTCTTATCGATACTTATCTGCACCTGCTTTTCTGAAACTGCTAACTCCATGTCTCCACCCTTTCCTCTGCCTCGCTGCACACGGCTTTCTAATCTTACTCCCACGACTTGAACGATTTCAAGATTGGAGTGTCAAACCTCTTCAACCGAAAGTGACCCCCCTGTTTCGTAATCCTCCTGTCCTCTGTTTGTGGGAGCAGTGCTATAATGGGCTTTTCTCTGCTTAGTTTTCCACCGAACCGTCTCCTTTGCTGTAAAAAAAAGTTTGTGTAGAGGGTGCGGGTGGGCAAGGGAGTTAAGGGTACGCCGGGTATATCGCAGAGTTGAGCGGCAAGGAGACAGGAAGGGTATGTAAGTCAGGAATGCGTCGGGGAGGAGGGAGAACGCCAGTCGGGACGGTGGGGGAGGATAGATGAGAACATGAGAAGGGAGTCTGGTTTACGTTACCTTCCACGTATATCTTCGGTTCTTAAATTTACAAACCATTACAATAATTGATCGAAGAGCATCGCTAACTTCTTATTCCCGACTTATGTTGTTGAGGCGGAAGGTTGGCAAAGTATTTATATCTTTTGTCTGTTTTCAAAGTACAAAGTTTACCTAGAAGCAGTAAATGAAAGTCTTATAGTGGTGTAGGCATGGTTCAACTTTGTTTGCCGGAGATCGTGGTTTTGTTTCTTAGATTTATTCCCAGGAAACGGGATATCCGGTGACGCACTTGATGTTTCCTTGTTAGCATTAAAAAGTGTGGAGCCATGCCAATAAAGGAAAACTTATAATAGGAAAAAATATTTATCTACTTTCAAGCTTTAGGAAATGTTGATCCTGGACTTACTTCCTAGTATGAACAGACGCTACAAGTATAGGCTACATGTTTTCCTTTTTTGGGGGGAAGAACAATAAATTTCCTTCTTCATGTCAAAGTTTTTCTACGTATCCCAATGCCACGCCTCATAGCACACACGCTCCTTAAACATACATATTAACAACAGCGGCGACAAGAACAACATTCAGTAAGGGAACGTGCACAAGGGCGAGGGTGAGGCAGAGAAGCATCCCGAGAGGTTGTTTGTGTCCTTGAGCGATGCATGGGAGCAGAGGAGGCCGTGCAGCAAGCAGATAAACAGACTGGCAAGTAGGCTGAGTCACAGTACCCGGTGGCAGGGTGTGGGAGTAGGCAAGATGGCCGTAGTAACGTAGTTTGTTTAGAAAAAAAGTGACATGTGAGTTACCGGAAAAAAATAGAGAAAATGGTGGGAATCATGTCTGCTATAGATTTATTGAAAGGGAAACACACACACACACACACACACACACACACACACACACACACACACACACACACACACACACACACGTGACTTTAGTCGTCCATAGTGTTTAGATATACCTCACGTCATTCATAAAAAAGCAAAATATGAGATAGGGTATTTTTTATTGCCGTCAGCCACGTGTGTGTGTGTGTGTGTGTGTGTGTGTGTGTGTGTGTGTGTGTGTGTGTGTGTGTGTGTGTGTCACGTTTACCTTCACGTGGACGCACACCTGTCTTCTATTGATGGCCCGGAAGGCGTAGTGGCTGTCGTGGGTTTGAAGTGGTCAGGACACTTAGGGTTCAACTTCCTCTTCCTTCAGTGTCAGTAACTTTCTCACAACCTCATTTTGTCGTATTAATTATTGTTCTTCCCTCGTACTCTTTTTCCTTCTCATCCCCGTCCTACACCTTTCGATTCTCCATGTTTCTCCTTTTGGCGCGTAGCAATTTCATAGTGTTCAAAACTTGCTTCCGTGACAAAAAGTAAATCGTAGCCACGCGTCCTTTCCTGACGTAGTACTGGGCGTTGACTCTGCGAGGTGGGAGACAGTAGGAGGAAAAGGTAACAGATTATATTATTACAATGCAGCTGAGATCCTATCATAAAAGTGCTCATGTTTTATGTTGCCACGGTTGCGGTTGTGTGTCTTTGGCGTCCCTGAGACATGCAACAGAAACCCGGACTACCCTCAAGTCAATTTCAGTGGATAATGTTGCCGTATTTCCATTGATAATTAAAAGGTGATGTCTTAAGGGCAGGATGTCATATTTATAAGCCTTAATATTCATCTAATCGTTTCGGAGACTCATGCATACGGAACTGCTACTATCGCGTCGCTATTATACCGGATGGACCTCGCCTCTAGTTCCGAAGGTCTCCACCGGGCTATGGCGGCGCTGCGGGGCCGGCCAGGTGTAGCAGGTCCCAGGTGCCCGCCAGGTATAATGGCTGCGACCTGCCGCCGCCCACCAGTCGCCCTCCTGGATTCCGCACATGTTAATATAGCCAACCTAATCCCCCACCCCTGTAGACTATATACCGGTCACACACACACACACACACACACACACACACACACACACACACACACACACACACACACACACACACACACACACACGGCAGTCTGTATGCATATTTTAGGTACACACAACACTTAACACCAGCATTATCATCATCATCAACAACAACAACAGCAGCAGCAGCAATGGAGGGATGCATTATTCAAGTTATATTCATCATCATTCCACAGTTTTTCCTTCCGTCCCTCCGTCCCTCACATCTATTTTTAAACACCCTTCCTGGACGTTGTAAGTCGGCTCTACCCCTTTCCTCCCAACCTCCTTCCTCCGCTGCCTGCTGCTTCGTCCACTCTGCCCTTCTCTCCGCCATTATTCCATTCCCCCTTCACTCCCACCTCTTCTATAACCTTAAACTTCAAGGACGAAATTCTGGTGTCGGGTCCTTCAAGGTGACTGCTGCTGTCCCCTTCACGCCATTATATAAGAGGATGCAGCTTCTCCATCTGCATCTCGCCCCTCCCCCTCTCGTCCTCTGTCTGCTAGTTGTTGTTCTGTATACATCTTTTACTTTAGTTTTCCTTGTGTCTTTCCAGCTTCTTTCATCTCCTTATCTTCGTTCTGTGTTCATCGTTTCATTCTTTCATTTAGTTTTCTTTTCGCATCTCCAATTTTTCTTCTTCTAATCTTCTTTTCGTATCCGTCTTTTGATTTAGCTTCCCTTCTGTATCTCCAACTATTTTTTCATCTCCTCCTCCATCTACTCCCATTCCCCTGTTTTCCTCCTCCTCCTCCTTCACCCTTCTGTTTTTCTGTACCTAATTTTTCTTCATTCAGTCTTCGTTTTGTATCTCCTCGACTTTCTTCTTCGTCACCTTTTCTTTGGGTCCTCGTGAGTGTCAGGGTTATCGGTTCCTTCATCTCCCGAGCCTCATCCTTCTCCTTCCCCCTTTCCCTCCTCCATCTGCTTCCTTTTCTTCCCCTTCTGTTTTTCTGTACCTAACTTTTCTTCATCCAGTCTTCGTTCTGTATCTCCTCGACTTTCTTCTTCGTCACCTTTTCTTTGGCTCCTCGTGAGTGTCAGGGTTATCGGATCCTTCATCTCCCGAGCCTCAGAGGTCCTCAGGGTATGAAGCTTCTCCCTAGCGGCCTTATTGGGGGTTCAGGTGGCGGGATGAGGCAAAGGGCTTGGAAGAGGACGGCATGCATTATCATCTACAATCTTTTCTTCCTTTCCTCCTCCTCTTTCCTTCTTTTTTTCCTTTCCTTCTGCTTTTTATTTATTTTTTTTTTTTTTTACAACAAAGGAGACAGCTTAAGGGCACACAAAACTGGAAACAATAATAAAAAAAAAAAGCCCGCTATTCGCTGCTTCCTTTCCTAATTTTCCTCCTTACCCCTCCTTCCATTTCTCCTACGTTCTTTCTTTCTTTCCCTCCTCCTACTGCGTCCTTTCCTCCTCCTCCTCCTTGGAAGAGGATAGCATGCATTATCACATACAATCTTTTCCTTTTTCCTCCTTTTCATCCTCATTTTCTTCTTTTCCTTCTGTTTCTCCTCCTTCCTTTCCTAATTTTCCTCCTTCCCCCCTCCTTCCATTCCTCCTTTTCATCCTCTTTTCTTCTTTTCCTTCTGTTTCTCCTCCTTCCTTTCCTAATTTTCCTCCTTCCCCCCTCCTTCCATTCCTCCTTTTCATCCTCTTTTCTTCTTTTCCTTCTGTTTCTCCTCCTCCTGCTTCCTTTCCTAATTTTCCTTCCCTCCTCCTTCCATTCCTTCTTTTCCTCCTATGTATATGGTATTTCCTTCTTTCCCTCCTCCTCCTCCTCCTCCTCCCCTTCGCATCACCGTCGTTTCCAGCCCATGACTTCACTTGCTACCTCGCGCGATAAGGTGGAAGGTTTTGTTTGTTTGTTTATATGTATATCTGCTTCATTTACCTTGTTTTATCGATTTACACATTTTCTTTGTTCAATACTCATCTGCTTAGTTGTGTAAGTCATAAATGTATGGCTGTGCTGGAGTGGAAGAAACACGAGAGAATAAAATAATAAAGCATTAACATACAAAACACACACAATAAGCAGACGGGACACACGCGTAATGGTCACATCATATATTAGGAAATCTTGGCTCGCTTCTTAGAGCACTGACTCACTCATAAACAGCATTGCAACAGGGGAGATATACGTATATAATAATGAACGTCCAATTTACGTTCGTTAGTTTGTTTGTACCATTACGCGTGTGTCCCGTCTGCTTATTGTGTGTGTTTTGTATGTTAATGCTTTATTATTTTATTCTCTCGTGTTTCTTCCACTCCAGCACAGCCATACATTTATGACTTACACAACTAAGCAGATGAGTATTGAACTAAGAAAATGTGTAAATCGATAAAACAAGGTAAATGAAGCAGATATACATATAAACAAACAAACAAAACCTTCCACCTTATCCCGCGAGGTAGCAAGTGAAGTCATGGGCTGGAAACGACGGGTCAGCCCTTTACCTCATTTGCGGCATTGAGGGACCGACAGTAACACGCCAGGTGCTTATTCGGCTGTTCCTCTCTACTCTCTTCTACCTGACTGCCTCGTCCCTCCCTCCCCCTCTTGCCTACACCTCCCCCATCTCCCCATCGCTTAATGTCTACCTTCCACCGTCTTTCTCCCGCAAAAAGTGGACAGATCGCGGGGAACGAGTGGCTTTTAACACATATTCTGCACCCTACACCTCCAGCTTTCTCTAAGACTAGGCGGAGATGGCGGATCGGCTCGCCTACATCCTAACAAACAGCTTAGGTTAGAGATCTAGTTAAGTTTCTCATGAATACGCACACACCTGTCTTACGTGGCTCTACTGTAGCACCAGGACACTTTTTTTTTTTCCTTATTAATCCTAGGAACAGGAGGAGGCAGGGATAGGGTTAGGGAAGAGGAGAGGAAGAGGAAGGGGCACTCATTGTGAAAGCAGAAGAGGAAGACAAGGCAGTCATTATAAAGAGCGAAAGGGAGAGGAGGAGAAGGAAGAGGAGAAACAGGATGAGGCAGAGTTAGGGTTAGAGGAAGAGGAGAGGGCAGTCACTGTGAAAGCAAAAGAGAGGATGAGGAGGGCGACATGAATGCAGTCATAAGAAGCGAAAGAGAGAGGGAGAGATGAGGAGGAGAAAGGATCAATCGTGACACAACATAGGAAGAGAAGGAGGAAGCATCCGTTCCCAGGGTCATTTCCTCTACTGAATCACCATTCTCTTCCTGCATGCCGAAGCGAAGGCCTCAGCGTCGCCCTGGGAAACGATGACTCGCCACCTGTCTGAAGGCATCGTCTCGGGGCGGCCTTGAGGCGACGGTGACACTCCATGCATTCGTGTCGTCACCTTGCTTGCTGAATGCTGACATCACCGGAGCATCGCCCTACTCTCTCTCTCTCTCTCTCTCTCTCTCTCTCTCTCTCTCTCTCTCTCTCTCTCTCTCATTATCTTCATTCTTCTATTATAAAATACATCCACGTTTCCAAGTCTCGTATTTACCTTTTTATCATCTTCCTCCACGTTCAGTTCCCCTCTCCTTACCCTCCCATTGATGCGCGTGTTTATTTACTTACCTCGCCAAGTTTACGAAGTGTGTCACTATGTTTATATGAATCTAGATGGTAATGAAAACTTTCACCCAAATATACCTGTTACCAAAGCACACTTGCGATGGATCAGGTGGGACAAGCTAATACGCAGAAAGCAAACCGGTGAGGAGCAGATGACAGCTGACTAGGTGAGGTAGGGAACGAGGGAAGGCGGGCGGGTATAGGATGGACATGGCACTTTGGCATGGGAGAAATGGTGCTGTGGTGCCCTCACCGGGTATATTTTCGTAACGGTTTGACGTCAGGAGGAGGGGCTGACGTCAAGGTGAGCACGTGCTGCCGCCGAGGGGAGCATCGTAGGGGACGGATCTCGCATCACTCCAAAATCTCGTCGCCCAGTAATGGTGAAAACGGCTGGAAGAGGAGTTGCGAAAAGGGTGACCAAGGCAAAACGTCGTAACCATCTGTTGTGTTGTGTTTACATTCACGCGCCGACTCTTACCCTTTCCCCCTTAGCTAAGATGGTTTCATTGACCCTTGCCGTGCCATAACAGCCTTGGCACAGAGTCTAATGTGTCCTGAACTCTTGCCTCATACCTTGATACCCCTCCCCTCCTCTCCTCTTCACTCCGGCCTGCTTTCTTCCCTCCCTCCTTCCTCCCTCCCTTCCTTCCTTCCTTCCTTCCTTCCTTTCACTTCTTTTTTCCTCTATTCCCTTCTTTACTTTAGTTTGTTTATATGTATTTTTGGAGGTAGGGAAGGATGGGTTAGGGGTGTTACTGCCAAAATAGAAGGGGTGGTGGTGGTGGTGGTGGTAGTAGTAGTAGTAGTGGTAGTAGTAGTAAAGGCTGTTGTTGTTATTGTTGTAGTAGAGGGAGGTTGACAGCGAGGTTAAATAAAACACACACACACACACACACACACACACACACACACACACACACACATAAACAGTACTGCCCTTGACATGGTATTCTATAACTTAGTCCCGTCGAGAATTTAAAAAAAAATACATTGATGGGTGACAACATCTCACAAGTAAAAAAAAAAAAAAAAAAAAGATGATATATAAATCGTGTCACTACTACTACTACCACTACCACCATTGGCTGGCTCTTCATGACTGCCATCTGCGTACTTATACTCTTTATCACATCTTTATGTTAAGACACCTCCGGTCCAGATTATGCCTCATTACTTATCTTCTTCTTAGTTCATCCGTATTCCACCACCACCACGGCCAAAACCACCACATAACTAAACACTATAATGATGATAATGATTCAAATAATAACAACAGAATATAAAAATCAACTTGTTACTTGTGCATGGCGTGAGAAGTCGGGAACAGTACAATTATATAGACAAAAAGAACCAAATTGACTTTAAAATGTATACAGAGTTATCAGCCCACGAGCCAGCCAACACGGGATGTGATGGTGGTGGCGGGAGCGGTGTATCCTACGTTTATTAATATAATGTGTGTGGTGTGTGCCGCGCCACGCCGCTAGCATCACGCCACCCCTGCGCTCAGCCACTCACAGGTCGCGGGGAGAGGGCGGGGCGCATGACGTCACTACTATGACCCTCCCTCCCTTCCTTCCTCTCTCTCCCCCATGACACACCCTCCAATGTTTTCTTCTCATACGGGCGACGCGACGAAGGAGGGAACTGGGCCAGACAAATCGATACGCGCTTGCATTTTCACCGTTATTTTTAAAGCTACGTTTCGGGTTCGCCCCTTCGTCGTTTGTTTCCCTCCCCGTTTCGTATTAATTTCTATCCCCCCGCCCCTCTCTCTCTCTCTCTCTCTCTCTCTCTCTCTCTCTCTCTCATGAATGAACTTTACACCTTTTTTTTTTACTTCGTCCTGTTTTGCATCGTCATCTACCACGTTATTGTCGACCAGCGAGGCGAAAGCTTTGAGGCCACACGCAACCTTCCCACTCTTTCTCCCTCCTCAAACACCCTCGGAGCAAGGCCGAATCTTCCTCCTTGCGTAATGGGTGATGCTGACAGACGAAAATAGGGTTACCTAGAACTTGCATTCGCCCCGGTTACCTAAAAGAGGGAAAGTGACGTAAAGGGTGGTTAGGTAGGCTGCACACTGGGAGAAAGTTGTGGTTTTGTGAATGAGTTTATTTATTTACATTCTTGACTTGCTCGCAAACATGAGGTAAAAGGAGGAAATGATTTAGGGCCGCATTGCTAAGCATTTCGTCGCCCAAGTTCACATATTTGACAAGACTTTCGTAGGAGTTTGGGGCATTTCCAGGATTAGTTTTATGGTCCTGGTGGTAGTTTGATCTTTTTTCTGTACCGTGAACCAAAAAAAAAAAAAAACAACACATTAGAATCTGATTGACCCCCTCTTTGACCTTTAGAAATAGCTGATATGAAAAGCAAAAATGTCTTACAATACCGACCTTAGTCTCCCCTGATTTGTTTCTGTTAAAGAAAATAAAAAGGATGTGGGATAAGTTACTCTTTAGATTTATCATGGGATTTTCTCGCTCTGGAAATAACAAGAACAAGAAAAAAACAATGAATAAATACAGAGGATTTTGGATAATTTTAGGTTTACGTCTGAGATAGTCTTTATTGACCGGGAAAACCCTTAGATCACCTCAGCTGGATGTCACGTAGTGTTCAAGCCCTCAGGGAAGGAATAGGGGGAAGGGGCTGACTGATTCTCCATACATTTCAAATTTAGTATTTATTTTCTCTCTCTCTCTCTCTCTCTCTCTCTCTCTCTCTCTCTCTCTCTCTCTCTCTCTCTCTCTCTCTCTCATTGTTTTCATCATCGTATTTGTTATATGTCATCCAGTTCTTTAGTTGTTTTTTTTCCATGACATTCGTTGCTCTTTTTGTTTTCTTTTCTGACTCACCGAATCTTTGCTTAAATTCCAGTAAGCAAACACAACCTAATAGTGTTTTCCTCAAGGCTATTCAGCTTTAAGCGAGGAATCTGCCGTGGTTTGAGTACAAGGTTATTCTGGGGGTAGCACGCTCCGATAGTCCATGAAGGTTTAGTTTCTGATAGCATAAGCAAGCGGATTTGAAGGCATTAACTTTATATAACCCCATTAGTCCTATCGCATTTTTCTTTATCGCTGCTAACACCCGCAGTACCACTACGCACCCACCCTTCCACGATCACACATAAGCTCGGGGGTAGTATAGTATCAGTGTCAGCAGTTTGGTGGCCATAGTCAGCAGTGATCTCCGTCAGCAGCCATGAAGGAGAAACTAAAGAAACACAGAGATGCTGACACTGTTGTTAGTGGTAATGGAGGTGGTAAAGGCGATGGTGGTGTCATTGGCTTGCGCTGGAGGTAAGACTGCACGAGAGAGAGAGAGAGAGAGAGAGAGAGAGAGAGAGAGAGAGAGAGAGAGAGAGAGAGAGAGAGAGAGTGTTCATTGAGTGTTGTGAAAATCTATTGCCTTGTTAGTATTTTAGTCTCGCAACAGCAACCTCCAAAAAAAAACACCCTGCTGATTCTACATTAGCCTGCTGCCACTTATATCAACATCTATTCATTTCATGCAGCATTAGTTCTCTTGCACTCTTGCTGTCCTATTTGTATATGCATCAGAGCGAAATCAGACTCATCATCATCATTATTATTTTTATTATTACTACTACTATTGCTACTATGCTACTACTACTATTGCGATTTATATTATGTCTACTACTAATGCTACAACACCCAACTACCAGCACCACCACCGTAACCACCAGAACCATCATCGTAATCATCATCATCATCATTTCTCAGCACCAATAACAACACAGATTGCCTTCCTTCCCATCATCATTCTACGCACTATTTATACACTAAACCTTCAGGCCAGAGGGTGCCAAGAGAGGCTGACGGGCTGCTGACACTCAGACACTAATTTGGCGAAGAGGAGGACATAGAGGAGGAGGATGCCAGTGTTGTGACCTGATTGGCTGATTGCGTCGTCTCATTGTGATTGAATCTGTCATGTGGCTGGGGGGGCATGTGGCTGAGGGGTATGTCAACATCCTGTGGGTCCCTGTAAGGTCTCTCTCTCTCTCTCTCTCTCTCTCTCTCTCTCTCTCTCTCTCTCTCTCTCTCTCTCTCTCTCTCTCCAGTTCAGATCTCCCTTGTCTACCTTCGATTCGCCTACTTCTCCATCTTCCTCCTTTAAAAAAAAAAGCACCTTAATGTCAGCTCCCGCGCCTCTGACCTTTCCGTAATTGCATCTTTTGAAATGGCCGCCTCCTGTTCCTGCGTCTGCTACTAAAGAGTTGCTCGTTCAGGTTTGGGGCGGTTAGTTTTCTGGGCCTGGCGAGATACATACCAGTTAGGCTGTTAAGGAAGGCCGTTCTTGCGCAGAGTATGCATTGCGCAACCCTATTTGCTTGCCCGTTTTGCTTCCTGTGTAGCTCAGACGGCGATTCATTGCTCAAAACAGTGTGCGTGTGTAGATATGTTAACTTCTGTGCTTCGTGCGCCTCGGCTATAGCACATGTTTTTACTTTCATTTTTAACCTCCCGGGCCACAAGTTGGTTCTCCCCTTCCTGTGATTGCGTAAATTGTTTTGAATAATCTGCCTTGCGTTTGTAAACATCGTAAGCAGTCTTTCAGTTTTGTTGTGTTCGCTACGTCAACGCCATGAATTTTAAACCGTTAGTCCATTAGTTTCGTAATATTCTGACCTGTGAGGAATTGCTGATGGGCTCCCCTAGAGAATTTACATGCTGCCAGTACAAGTGTTTACCTAAGGACGGAGTAGTGGTTGGTCAAGGGTTTGTCGGCTTATGTAACTTCCTGTACTTTACTTCGTTCGATATATTGATTACTGAAGTCCTGTCATTGTTGTTGGATGGCAATAGTAGCGTGTGGAATGAATACCAGATAGACAAATCGTGGGTGTCGTCTTTATGCATGTAGTTTTCCTGAATGTACTGATCATCTTGGTGCCTATTACTAAATCTTATTGCGATCATTTAAAATTCTGTCCTAGTATACATCTATATCAGTATTCACATAAAGACTAGACAGAATTATGGTTAGTTAAGTCAAAAGTTTATCTGTGTATTGCTACCTTCTCTCCTTTCTTTGGTCGGCCCCTGCCTGTAGCCTTTCCCACTTCCTTCGTTCCCGACCTTGTGGCTTTCCGTCAGTATTCAGGTAAGACAGTAAAAGATATATACTGTATCAGTGGTGAGTCGAGTCGAAGGATAGTCTTGATCGAGTAGCTAAACATGTCTCCATTTGGCCTTCATGTAAATTTAAGTTCTGTTCTGCTTCGTCCCTGCGGTCACCCGGGCTGCGTACAATCGGTTCTGACCAGCGCAAGGCAAGGTGGCGGGAAGTGACCTGCGGGGACTACGTTAGTGTGTGTGTGTGCGGAAAAGGAGCAAGGGCAGCCACCACCAGGAAGCTATGGAGAGAGAGAGAAAGAGAGAGAGAGAGGTGCTAATGATCTTATAGTGCTCAGTTTTCGGTTTGATCTGGTTTTCTGGACACACACACACACACACACTTTTTCTCGTGCACTCAGAGAAATAAAGGAATCTATTTGAAAGTGTGTGATCAGAGAGAGAGAGAGAGAGAGAGAGAGAGAGAATAACCAAAACAGACCTTGGATGGACAAACTCGTGCAGCGGGGCCTCGAGGGCAAGCATTAGTATGGGGCGAAGAGACAAACGTTACGGCGTGTCTCGTGGCCTGCGTGCTGTTGCCACATCTCGCTTCCGTCATGGCACAAGCGCTCCTCCTTTGGGACCTTGAGATGCAACCTGCTACTTGCCTCCTCCTCTTCCTCTTCCTTCTCCTCCTCTTGCTAATCAGTTGAAGAAAGAGAGGGAGGGAGTAGGAGAGAGAAATGTGTTTATACTTGGAATGATGCTAAACACATACCTCCTCCGGCTCCTCTTTTTCATCCGCTTCCTCCTCGATTTCTCTTTCCATATTATTTTGAGGAAGAGAGAGGAGAAGAGAGAACAGTGAATGTATGGGTGGAACAAACCCAAAAGATTGTCACATTCTCCTCCTCGTGCTCCTCCTCCTCCTCCTCCTCCTCCTCTTCCTCTTGTTTCATCTCATCATTTGGAGAAAGAGAGACGGAGTAGGCAAGGGAAATGTGAGTGTACGTGGAACAAACCCAAAATACTGATCTCCTTATCCTCCACCTCCTCCTCCTCGTTGCATCCTTCTATTCATCCTGACAAGTTTTGCAAAGGTTCAGGAGAGGTAAAACTCCATGCTGAATCCTTCCTTTCTTCCTTCCTGTTCTTCTTTTCATCACATAAACGAAAATGGGAAGAATAAACAACCGTGCGCGTCACTGAATAGAGGAATTTCGCGCCCCATAGTTCATGCGGCAGCGTCACCTTTGTGTGGAATCCGTAGTCATAAGCCGTAGGGGAAGTGCGCACCGTAGATGATGTGGTAAGGGAGTCTATGGGATGGTGCAAGTGTTTGTCGGAGTGAATCGTGGTGAGAGGGTGTTTCGCAGAAGCCTAGAAGTTGGGGAAGTACAATCAGATAGGAGGAGAAGGAAAAAGGACAAGAATAAGAGGATAGAACCGGAATATATGTTGGGGAAGTACACGTATACAAGCCGCCAGGGGGTGTTATGTGTTGGTATTAGGAAAAGGTGGAGGAAGAAGGATACAGACGATGAAGAAGGTAGATGAGAATAAAAGAAACTGAAGGGATAAATTATGATGTTGAAGGGACAGAAGGAACACATGAGGATAATAAGGAAGAGGATTGTGATAAAGGATAATAGGAGAATAATGGCGTAAGTGAAGGTGAATTATACTGAAGAAGGAAAGGGTTGTGACAAGGGAAGAAGAACAAAGGGAAAGGAGACGATGTTGAAGAAAATAATAAAGCAATAATGTATAGGAGATTGTATAAATAAGGAAATGAGGGTAGCATATCGGGGCAAAAAGAAACCCAAAGAATATAATGTGACAGTGAAAGGACTATACAAAGCCAAGTCTGAATATGAACGAAGGGAAGGAGATGATATGGAGGAGGAAATAGGAGGAGGAGGCAGAAGAGGAGATTAAGAAGAACTGGAGATAAAAGGGACGAAAAAGGAAGGGAGATAGTAAGAATGGAGTAGGAAGGAAGGGAAGGTACGAGTATAAAAGATGGAACAGAAAAGAAGGGAAGGTACGAAGGAAAAAAGAGGAAGGAATAGGAAAGAAGGGAAGGTATATAAAGGAAGGTATGGAGGGAACATGAAGGGAAGGAAAGTATAAAGAAGGGAATAAGAATGAAGGGAAGGTATTTAATGAAGATAAAAGGAAAGGAAGGAAGGTATGAAGAAGGAAAAGAAGGGAAGGTATGAAGGAAGAAAGAGGAAGGAATAGGAAAGAAGGGAAGAGATACAAAGGAAGGAAGGGAAGGAAAGTATAAAGAAGGGAATAAGAATGAAGGGAAGGTATTTAAGGAAGATAAAAGGGAAGGAAGGAAGGTATGAAGAAGGGAAAAGGAGGTAAGCGAGAGTGGAAATGAAAAAAAAAAAAGAAAAAAAAAAAAAGGTTTGAGTGCGTGTATGGCGCAGCAGACCTTCCCATGTTATCTCTTGCCTCTTTGTTGCCATCAGTGTAATCTTCGCCTAATGAGTGGGATTACGAGGAGGAGGATGGAGGGAGACTGACAAAAAAATAATAGTTGTGTTGCGCCTCCAGGAAGATGCAGGGAGGGAGGCTTGTTGTTGTTGTTGTAGATGTTGTTGTTGTAGAAAAGGTCGTATGTGCTCAAAGAAAACGTAATTTGTATGAGGAATGATAGTGGCGATTATACCTACCTGTTGCATATTACATCTCCCTTCTATGCATGCACCTTGTTCCTATGTATACCTGTTTGTGTTTGTCTGTCTGTTTAACAAGTTTACAAGTGCACATTCTCTTCGTATCTCACTCCCACTTCATCCTTTAATCTTACTCTCCTCCTCCTCATCATCGTTTTTCTTTTCCTCCTCGCTTTCGTCATCCGCACCCCCCATCTCCCTCCCACCATGCATCATTAACTCTCTCTCTCTCTCTCTCTCTCTCTCGTCTTCCGTGTCCTCAGTTTAACCTGCCTACGTCTTAAAATATCGATCGATCTCTCTCTCTCGTCTTCCGTGTCCTCAGTTTAACCTGCCTACGTCTTAAAATATCGACCTCTCTCTCTCTCTCCTAACCAGAAAATACTACATTCCATCAACTTTTTTTTCATTCTTTTCTTCCAAGCGACGAGGAGACAAGTGGTGATTGGAAGGACCTGCTAACCCTAAACCAGCCAGTCAAGGCCTAATCGTCCCCTCCCTCGTCCTCTCCCCTTATCTGTGCTTCCATTCCTTCCTAATGCCGTCTTCCACTCCTCGACTCCTCCCGACCTCTGCCTCCCTTCCCGTCTTTCCTCGATGTGTAGTATTCCCTCTTTTTTTTCACATTTCATCTATGCAATCTTGTCTTAAATAATTAATTTCTTACTGTGTCTTCCTCTCTCTTGATGTTTGCTTTTTTTTTCATCCTTTTTTCCTTCGTGCATTCCAGTCTTCCTCCATCATCTCTCTGTCTTTTCTCCATATTCCTCTCGTTCATTTCACAAACCTGTAGCTATTTTTTAATTCCTTTTTGCCCCTCCCTGCACCCGTGTATCCCATTTTCTCTATCACTTCTCAGTATTTACCTCGTTATCTTTTTCTCTTTTGTTTTCGACCCTCAGCTTCGGGATAGATTTACCGATTTAACTCGTTCTTCTTTCTTTCTGCCTCTTTCCTTCATCCATGCTTTCCTATTTCACCCCTAATCCTCAGTCCAGACTTTTTGTCCTTCAGTTTCGATGCCACAGAAAACTTTTGTGTAGCTCTATCTCCTTTATTTCTCCCCTCCTCCATCCGTGTTTTTGTTTCTCAGTATTCACCTTTGTTTTTTGTACATATCTCAGCTTCTCTTTCCTTGTGTTATGTTCTTACTACCATCCATGTCTCCCTCTACCCTCAGCATCATTGTTCACCTCGTTCTCTCTCTTCCTCAGCTTCGTGGCCACAGACGACTTCATCCACTACAGCAGCGCCCCGAGACTCAACACCACACCCCCGACGGCACCGACCTCCTTCTCCAGAGGCAAGCTTACCACCTTCGGTAGTGACACCAGTGCCAGCCACAGCAGCAGCAACAGCAGCACTAGTGGCACCGGCAGTAGCATCAGCAGTAGCACCAGAGGGATAGGATTCGCTACTACCACCAGCTACCTGAAGGGTGCGCGAGTAGCCCCCCGTCAAAGGCACCAGCAGCAGAAGAGAGGGCCAGGAGCAGCCATGGCGCCCGATCCAAGAGGTCAAGAGGACAATGGCTCGGTGGGGTCCATCATCGCCGGCCACAGGATCTCCCTCAACGTGCATTATGACAACGAGGAGCCGCAGACAGGTGGGTTGTGACAGGGTGGTTGTGGTGATTGATTTGGATTGTGGTGGTGATGATTGTGGTGGTGGTGATATATGGGTTACGAGAGAGAGAGAGAGAGAGAGAGAGAGAGAGAGAGAGAGAGAGAGAATTGGCACTTTCTAGCGGATACCCTTTGATCTCCAAAGTCGGTCTTGTTATAGTGATAAGGTAGGCGACTCGATCCCATAACCCGCTTCCATAAACCCTCACCGATAACTTCCTTTCCCCTAACACTTCTCGTAGCGAACACATGCCGCTGATAAAAACGTATTGAACCTTCGCTGCGGTAAGCCCATCATCTCCCCCTTCTTATGGCTACAAACCCATCCCAACCTCATGACAGCACACGTGACTCGACCAAAGAGAATGAACTAGGCTGAGAAGTTTGACGGTAGCGTTGGGTGTAGCTTTATTATTTTTTTTTCTTCGGATAAGTTAGGTTGGATAGGTACCCTTTTTGCAGTGCTCTAAGGTCTGTTGATTTTGGGCCATAGTAGCAAGTTAATAATTTAATGAGATGGCCGAACTTTAATTTTTTTTTTTTTTTTACGGATTCAATAGGCATCTCAAGACGTTTGATTGATTGATAGTTTATTGTTGCAAGTAAACAACAAAGGAGAAGATTATACTTTTGTTTGATAAAGTTGTAATAGTTCTGAACGGTAAAGAACGTTCAAACAAGCCTGCATTTTATAGTTATTTCCAGGTCACATGTCTGATTTTAGCCTTCGTGGAATCCTGAATAATGACGATGCAGTTTGCTTTCTTAGGTTGCTTAGCAGGTATCTTACGATGTTTAGCAGGTGACTTAAGATGTTCACCAGGTAGCTAGAGATGACTAGTAAGTATCAAGATGTTTAGCAGGTAATGTGTGGCAGGGATCGGCAGGGTCTTGTTAGTCGCTTTATCAGTCCGTAGCTTGCAAGAGGGACGGATAGCGGTACTTGTCAGGGATTAACGAAGGTGGTAGTTGTGACTCGTCGTGTTACAATGCCCGTACGCTGCTTTAGAATATAGGCACTACCACCACAACCATTATTTTTACTACTACTACTACTACTACTACTACTACTACTACATCTACTACTACTATGACGACTACTATTACTACAACTACTACTACTACTACCACTACCACTACTACTACTAGTTACTGATATTACTACTACTACTACTACTACTACTACTACTACTGTTACTGATATTATTACTACTACTACTACTGCTACTACTACTACTACTACTACTACTACTCCTACTCCTACTACTACTACTACTACAACCTTTTCATAAAGCCTTAACATTTTAAAACATCTTGCATCTCAGTGTGAATTGGGAACACAATCGCATACCCAAATGAATGGCGAAACAGCAACCTCAGTATAGGCATAACTTTCTCGCTCCCACCCACGTCCTTGGTTAACGTAAAATCCCCCATCGTCCCGGTTATTATTCCCACAGCAATCCCTTTATTTTTGCTTCTAATTTCTTCCCTTTTTGGACAGTCTTTTCTAGGCCACAATATCTCTCCCCACACAGCCTGCTAAATTTATCTCCTCTGACAACCTTCTTTCCTCCTCTCATTGTTTACTTTTACCTCTCTTCATTCACATCAATCGTATTACAACCCATTTTCACTCCGTTTTCTGATATAATATTCTCGTTCTCTCATTCTTCATATTTCCACACTTTAAACGCCTTCCACACTGTGCTGACAACTACCTACGACTTAACCTTCTCGTATGCCCTCAACCTTTTCTAATCACCCACATCATATCAACAACCAAATGCCGCAACCCGTTCCGTTACACCATTTCCCCATTTCCTGTTTAATTACTGCTCTCCACATCACGTTTGCATCTATAGTCTACTCTTTCCACTATTTGAACCTATATTTCTCCCCCTGCAGCAGCCTCGCCTACGGAAAGCAGCGGCAAGGGCGGGGAGGTGACGCCCGTGGAGGAGAGAGTAGCCAGCACGGGGGCCTTGCCTAGGGACGCCGTGGACAAGGCATCGACGGAGGACTCCACCGTCTCGTCTCTTGACTCCCAGCAGAAGATTACACACATTGATGAAGTGGCGACAGACGAGGTGAGTGTTTGACGATGTTCTTTGTCTGCCTCTCTCTCTCTCTCTCTCTCTCTCTCTCTCTCTCTCTCTCTCTCTCTCTCTCTCTCTTCTTATCGTCATTTATCACATTTTCCTTGGCTGGGACTTCCTTTTTTTTATTTCATCTGTTTCCTGCTTGCTTCTCTTGTGTGTGTGTGTGTGTGTGTGTGTGTGTGTGTGTGTGTGTGTCCTTTGCTACGCTGAAGCTTTATGCAAAACAACGAAGGTATGAAAGTAAAAAGGGTAACGCATGTCAACGCTGCAACACAACGAAAAACAAAGAGAACAACAAGAATTCAAAATCGCCACGCAACACAAATCAAGCATGCAACACACACACACACACACACACACACACACACACACACACGACGCAGTACACGAGGTTTGAGGAGGTGATGGATGACAGCTATAGGGAGGTTGAATGTTACAGCGTGTCAATCGATCACTCAGCCGGAAAGTTTGTTATCGCAGGAAGAATCGACCGTGGAGCGTTTAATGAGGGCACAATGGCCGACGCTCCTTGTAATGATTTGTTAGTGTTATGTATGCGGTGTTTGTGCAGGATGTAGTTATATTGTCTTCGACGGCGTGTGACGAAGATAAACGGGCGAAGCAACTGGTTTTCCTCCTCTTAGATGTATGTGTGAATTCAGTGTGTATTTGCCTTTCAGTGTAATATCTTATGTATGGGAAACTAAATAGTGATCTTTCTTCGGTCCAACGGTTAACACAAGATGAACGATTACTTTTTTTCCAACACGCATCACTTAACTACTTTTCTTTATCTTTTTGTTATTTTATTGTTCGGTTTCATGTCTTAGTAATGACGTTCGCAAATTAAATGTCTTCGTTAGTTTACAAGTCATTTCCTTGGCGATTTTTACAATGGCATCCGTAAACTGATTGACCTTTACATCCATTCATTCTTTCCCGCCATTATTTGCAAGTGTCGTAACTTTAATTTAATTCCACTAAACCCACTGACTGGTTCATTAGCACGTTAGTTTTCATTGTCGACGCTGCAGCAAGGACGAGCTTGATGAGATGTAATTACTTGTTATTTTGTGACCTCCACCACGAGTAATTATCTCCACAAGTCACGTTTTCACCCGCTCACCTCAAGATCGGCAACACTTCTTACCGACTCCCTCACAGAACCGGCAACATCCATCACCTTGTATACCTTCTCTCTCTTTTAAGCCCCATGTCATATCAACTACGTAATGTCACAGCCTCTTCCGTTACATCATTTCCCCTCCATGTTTATTTGGTAGGAGTAAGAGAGTGGTAGGTACAGGAAAACAAGAGCAACAGAAGGAGAGGAAAATAAACAAGTCAAGCAAGCATCCTCATTAACAACTGTGTGCCTAGAGACCTGCGAAGATTGTTGTACTTGCATTAGTTTCCTTTTTTCTTTTTTTTTTTTATAGATCGCCATTATTCTCATCGTTTCCCCGTCATGACTAAGATTAAACGGAAACTTTACACATTTTTTTTGTAGTCTATTCCATCATAAAATTAAAAACAGAACTTTACACATTTTTTGTCGTCTATTCCATCATAAAAGTAAAAAAAAAGAAGTCTCCCCTCATCATTACTCGCAAACCCGTCACCACCTTGTCCTCGTCATCACTAAGATCACAATGGCACGATTTATTCACTTCTATCCACAATTTCCTTTGGTTTATTTGTCCTCGTCATCACTAAGATCACAACGGCACTATTTATTCACTAATATACACAATTTCCTTTAGTTTATTTGTCCTCGTCCTCACTAAGATCACAACGGCACTCTATTCACTTATATATACAATTTCCTTTAGTTTATTTGTCCTTGTCCTCAATAAGATCACAACGGCGCTATTTATTCACTTACATACACAATTTCCTTTAGTTATCCCATCATAGCAAGTAAGATGAACCACAGACAGCAACTCGTCCCCCCCCCCCCCCCCCATTTCTAGTTCCCACCTACGACCTCGCTCTCTTCAAATTTCTCTGTCCTACTTATTATCCCCGTCACAATTTTCTTCCTTACCTTAACAATCCTTTCAAGCCTAAACCTCACCATGGTATTAAGACGTCACCGCGGCCTCCACAACCGCTACCGTGCGTCATACAGATAGAGGAAGTCAGTGATGGGACAATTTTTATGCACCAGGCAGCCAGCAGATATCGTGCATTTTATCCTCTAGTGGGCAGTGGACGACAGTGAGGGAGTCTTCCGGTGCTGATCAAGGACAGGTGGCGCGTGATGAACTAGAGGGAAGAAAGGAGACAGAAAACGGAGGGAGGGGAGGAGACAAAAAGGAGACAGGCCGAGGGAGGACTGGGGCGGAAGAGAGGCGGGAGGGGCGGGGACAAGGTGGTTTAGTGGTTAAATTTGTGCATGTTGAGACGGTAGCCATGTAAGGAAGTGACAGGTGACGGAACGGTTGCATAGGTTACAAACGAACGGCGCGGAGGCGGAAGAAGAGGAGCCAGCCGAGGGTCAAGGGGGAGGAGCTTCACCCAACGTTGACGGGAAGTGCGGTGAGGAAGCAGGAGGGAGGGGAGAGGGAGTAAGGAAGTAAGGGAGTAACGTAGAAGCAAGGACCGTGGGCGCCTCAGTTGGCAGACAGACGAACTGTTGTGTGTATGCGTGTATGTACAAGTACGTGTCGATGTACGACCTCCGTGTTGGCTCATTTGCTTAACCTGTCCTTCCGCTCCTGAATTGGTGGATCCCGAGGTGAATGCGTCATGTGGGCGCGCTCGTGTGTGTGTGTGTGTCGACGTGTGAGAGCAAAAGAGGAGGCGCTGAGGTCTTTTCGTCACGCCACGCCGCAGGAGACGCCAGTAGACCCCAGCACACCGGCGGGGAAGGATCATCATGGGCTGTGAGAAAGTCATAGTAAGTCCCAGTGAAAGAGAATTGTATTAGTGTGTTCGTGTTTGTGTTTTGTTTCGGCGCCGGATATTCGAAGCTTCGTTTGTGTTCGGGAGTGCAAAGAATCCTTAGAAAACCGGATCATGCGAACTTGGGTGTCTTTTTCATTGTTATACGGCTCGTTTGCGTTTGATATTGTGATCGAAGAGTTGTCAAAAAAATCCCAAAGCTGATTGAGCCAACTGAGCCAAGGGACATCGGTATATTTCGGTTGTGTGTGTTGAGGTTGATGTCTGACCAGTTCGCTCACCCGCAGCCGCCACCAGAGGGAGAACGCGGAATACAAACGAGAGCGCAGATTCAACAAATGATAAAAAGGTGGATGCATCGAGCCGTTTCAAATCCTCAGAAAACATACGCAAATTCGGAGGAACCCGCAACAGGAAGTGCGGTCCAAGTAAAAAGAAGAAAGTACGAAGCTTTAGGCGAATCTAGACCAACATTTCCTGCATCAGACACTCCACGTTGAGGGAGATTTACTTCTGCGATATGATTCACTTTAGGAAAATAGTTTAATAGCTTGTAGGAAACGCATTGTCAGACTTGGTATGTAGATGCAGTTGTGTTCCGATAGTGAGTAAGAACGAGAACGAGACGAGAAAGATAAGTGATGTATAGAGACTAAATATAATAGGAAAGAGAAAGGAAGGAAGGAAGTGAATGAAAAGGGAGGTGTATAAGGTAAACAGTATGAGCGGGCAAGGAAAAAAAGAAGTAAGGAGGTAAGGTACACAGCAAGTTGTCAGTTAGCACAGTGATGAATGAATGACAAGAAAAGCGAGGATGACGGAAGGACAGGAGGAGGAGACTAGTGAGGTGGTGTAATGACTATAGAAAACCGTTGGTCGTCGAGATATAACACCAGATGGGAAATAGGCCAGACCAGGGTAGCCAGCCGTGACTTCCAACTTGAACCCCTTACCACTACCACTACTACTAATATTATCACGCAATTATTATTATTATTATTTTTTTTTTTGCGTAGTTTCCCTTCCACATTACTTTTGGCTCGGTTACAAGGTGTCACCAGTGGTCATGTTTGCATCACCATTATGTAATTAGATGTCCTTCAGGCGTGTGGTGCCAGTGGAGACATGCCAAAGAGAGAGAGAGAGAGAGAGAGAGAGAGAGAGAGAGAGAGAGAGAGAGAGAGATGCCGAACAAAAAATTGAGGTAAAAACTTGCAAGAACCAGGAAATTCAAGGTAATCGTACAGTCATTAGTGTGGTAACCGTTTGTGGAGGTAAACGGAGGTACAGGGACGGAGGTATACAACAGGTGGCGCCACGCAGGTATTGCTCGTGCGCCTCAATCCCGCGACAGCTGTACGAAGAGAGATAATATGACGGCGCAGTTCCGAGTCCTGGCTCCCGACTTCAATCACTCTCCCCTCCAGCAAACTTTGAAGTCTTCCCACCATAATTTCTCGTCTTCTATTGAGTCTATTCCATCTTCCGTACCTCTTTTTTTCTTCATATTCCTGTCCTCTTCTTCCCCATTTATATTTATATCACTTTTCCAATCGCTCTTTTTCCTCTTTCTCCTCCAAACCCCTCCTTAGTGCCCTTCCTTGCCTCTCTCGTCAGCGTTGTCCTTTCCTCCACCTTCCTTCAAATACAATTATATATACCTGCACGTTTCGAATGCAAGGTTCATATCACATCCACCTGCTTCTCTTAACTGAAAAAGAATTAAAATGTTGCTTCAAGAGAGGGAGTTGGAAAAATTATTCTAGCACTGGGTCTAATGCTTGCTGGCGCCATAATAAGGTGTTCGGACGAAGCAGGTGTCGGCGGTTCATGCAGTTCCTTCGTGTGGCCTCGGCGTCCCTCAGTACGAGGTGGACGGTGGCCCGAGGTGTAGGCGTCATGGTTCGTGTGTTAGACTTCCTCTGTCTTTCTTGTCTCTCATCTCCTGCGCTGCTACCTCGTTTGTATATCGCGTCATTCTTTCCACGTATTCCTGCATCCCGTGTCTTTACGTGTGTGTTGTTAGCTGCGTCCGTGTATCACGAAAAGGTCCCCTGTATTCTTATCACAGGTCTTGGAGTTGTTACCTGTTCGTGTATTGCGATAAAAAAGGCCTGTATTTCTATCATATGTCCTCTGTTACTTTTAGTGTTTCGCGAATGATGTTTCAAGAGGTCGTTAACCCACTTATCTTCGAGGTGTTTACTATTATGTAACACTTTTTGGGGATCTTAAGCTATAGCAACGAAGTGGTGATGAGACAAAGTTTCCTTAAGACAATACTTCTGTCCTCGAATGCAAGCAACAGATACACGCTTCGCCAGTCCTCCCAATCGGTAATGTTATCCCCCCTCCCCTCCCTGCGAGTCACCGGTTGTCATCCCGAGCCTCCACCCACCCGAATGAGGCCTAACGAGGCGGCCCAGTTGGAAGGTCACCAAGACGTGTCTGAATACACCAGCGTCATACCGATCTCGCCCGCAGATTGATATTCTTTCCTTTAGTGTCTTCTGGGGAGACTCAATGCACTGTGGGATGATTCAAAAGAACGTTATATTATTATTATTATTATTATTATTATTATTATTATTATTATTATTATTATTATTATTATTATATATATATATATATATATATATATATATATATATATATATATATATATATATATATATATATATATATATATATATATATATCTATATATATATATAATATATATATATATATATATATTTTTTTAAAGAGAACGAAAGTAATGTACAAGTGCACACGAGCTGCCAATACTGAAATGTTTAGTTTTCCTTGTTTTGGAGTGCAGTTAAATGTAACTAAGCAATCATCCCGAGCTAGGGTGCTAGAGACCGGGTCGCCGATAGCACGAACTTACTTAAGTTGTCGAGAGTCGGAATCTCACTCTTAATCTCTCGGTTACGAACCGACCACCGTAACTAGAGCCACTCCGATCCCCTCGTCGAATAATGTAATGACAACCTCGTCGGGTAATGTAATAACTAGCAGTGAACCTGTAACTAGTAGCGAACCTGTTAAGGAAACTTTTGTTCTTATAAGATTCCGTTAATAACTACCATTTGGCCTTTGACTGTCATTGCTGTGAAGGTGTTATTCTGAGAAGAAATTAAATAGGCTACCTGAAGGAAATGGTATATATATATATATATATATATATATATATATATATATATATATATATATATATATATATATATATATATATATATATATCTATATATATATATATATATATATATATATATATATATGCCTAATGCTGTACCGCGGTGGTTAATGACCAGTGGTGGTTCCGTGAATTTGGCTGAAAGGGTTCAGTAAATTAATTATAACTTTATAGTTTTGGTGTAACTTTTTTTTTTTTTCCTTATTCTAACGGTGTTTTCCTCAAGGTGTTTCTTGACCTTTCTTATGCAACAGCATGATTACGCTGCGAGCAGCATGTATTGAATGTATTGCTACAATGGAGTAGGTGCTTTCACATGCATAGTACACGTTGTCAGAATATAAACCAAGGCTGTGCAATGTGCATGACGTGCGGCCAGCTCTCTCTGGGCAGCCAATCAGATATCGACCTCGAGGAGTGGGGGGTTGGCACAGGCTGGTGCTCCCCGTCCTGTAATAAACCAGGGTGACACGTGTTCAGGGATAAATCTTCAAGCGGTGCCAAGGCGTGTGTAACAGTCCTCGGGGAACGTGATCGTGCCGTGGAGACTACCTGCGCAGGTGAAGTTCCGGAGGTCGATGGAAGACTAGTTTAACAGCAAGGGGTATTGTTTGTTTCATGACTTGAAGACTACACGTTCTGCATAGCAGAGTAACCTACCTATTATGACATCATGGCATGTGACGTCTTTAGCAAGAAGAGGTCGGTGAGGGTGTAGTTGGGCAGGTGATGTGAGGGGGTGGGGGGGGGGGAGGGATGATTCAGGGGGCGGGGCCAACCGTGGGAAGGGGGAGGTGGCAACAGGGCCAGGGTGTCAGGGGAAAGTGTGGGGCAAAATCGTATGGCAGTACCACAGCGGCCTCCATCTGTAGCGCTCGTGTCTCTTGAACTTTGTTTTGAAATAAGGGACAGCCTCGTGTCCCCTGGCAGTCTCCACCCGAGAGAGGGAGGGATTGCCGCTGGTGAGAGGCTGTGCACCGCCGAAGAAGGCACAGAAGGTAAAGAATCAGCTTCATGGAAGTTTTCTTTAGTGCACTTGGAGGAGGGAAACTTTCGTCACGACGCGAGTAGTTTGGAGGTTGTGAATGAAATGGACTGATGGGAAATCTGCAAAGTTGCCTCCGTATGCAGCCTTAAGTGACGATCTTTCATGGAACGGTCAGTGCGGGGGTCCTTACCTCACCAGGTGAGACTCCAATGCGGGGCCGGCCGGTGCGGGTCCAGCGAACCGCAAACTCAGCACATTGACCTCGCGGAGCCTAATGGAGGTGGAAACCTGTTTGATGTGTTCTCTGGTGCGGCGTGGACCACGTGTTTCGTAGTGGTGTTGCACTCGCAATTAGTGCCATAGTGTTTACCTCTATTTTAAAAACAATGAGCCCAGTGACGAATCGTTAAACCATCGGTAGTAGACGAACGTCACGAGCCAGAAACTCTATTCCCTGGTTGACCATGAACGCGACGTTGTTTGGTGTATGACTGCAAAGTTGGTATACTAACTTGAGAAGCTGCCTCGCCTAGCTTTTGGTGTCAACAGCCAGACATCATGCTATGGCTGTCCTTCACCTTTCACAACTAAAACTAAAATCATGTGTTGTTTGTTTATTTATTTATTTATCTATTTATTGTGCCTCCTATTGTCCTTAAAAATTGTGCTTCTGTGCTGACACCTTGCCTGGTCAAACTCTCTCGTCTCTGCCTATCAACATCTATCTTTCCTTCCTGCTGGAAGTATGCCTTTGTACAGCCTGTGCCTAAGAAGGGTGACCGCTCCAATCCCTCAAACTACCGCCCAATAGCTTTACTTTCATGTCTATCTAAAGCTTTTGAATCAATCCTTAACCGGAAGATTCAAAAGCACCTTTACACTTCTAACCTTCTATCTGATCGCCAGTATGGGTTCCGCAAGGGGCGTTCTACTGGCGATCTTCTTACTCTCTTAACTGACTCTTGGTCATCCTCTCTTAGCCGTTTCGGTGAAACTTTCTCTGTTGCATTAGACATATCGAAAGCTTTCGATAGAGTCTGGCACAAGTCTTTGCTTTCTAAACTGCCCTCTTTCGAATTCTATCCCTCTCTCTGTTCCTTTATCTCCAGTTTCCTTTCCGGCCGTTCTGTCTCTGCGATGGTAGACGATCACTGCTCTTCCCCTAAACCTATCAACAGTGGCGTTCCACAGAGACTCCTATCACCCACTCTCTTCCTGTTATTCATCAATGATCTTCTTTCCATAACAAACTGTCCTGTCCACTCATACGCTGACGACTCCACTCTGCATTATTCAACTTCTTTCAATAGAAGACCCTCTCAACAAGAAGTACACAACTCCAGACTGAAAGCTGCAGAACGCTTAACCTCAGACCTTGCTATCATTTCCGATTGGGGCAGAAGGAACCTTGTGTCCTACAATGCCTCAAAAACTCAATTTCTCCACCTATCAACTCGACACAATCTTCCAAACACCTATCCCCTATTCTTCGACAACACTCAGCTGTCACCTTCTTCAGCACTAAACATCCTCGGTCTATCCTTAACTCAAAATCTCAACTGGAAACTTCATATCTCCTCTCTCGCTAAATCACCTTCCTGGAGGTTGGGCGTTCTGTATCGTCTCCACCAGTTCTTCTCCCCCGCGCTATCCATATACAGGGGCCTTGTCCGCCCTCGTATGGAGTATGCATCTCACGTGTGGGGGGGCTCCACCCATACAGCTCTTCTGGACAGAGTGGAGTCTAAGGCTCTTCGTCTCATCAGCTCTCCTCCTCCTACTGACAGTCTTCTACCTCTTAAATTCCGCCGCGATGTTGCCTCTCTTTCTATCTTCTATCGATATTTCCACGCTGATTACTCTTCTGAACTTGCTAACTGCATGCCTCCCCCCTCCCGCGACCCCGCTGCACACGACCTTCTACTCATGCTCATCCCTATACTGTCCAAACCCCTTATGCAAGAGTTAACCAGAATATTCACTCTTTCATCCCTTACGCTGGTAAACTCTGGAACAATCTTCCTTCATCTGTATTTCCTCCTGCCTACGACTTGAACTCTTCAAGAGGAGGGTATCAGGACACTTCTCCCGAGTTTGACCTTGCTTTTGGCCGCCTCTTCTGATTCTTTTATGGGAGCAGCGATTAGCGGTCTTTTTTTTTTTTTTTGTGCCCTTGAGCTGCCTCCTTTGTTGTAAAAAAAAAAAAAAAAGAGCTCTTCTACTTCATAAAACTGAACTTTGCATCTTCCTCTCGCCCACACTCAACTGCCTCCGTGGATATAAATGCCAATATCTTTTCATCTCCACCAATCGGGACTTGATTAGACTCCGGCGAGGGGCTGCGGGGTCGAATTTGTCAGGCACGCTGCAGAACCTTTGACGCATGGATTTTTTAAAGGTGATTGCCAGCCAAATCCTTTAGGAGTTTGGATCATTATATATGCATATTTAATTTTGGCCGTTTATAATTATTTTTGCGTTTCCCGTTATTTTTTTTAGTTCAATGTTTTGCTAGAAATATGAATTGCAGGAATCGGTTTACGGTGATACGGCTGTATACCGTGCAATGTGCATGTCTGACGGTTTCCAGGGCAGCTTTATGTGGTAGGGGATTCCCACACACTGTCCTTGCGAAAGTGATGGGATAAATTTAACCCCGTGTATATCATACTTGATGGTTGCTATGTTACGGTGCAGATGTAGAGGTGTTCGGGCAAATGTGCGCACTGTAGGAAGTAAAAGAGAAAGTTTGGCATCAGTGCGATAGTTCTCTCTCTCTCTCTCTCTCTCTCTCTCTCTCTCTCTCTCTCACACACACACACACACACACACACACACACACACACACACACACACACACACACACACACACACACACGCGCGCGCGCGCGCGCGACCATCACTTTGCTGGGTGACATTATGAGCTTCAGTGGGCCGAAGAGCATTGCGGCACTTCGTCCTTAACTCGCCTATTCACGCCTCGTAAGGTGAAAAGGCTAGAGTTACCGCCGCTGGCACGAGCCGGGTCGCGTGGAAGTGACGCCGCCGGCCTCGTGCGCTGCGTGGGTGTTGCTTTGATTTGCTGCCTCGTGCTGTTTTGATGGAATTGAAGAGGTTAGGACTCTCTCTCTCTCTCTCTCTCTCTCTCTCTCTCTCTCTCTCTCTCTCTCTCTCTTTGCTGCCATGACTTCCTGCAAGTGTTTGTCTCGCTACCGTCTTCAAGGGAGAGAGGGTCTCCTGAATGTCGCCTGGACAGGTCAAAGGCTTTTTAGTATTTAAGAGTTGAATGGACAAATGTCACTCTTGGTATTTGAAAGAATCAGGGCCGTTTCATTTGCCTCTCTTGGTCGTGTTTTGAAAGCCATTAGGCCAGTGATTTGTTTGCCTTTTGAAGCTGCTTGCTTAATATCATTGACAAGGTGTCAAGGAATATTATTATTATTATTATTATTATTATTATTATTATTATTATTATTATTATTATTATTATTATTATTATATATATATTTTTTTTTACGTACCAGGCTGAACCCACTCATGTGATATTCATGGAACAGAGTCAGTTACTTTACTTATTTTTTTTTTCATTCATTTTGCAGAAGGGCGACGCTGAAGGAGGGAGCCTCGAGTCACCTGTCCCCTCGTCCTCCTCCCTGTCCGAGACACGCCCGGACACCCCGGAGACCACGTCTGCCGACTCCTCCCCCGAAACTCCTTCAACCTCGACTGCCTCCTCTCCCGCTGCTCCCGAGATGTTTAAGTCCCCCTTAAAGCAGACCGAGTACCTAAATGGTAAGTTATACTTGATGGAATGGAGCAAAAAGGGTGGAATTTGTAGGCTCTAGAATCCAGGTCTTGAAAGAGTTGATGGCTTTATTTACATCTATAAAGACACACTGAGGAACTGAGGTAAATTAATGTTATTGCTATGATGTTTTACATGTGATGCATTTTATGCAATGCTTTTGACGGAATGTTTATGTGCACATGGAAATGAAGGTTAATGATATCTTCCTGCTCCTCCTCCTCTTCATATGAATCATATCCCACACTAAGCATCCATTAATCTTCCTACAACTCATTTTCTGAGAAGTGTCAAATGAACAAGTTTTGGGTATCCTTTTTGGTGCTTAATGTAATCCTTTGCTTTCAGGACCAGACCAGATAATTCCAACAGACACCATCAAGACATGGGAGCCCAGTGGAGTCACCAAGCTGAAGATAGGGGACCAGGGCCCCTCGGCCCACACCCCCATCTCGGTCCCCACCCTCCTCAAGAAGGCAACTCAGAAGTAAGTCAGCCAAAGCAAGAACATAAAAAATGGTTTGAAGACAGTGAGAAATGCCTGGCATAAAACAGTATAATTGTTTTTGTTCCAGAATGTGTCTATTTACTTCTCCTTTTACTTTATATTTCTTGATATTCAGTCATGGATGGATGTTACTTCTTTTACTTTGGATATGTTGAAGTCTGCTTGGATGTTGGTGACTGATCTCTTTATTCTCTTTATTCTCCGTAGGTATCCCAACACTAATGCCCTGTGTGTGAAGCGAGGGGGTGAGTGGAAAGCCATTACCTACAATGAGTACTATGAGCAGGTCCGAACCATGGCCAAGGCCTTCATCAAACTTGGTCTTGAGCCCTACCATGGAGTGTGCATCTTGGGCTTCAATTCTCCTGAATGGTTCATCGGTGATCTGGCTGCTATCTTTGCTGGGTGGGTACCATTTCAGATCATGCTTTTTTTAAAGGTTTTAGTGCTAATGTTGGACAAATACATTCATATAGTTTTGGATTATTTTTATTTGGAATATTAAATTGTCAACTAGAAGACTATCGCATCTATGGCAGTGTTTTACTTTTTATGTATTTTTATCTCACTTTTCTTTTTCAGTGGGTTTGCTGCAGGTATCTACACCACCAACTCCCCTGAGGCTTGTGAACATTGTGCCCGGAACTGTGAGGCTCAGATCTGGCTGGTTGAGGATCAGAAGCAACTTGAAAAAGTGCTGAAGATCAAGAGCCGCCTCCCCTCGCTGCGCACCATCATCCAGTACAGTGGCAAGCCCACAGTGGAGGGCGTCATCAGCTGGGAGAGTGCCATGGCTCTTGGGAAGCACCAGCCCGACACAGAGCTTGAGGAACGCCTACGACGCATTGCTGTCAACCAGTGCTGCACACTAATCTACACCTCTGGCACCACTGGTCCCCCCAAGGGTGTGATGCTTAGCCATGACAACATCACCTGGACAGCACATGCTAACTGCATTAATGCAGAATTCCATGCCGGGAAAGAGGTAATCGTGAGCTTCCTGCCCCTGTCACATGTTGCAGCTCAGATGGCAGACATTTACATCTCCATGTATGCTGGAGCCACATTATACTTTGCCCAGCCAGATGCCTTGAAAGGCAGCTTGGGGCAAACCCTAAAGGAAATTAGGCCCACCAGATTCCTTGGTGTTCCTCGTGTATGGGAAAAGATACATGAGAAGATGATGGAGGTTGGACGCAAAACCACTGGAGTGAAAAAGTCCATTGCTACCTGGGCCAAGTCTGTTGGCATAGAAACAAATAATCGCAAGCAGCGACAAGACTTCTCCAAACCATTTGGCTATACTATTGCCAATGCTGTTGTCTTTAAGAAAATCAGAGGTGTTCTTGGCCTAGACAGGTGTGAACTTTTCCTCTCGGGTGCTGCTCCCATTGCTCCAGATATAGTGCAATACTTCCACAGCCTTGACATACCTCTCACAGAAATTTATGGCATGTCTGAGTCCACAGGACCCCACACCATAGGCACGGAAAAGGCTTTCAAAATTGGAAGTGCAGGACGCACTGTGCCAGGCTGCTACACCAAACTGGACAAGCCAGACAAGGAAGGAAATGGTGAAGTATGCATGGGTGGCAGACATGTAGCAATGGGCTACCTGAGGATGGAGGAGAAGACACACGAAGCCATTGATGATGAGGGCTGGCTGCACTCAGGGGATATTGGCAGACTGGACAGTGACGGCTTCCTGTTCATCACTGGCCGCATCAAGGAGCTCATCATCACGGCTGGTGGGGAGAATGTTGCACCAGTGCTCGTTGAGGACAACCTGAAGGCTGAGCTGCCCTGCCTGAGCAATAGCATGCTAATTGGAGACAAGAGGAAATTCTTGTCTGTCTTGCTGACTCTGAAGGTATGGTGTGTTGGCTGATCATTCACAAAAATATTCCCTGAGTATTCATGAAAATTTGGTGCTATGTGATTCTAAGTGACAATGACTTCAAGTTATCACAATGTAAAATTTAATACATAGCTGTGGAAAATTATTCATATAGATTGTTTGTCCTTTTTTCTGGTGTTTTAAAAATTCCATTTGACTATCTATTTTCTTTTATTTTCAGACCAACATGAACCTAGACACTGGTGACCCCCTGGACACGTTGGCTCCAGCCTGTGTGGAGTGGTGTCGCAGCGTTGGATCATCGGCCAAGACCATTCAGGATGTGTTGGCAGGGCCCGATGCCAATGTCATGAGAGGCATCCAAGAAGGCATTGATCGGGCCAACAAAATAGCTCCCTCAAATGCTCAAAGGATACAGAAGTGGACAGTTCTTCCAAGGGATTTCTCTGTCCCGGGAGGAGAATTAGGTAAATATACCTGTTTGCCAAGTTCATAAAAGGTGTAGCAAATTTATCAAGGTCTTGTTGTAAAATAACACTGATATGGTATTTTCAAGAAATCTGGATGACTTTTTAATTGAAGGAGTCAACATATGATAGTAAGAATACCGTTTTGTGAATGAATGGATGTGATTAAAAGTGTTTCCCCAAATTTAAACTTTAAAGCATAGTTCCTTTGTTTAATGTGATCATGGAGTAAAGAGATTCAGGAATACCTGATGATATTCTGCCAACCCTGACACACCAATATAAAACATAGACGAGTGTGGTTGTGTTCACTAGCAAGGACTTTTTTGGGAAGAGAATGATCATTGTGGTTTGGAGGAGAAGACTCTGCTAGGATTACAAGAGTTCTCTCTTGCCAAGAAGCTGCTGCAAGCTAGAATCGAACTTGCAACTCTTCAATCATGAGCCAAGCATAATAATGACGGGGGTACCCCACCTGGATGATTTTAGTGGAGAAATTAAAGGGAGGTATGTACGGTGGAGATCTTTTAAGGAGTAGACACATATATCTTAATATTGATATTAATGCGCAGGGCACCTATCGGGTGCATAATACGCTTCATAGAGGTAGAACAAAGGACTAAGAGGGTTTGTGGAGGGTATAGGGTATCAGTTATGGAGGTACATCCAGTTGTGATGTTAATCTAGCAATGCTAATCTTTTTATACTTTCAGGACCCACCATGAAGCTCAAGAGGCCAGTTGTCGTCCAGAAGTATTTTGAGACCATAGAGAGGTTCTACGAAGGGTGACCTGTGACTCATCTCCTTTGATGTTAATACTTTGTGGTGCAAGGTGATGGCTGGTTCAAACTCTATTAACAGGGTTGAATCTGATCAAAAATTGAATGTTTTGTTCAGAAGTTTGGTTGGTACTGTATACTTGTGCATATTGTACACTGCAGTTGAAAAGGCATTAGTTTGAAAACATACTTCAGGTGCATTTAAAATACATTAATATATTAATTTATGAACTAAGGTCTTGCCATGTGCCATTTCAGTATGTGCCTTCTAAATATATATTGTTCTGTATTGGAGTGGCCGTTGTACATAAAAATGTGAGGTGTCTTTGAGGGCTGTGTGGTGTGTGTTTTGTTCCATTACTTCCACAGTTTAAAGTGCAATGCAAGTCTCTTGGCAGTGTGTGGTAGATACTACTGTATTTGCTTGATACACTGTCCTGAGATCACATCCTACCTTAAGTTTGCTGTTTGAAGTTTCTACTTGGTCATGTCCTGGACAGATGTATATTTTTTGACATGGGTAACCCGTTCCTTGGTTTGATCAGTGTGAGAACTGTCTGTCTCTTGAATGATAACTGTGTTGTCAATAGAAACTTTGGTGGACCAGTATTTAGTTAAGTGTGGAGAATATACATAGGTACTCTTTCATATCGTGAAATCTTGCCAACACGTTAATGAATAGATTACAGATTATATTGTACTTACATTATTGTTAAGCACAACTACCTACCTTGTTTTATCCTCACTGCAGTGTGTGGTGAATGTAAAAAATATGGTTTGGTGGGTTGAAAATAATGTCAGCACATGCCATTGTGATGGTAAATGTATCAAACTATCATGTATATAAGGGCTATATTGTTATCTTATTTAAATAGAAAAATTGAAGTTTATGCAGGTTTTCATTTGATCACTTTTTTGTTTCAGATTTTTCATCTCATGAATCTTGTGTCTCCATGTCTTGCCAAGCAGACATGGAGGTCAGATCTGTTTCTCCATTTACCCCCTTTACTCTCATGCAAAAATGCATAGCCATCATAAAGGCACAGAAAAATAAAGATAAGAAAACGCATTCTTTATTTAGGTTTTGCACAAAATATAGTAACACGGGGTACTTTGATTAAAAAAAAAAATATATATATATAATATATATATATATATATATATATATATATATATATATATATATATATATATATATATATATATATATATATATATATATATATATATATATATATACTTACTTTGTTGTGTACCTTTACAACAATGAACCATCAATCAGTCACTGCATTTGACCACTGTCAACAAGAGACGGTTGCAGGAACATTAAGGGCCAGTTTTACAGTCCAATACAGCAAGTTTGTAAGCTCCCCAACCAAACCTTAATACGACGAAAATTCCTACAGTGTTTGGCGTTTAATATAAAAGGGAGGAGGAAATTTTAGGAAACGCCAGAAATCTCATATCATTATCTGGTACTGAGTAGAAATAACAGATCATTGTGGAGAATATAGTTTGATTTGGGCACTTACAATGACTGCGTTGGACTGTCGAGCTGGGCATAAGACACAGACCTTTAGTTAGTTTAGTTAGAAGAAAGTGTGACGAGGAACAAGGTGGACAGTATAGGAGAACTGGAGGGAAAAATGAGAAAAGCAGCAGATGCAGTGCTAAAAAGTGTATATAGAAGAAGAGAAAAAAGCTAGGGGACGGCAAGGAACCAGCATGGATAAATGAAGAAATAGGGAAATAAATAAAATAAAGGAAGAGGTTAAACAGGAATAGGAGAAATTCAAAATGCAAAGAAGAAAGGTTGGAAAAGTTATGTTTAGAACAAAGAACAAGGGTACAAATAACACAATAAGGAAGGAAATGTTCAAACAGCAGAAGATAACAAAGGAGATTAAGGACAGGAAAGATGGAGGGTCGACTGAGGAAACTAGACTTACCCACTCTGGCATATTGAAGATCTCGAGGGACATGATAGAAACATCTTAAATTTTGTGTGGAAAGTATGATGAAGATTGTACGGAAGGACTGTTTACGATGCGAGAGAGTGATACAAGAGGAAAACTATAAAGATATTCAAGAACCGTGCAAGACTAAACATCAGAAAATATGCGTTCCCCAACAGAGTAGTAAACAGCTGGAATAGTATGCCAGAGAGTGTGATTAGTTCAGGAACAGTGCAGACATTTGAGAGAAAATTAGATAAGTTTTGGAAAAATCAAGAACAGAAATTTAATTATAAAGCTCCACTAACCTCCACCACCACACATGACCACAACATTGAATTAGTTACAGCCAGTGAACTCAAAGAATATATGGGGAGGATGGAGTGGAGCTGGAGAGAGGAAAAGTGGGGGAGGAAGTAAAAGGTTTTTGGAGTGGAGTGTACAGAAAACATGGAAATGATATAAAGAAGGTTTGGAACACAGGGAAGAGAAAGGAGTATGTAATGGAGTATGAACAGGTAAAAAAGGACATAGAGGAAAACCAGACTGTAAAGTTGGAGGATAGAGCTGAGGGCAGTGTGGTGGCAGCACACCGAGAAATGTGGAGTAGAAGTGAGAGAACACATGGAAAATTGGAAATATCAAGAAAGGTGAAGGGGGGATTCATTTATCTGGAAGAAGAAAGCATAACGGAAGATAGAATAATTAAATGTATCAGTAGATTGAAAAAAAAAAAAAAGTTGGAACAGACAAAATATAACCAGAATTGTATAAAAAATTTGCCAAGAGTAAAGTATTAGTGAAGGTGTTGGATGAGGACCGGGGGGCAGTACTAGAGACAGGGAGGATACCAGAGGGATGGAGGAACTCTAGGACAGTCTTGTTGCCAAAGACAAGTAAACCAAAGATTAAAGAACTAAGCCCAATAGCTCTAACAAATGTAGGGTACAAGTTAATGATGGCTGTGATTAGAACTAGTTTAGAGGAACACATTATAGGATAAACAGTCTAGGTAAGGATACACAGCAGGATTTACAGAGGGAAGCAGAATAGGAAACAACCTATTTATTTTGAGATATTGTGTAGAAGGAACGTATAAGATGAGAAAACCATTGATAGTAATCTCAATAGATTTTGCAAAGGCTTATGATGGCGTAAAAAGAGATAAATTAATAGAGGTTTTAAAGGATAGCAAAGTAAGCCCAGAAATCATTAACTTCATAGCAGGAGTATATGTAGGAGAGAGGAGGGGATAGAAATAGAAGTGACCAGTGGGATCAGACAGGGATGTACTGCCTCAACTACACTATTTAAGTTGATAACATTTAAAATAATTCAAGAGTTAGAGGAAGCAGACTGTGGGTACAAAGATGAGGCTTTTAGGATTACATCACTCTTCTTACAAATTGCAGATGATGGCATGTTTGAGAATGTTAATAGGAAAGACTTATTGGAAAAATGTTGCACTGCCATCCACCCTGTACGGGGTAAATATAACAAACACAACAAAGACAGACATAGGAAAATTACAGAGGATAGAGAAAGGGGTGCATAGGAAGATTTTTGGGGCACTAACTTATGCACAGGAAGCAGCACTCCGAGGGGAAATAGGAACCTCCAGTGTTAAGAACAGGAAAGTGGTCGGTATTTTAAGACAATTTCGCTTCTCACATCAGCTAATTTTAAAGGCCAAAGAGGAGGTTAGTCGGGTTTTAATGAGTGTTTCTTTGGGTTCATGGTACAGAAGAAGGGTCAAACTACTACCAGGGTCATAAAACCACTCCTGGAAATGCCCCAAACTCCTACGAAAGCCTTGTCAAATATATGTGCTTGAGCGACGAACTGTTTAGTAATACGGTCATGGATAAGAGAGGGACAGTGAAATTATCTAAGGTATATTCTAGTGGAAGGAAATGATTTGGTGAGAAGGGTGGGAGAGGAGATGATAGAGAAGACAAAGTAGGTGGGTGAAAGATTTGTTGAATGACAGAGAGGAGCAACAGAAGGACTGCGTGTGAAATTGTGAATGTGAGGAATCCGAATGAGACAAAGGAGAGTATAAAGCAGAGAACGAGAGAGCTGGATACAAGAGAGTGAAAGAGAGAAGTGGATGAGAGATCGTCTTAGAATATATAGAAAATGGAGACAAGAGGAAAGAAAAGTGTGTGAGGCTGCAACAACCGTACAGAAAATAAGAGGACGACATCATCATTGGGGCATATTTATTTGAAAATAACCATATTGAAGAAAAAAAAGCAACAGTACAGAAGTTTTGGATAATAAGAGAAAAAAGAACGAAAGAAAAAGAGGAAAATAATAGACCCAGACAGTAATAGAGCTACATCAGGGAGTGCCGTTACAAAGGCAAAACTCCAGACCGACAACTGAACTGAGTGTGTGTGTGTGTGGGAATGTGTGTGTGTTGACATAATTGCATTGAACTTTCTCGGTTACTACACGTATCAATCAAGCCATTCAGCTTTCCCGGAAGAACTGGAAGCATCAGAAGGGTCACCACCTGCTCGAAATGTAAGTGAGATACTCTCAATTTTATTGTTGTGAAACTTGTGATTAATTCAGCTCGCTTAGCAGTTGTCAAAAACTTCCCCCACAAGCCGGCAACGTTTCCCTTCACGCTGCTCCTTTAGGCACTGTCACGCCTCATTATAATCGTCCGAAGGGGAAAAAATAGTGTATTAAAAACAACCCCTTGTCTTCATCATCACGTTATAACTAATTGGTAACTACGGTAGCGAACAAGCACTGGCGCAATTGCCCGCTTCACGCCGCCATTAATTGTAGGTTCAAGGTGAAAGGATGAAGTGGTTTCTTTGGGACGAGGATTGTTATTTACAGATCCGGTCCAGAAAGACTGATTTAGTCATTCTTTCCAATAGGTTATTGCTATTGGTTGTGAGGCTTTGCATCAATAATGTTAATTGTGTCTGGTCAGGATAGCCTAATTGATCACTGTTACGCCAACCATACACTCAGTAATACTGACGTCATTTACTTCTGGTAGCTGGCAAAGGTGTGAATACACGTTAGGATCAGCATATATTAGAGTAATAGCCAGACCTCCCTGAAACGAGGAAAGCCAGACTTATCTCTCCAAGCTCCTCAGCATGCACTAAGAATGAAAATGTCAACAAAGAGCGTATCCTTATTAATAAGACGCGATATATTACGTACTGAATTAGACCCCATGCAGGGCTCAAACATATAGTTTAATCAGTCACATGCTGATGAACATCTAAACTAGGACCGATAACTTTTGCAAGCAATTTACGTCACATACTAATTCAATGCGCCTCTGTGGAGCACTGGTTAGCGTGCCTAGTTATGACTTCGCGGGCCCGGGTTAGAATCCCTGCCCGGGTAGTCTGCGTGAACCTTACCCAGTTTTTCAACCTCCCTTTCGGGCTCAGTGGTCTATAAATGAGTGCCTGGAAAAACTTGGGGGAAGGTAAACTGTGGCAATTCCGGACAAAACATTGGCCCGTGTCCCACCACAGGCTCAAAGGGCCAATTCGACGGAGATGAGCATGGCAGCCACGCGCAGTTGTAGGCAACGTATGGAGTCGACTCTACCATTCTAAGTACAACCTAGATTATTTTAAGATATATCAGTAAGCCATAAAACGCCATCTTCTTTCTTAAAACTGTTTATAGAAAATGTTAATTATAGCGCATAAACATTTATATTTGTGGTTATGAGGCTGATAATAATAATAATAATAATAATAATAATAATAATAATTGTAATAATAATGATAATAATAATATTATTATTTTTTATTAAGGGAGCATTCACTATAGTTGCGCGTGCCCTTGGTGCGCATCTCCGTAGCACTAGTCTTTGAGCCTGTGGTGGGTAAGATCTTATTTCCCGGGACACAGGGCTAGTGTGACATTCGGGTTTCCACACTTTACCTTCTCCAGGTTTCCCCAGCTAGCCTACCCATTATCAACCAGCATGAAAAGGAGGATCAACAGCTGGTAAGCTGCACGCCGACTGACAAGCCGATGTAGCAAATAAAAAAGGGAATGCAGGCGGAAAAACAAGCGAAAGGAATATATATATATATATATATATATATATATATATATATATATATATATATATATATATATATATATATATATAAATATATATATATATAATGCTGCACTCAATTAACGGGTTGTGGTACTGTAACTAAGGAATTATATATAGCCTTAACTCTCTCTCTTTGCACAATTTATAATAATTAACAAAAGACCCAGCCACTTACACCTCAAGGATGATGGAGTTAGCAGATCGCTCCACCTCAACCTTCATACCTACACGGTGTTTCGCCGCATCGATAATGGAGTTCTCAGATCGCTCCACCTCACTCTTCATACCTACACGGCGTGTCGGCAGCCAGACAGCTCATCCCATGTCGGGTGAAGGGCAGTGATGAGTTAGTCCATTTGGGTAGCCTCAAAAACCTATTAACAAAGCCGTCGCTCTGATATTAGGCCTATAGTTGTTAGATTTACCATGGTCCATTATTTTTGTTATAAGAACATAAGAACATAAGAACGCAGGAGTCTGCAAGAGGCCGGTAGGCCTGTACGAGGCAGCTCCTTTGACCCTAAGCTCCCGTGTATCTAACCCCACCTAATATCGCTGTCCATGAATTTATCTAGTCTATTTTTGAATGTGACAATTGTATTGGCACTCACCACATGACTGCTAAGCCTATTCCACTCATCCACCACCCTATTAGTAAACCAATTTTTGCCTATGTCCCTGTTGAATCTGAATTTATCCAGTTTAAACCCGTTACTTCGTGTCCTACCCGGTTCTCTTACCAACAAAACCTTATGAATGTCTCCCTTATTAAAGCCCTTCATCCATTTATAAACCTCGATCATGTCTCCACGCACCCTTCGCCTTTCTAGAGAATGCAAGTTTAACTGTTTGAGTCTTTCCTCGTATGGCAAGTTTCTCAACCCCTGAATCATCTTAGTCATCCTCCTCTGCACCGATTCTAACATTTTGATATCCATTCTATAGTAGGGTGACCAGAACTGAAGTTATGTGATGGAAGAGTCACGCAACAGCAGCAGCAGCAGCTTGAACTATGATGAACAAAAGTAAAAAAATAAGCAAAAGCAGGCAAAAAGGAGAAAGAGCCGATAAGCTAAAAGAAACTATAACCGGCGCGGGAATCGCCATAATATACTGTAGTTGATCAGCGGACGAAGATCTTAGCCAGGCGGAGAAAGTTGCCAGCAGAGCCTTAAATTCCCGGGACACGCCCCTGATACATTCCTCCTCTCCACCTCCTTGCAAGGGCGCCAGACACCTGCGCTGTGATCCTGTTGTCTGTTTTTAATTCTGTGGCTGATATTGGCAGCGTGTGGATTCTCGTTGCGTTTTCATCACTAGGGCCGCGCGGTCCAGGGCGGCTGAATGGAAAAGAAACACGTAAAGGAAAGGGAGAGGACAGGACCTTCCCTTCACTTTCCTTCTGTGAGGCTTCGAATGTGCAAGTTTTTGTCTCCTCTTTCACCTCGCCTCTCCGGTAAAAGTTGAAGATAGATTAGGGTGTGGTTAGCTAGGATTTGCGTGTCTTAACCTTGCCTTTCTTTTATTTATTTATGACGAAACTGTATAAATGCTGCGCCATCTTTCCCCCCTTTTTTTTTTGTTTCACTTCCAAGCAGGCATTCCGATAAACAGACAAACATGGAAGTCGAAGTTTTCATGCAACAGTCACAACATTCCGGTAGGTCGTTGTTGAGGTGTGGGTGAACTTTTGGTGCTAATGTGGATACGTATGAACAATGTTGCGGGCATATGGAGTGTGGCGGAGTAGATTGTATAGAGTCGACGTAGAGTGTTGTGAGCCCATGTGTAATCTCCATGGTGAAGATGAATAATACGTAGCATAGTGTCGTTGTGGTAAGAATCTCATGCTGACCGACTCCATCGACCTGACAGCCGCGTTCGTGTACACAGTATAAAGGACTGGATTTGGTGAAAGGAAGGGAACGGAATGGATGGTTGTGGACCGCTCGGAGGAAAGGGATTGAGGAAGGACGGAAGGACCAGGTGCATGGGCGAGAGACGTAAGGGAGAGGGGAGGGAACATGGGAGGGAGGAGGGAGAGTTGGGAGTGAGTGAGTGGTGGATGTGAAAGGAAATAAAGGGGGGCGTGAGGACGAGGTAGAGGATGATAATTGCGGATAAAACACAAATGGGCATACACACACACACACACACACACACACACACACACACACACACACACACACACACACACACACACACACACACATCCCCTCTTTGCCTCGTTATCCGTTGCATCACCATTAACAACATAATCAAGCAATTCTCAACTGTATGCTAACCACGGAAAGGAGGCCGAGGGGCAGCGGTCGGGTGTCGGAGTGATGGGGGGAGGGAAGGGTAATGGGGAGGGGGCAGAGCTTTGGGGAGGGAGGAGGGGCCGATGATGGGCACACGGTAGTCACCATTGATGTTTCGCGTTAAGGCAAAATAGAGTAGAAGTAGAACAGAAATTGATGTAAAAATCTAAATGGAACTAGAAATAAAATAGAAAGCATAGATTATAGCCCCTGTGTATACGCGGCGGTGGCCGAGTGGTCAGCGTGTGGGCGTGGTGAGCCAGTTTGTTAACCATCTTGAACACTAGCGGCCAAGAACGGTGGATGGGCGGTGGGGTGGGGAGGATAAGATAGAAAAACGTATGTATTATAAAGGTATTGTATTTATTTATTCTAATAATAGGTCGATGAAGTACATTTTACGTATAGGTTTTAGAAATCACGATCAGAAAACGTCTTTAACAATTATTCAAACACCACACCGAGCGCCCGCTGTTCCTCGGCAAAGCGAATCTGCTCCTGGGCGTGGGCGGGGAGGGGGTGGGGGGTGGGCAGCATGGCGGACTCAGGGCGGAAGCCGTTCTCGTCGGCGACGTAGCGAAGCTCGGCGAAGGTGCCGTCAGGGAGGGGGAACCTGTAGACGGAACAAGGGAAAGAAAGAGTTAGCGAATCAGTTGGCTGTGGTGACGATGGCAATCAACACTCCTGACGCTGCCACCAGCGGTGCCAGACACGAGTCTTGCCGGGCCACCTGTAGGTGCCCTGCATGCTGGTCTGGCCCTCCAAGCCGGGGTGCCAAGCATAACCCACCTGAAGGAGCCCTGCATGTTGCTCTGGCCCAGCGACCCGATGCTGCCGCTCCTCTCCTCGTAGATGCCGTTGTCAGCCTCGAAGGCGAAGTTGAAGTTTCCGTCACCGTTGTCCTGACGGTCGTCACGGAGGACGAGGACGATTGGGCGGGAGGCGTCGAACTGGGGGGCGGCGGCGGCCACGGCGGCCAGGCAGGCGAGGAGCACCTGTGGGGGAGGGAGGTGAGTGTGTGCGGGTGATGAGGGTTGGTGTTGACAAGACCACACAGGCATCAGCCTAAACACGCCAAAGTAAACGAACAAACAAACAAACAAACAAACAAAAAATAGGGGTTAGGACTTCTGTGTTCAAAGATTATATAACTTTCCATCTTGTCCACAAAGCTGACGACTGGCAGCGAGGCTCGTGTGACTCGAAGGTGAAGGAGTACTCACGAGCTTCATGTCTGGAGTGTGTGAGGACCAGTCGGGGACGATGTCTGGCTGTGTGCAGCGTGGTGCTTATATACCCAGCTGGGCCACGCTGGCTCGGTGGGCAGGGGGAGGGGTTGAAGGCTGGTGCATTACCTGGCAGAAGGTTTAGAAGTAGCACTGCTGGAGCGTTGGCCTTGCGGGGCTTTCAGGAAAGACAAGATTAAAACCTGCTTTTCAAAATGAAGACTGGTATTGCTTCGAAATAGTGATGGGTTTGGTCAGGGCAAGACTATAGTCCAGCTGAGGTCAGATGGTGAAGGGCGGGCAGGAGAGGATGATCGGCGCAGCGACTTAGGAACCCACCGTACAGAGAATGACAAAAAAAAGAAATTACTTTCATTCCTTGGAAAGACGTAGACTGCGTGGAGATTTAACTGAGTGTTTTTAAATGGATTATGTTGATTGAAAAGAATAATTTAGATAAAGCATTTACATTAAAAGCTGATTTAAGCAAACGCAGCAACTCGGCACTCAGGTCCAAAGGTCTAAAGTGAAGTTCGCCATGCCGCTCACCGGGCCTCAAGCTGACGGGGTGAAACAACTTCCATCCCGGCACAGGGTGTGATGGTAGACGGGCCATACTTAGACGAGTGGAAGTAAATCAGCCAGTATTAAAACCGATTCTTCTTCTTTTTCTTCTTCTTCTTCTTCTTCTTTTTCTTCTTCTTCTTCTTCTTCTTCTTCTTCTTCTTCTTCTTCTTCTTCTTCTTCTTCTTCTTCTTCTTCTTCTTCTTTTTCTTCTTCTTCTTCTTCTTTTTCTTTATTATTATTATTATTATTATTATTATTATTATTATTATTATTATTATTATTATTATTATTATTATTATTATTATTATCAACATCCTTATCATCATCATCATTTGCGATAATTTAATTTTTTTTTCACGTAGCCTGTGCACACGCGTGATGAGGGTCAAGGCCTGCCTGTCATGGAAACGTTTGGTCGTCATCCTTCAGCGTTCATCACCTGGACAGGTTATCTACCTTCACTTGCCTTCCTTACCTGCCAACCTACCTCTGCCTCGCCAATTTATATCTTTCCTCCTTATCAGGGGAGATCTTTCTGAGTAACTTTCCCTCCGGCTCACCATAATCTCCCATCTCCTGCCATGCGGAATGATCCTTGAGTCACCTTTTTCCCTATGCTCTGTTCACACATCTCGCGGTATCCTTTCTATTTGCTCGACCCGCCCTCCGCAACCACGCAGCGGCGCCAACCGGAGCACGGCGGGAGGGAGGGACGGAAGGGAAGGGATGGACGGGACGAGATAAGAGAGAGAGAGAGAGAGAGAGAGAGAGAGAGAGAGAGAGAGAGAGAGAGAGAGAGAGAGAGAGAGAGAGAGAGAGAGAGAGAGAGAGAGAGACTAATGAGTATGCAGAGATGGCGAGAGAGAGGGACAGCAGAGGTTCTGAGAATGTAGAGGAAGAAAAGGGAACAGGAAAAAAAAAGATAAATGGTTGACAGGAGAAGCTGTAATAAAAAAAAGACAGATAAGGTCGGGGCGGTTGAATGTTAAGCCAGACCTGCAGAGGCTCCATTAGAGAGAGAGAGAGTGAAGAATGGATGTGAAGGGAAGGGGGAGGGACAAGAAGGCAGGGAAAGGGGAGGCAACAAAAAATAGAAGAGATGCAGAAGGGGAAAGTAGATGGTAAAGGGCAACTGCTAAATTAAAAGTAAGGGTAGTTTGAATCTTAAATAAGGGGAAATCGCCTCAGTATAAGTAGGGGAAAAGGGAAGCAGAGGGGATATAGAGGCAAATGAAAACGAAGGGAAGAAAGGTTATGTAAAAAAGGAAGAAAGAGACGGATTAAGTTGAAAAGAGGCAAGTTGAAAGGAATTAATGAGTGCAAGTATGAGAAATGACAGAGGAGAAAATGGAAGGGGAAAGCTGTCAGCAGGGAGGTGGAATCTTAAGAGAGGGAAAGGGTAGGTGGTACAGAAAGGGAATGTTAAAGGGAAGGGGGAAGCAGGTATACGAAAAAGGAAAGGAGAGAGGAGATGTATGGAGAGGGATTTACATAGATTTATTTAGAAAATCAGACCACACAGATCCCATGGTCCAGACTAGGTGATCTGTCCTTAAACCTAAGTGATTCTTCTTGATCAGATGGCTCCAAAATTTTGCATTTGTACTCTAGGTAATATTAAGTTGAAGGAAGTGTCGGTCGAGCTTGTTTTTAACGGAGTCAATCGTGTTACACTGGACCACTGAAGGCGGAAGAGAGAGAGAGAGAGAGAGAGAGAGAGAGAGAGAGAGAGAGAGAGAGAGAGAGAGAGAGAGAGAGAGAGAGAGAGTGAGAGAGAGAGAGAGAGAGAGAGAGAGACGGGCGGAACACTGGGGCAAGGAGACGGCTAATGTTAACGCTTCTGTGTTTGTTCATGGCTGGAAGGGGTGACAGTGCAGGTTTCGCCGTCACGGGACATTGGCAACGCTGTTCAGGTGTCTCGTTAATTAACTCCTGGCCATACAGCAACTCGCCTCCACCGCCTCTGTGATGCGTGCACGGACCGGGCAGTCATGTTTTCTGATGGTTGATTTTTCTTTTTTTGGGGGGCAGATGCAAATGTGGACGTTTCTTGAGTATTCATAGTTCTTTTAACGCTGCAGTTTATTGGGGTCTAAGTTTATTGCCTATAAATCATACTTAT
>NC_066510.1:18119469-18179469 GCF_024679095.1 Eriocheir sinensis
AGTCAGTTGGTCGTTGTGGCGGTGGTGCCCAGCGCTGCTGACGCGGCCACCGGCGGTGACACGCTCGTTGTTCAGGCCCTCAAGGGCGGGGTGCCAAACATAACCCACCTGTAGGAGCCCTGCATGTTGCTCTGGCCCAGCGAGCCGATGCTGCCGCTCCTCTCCTCGTAGATGCCGTTGTCAGCCTCGAAGGCAAAGTTGAAGTTTCCGTCACCGTTGTCCTGACGGTCGTCACGGAGGACGAGGACGACTGGGAGGGAGGCGTCGAACTGGGGGGCGGCGGCGGCCACGGCGGCCAGGCAGGCGAGGAGCACCTGTTGGGGGGAGGGTGTGAGTGTGTGCGGGTAAGGAACTAGGGGGCGGCGGCGGCCACGGCGGCCAGGGTGGCCACCGGTGGGAGGGAGGAAGTGGGTGTATGTCATTAAAAGAACAATATTGGCAAGAGCAGTGAGGGTTAAGACAGAGGTTCCTAAGCAAGCAAGCAAGGGCTGAGGCACTTATTCATTAGAGAGAAAAAGACGTGTCTCTGAGAAAACTAGAGATCGTAGTCAGAAAAAAAGCAATATTACTGCAGGAGTGAGGAAACACGACGAACAGGGACGAAGGGCCAAGAAGAGTACTCACGAATTTCATGTCTGCGGTGTGTGGATGCGCCGGGGACGATGGAAGGCTGCCGCAGCGCCGCTCTTATATATCCCCCGTCGACCGGCCCGCGGCGGGCAAGGGAAGGGAAGGTGGAAGGAAGGTTGTCATCAGGGGCGGGTCTCCGTTGTAGGGGCGGAGTTACGACCCTGGTTTCCATATAATCCTGTATAAGTAACTGCCGTATATGTAGCACATATGTCCTCTTGGCCTTGTGCTAAAGGACTATTAATGTAGTGAAATACTTTGTTCTATGCTAATCATGTGGGTTTAGGCCCTCAGCCTCTGGAACGCTTACATGAGATAGTTTGTTATTTAGGGGCTGAGCGTGAGCGTTACAAGGGAGGGGGAGTGGAGGAGAGGGAGAAAGGGAGAGGGAAGGGAGAAGAGGATGCTGTCGACCTTCTACAGTGACCAGTCCAACAAGCGGGTTATATACAAAACCATCTCCGCCGCTTTCCTTATCTCGTTTTTTTCCGTCCTATCTGTTCATTCTTGTTTTCACGTACATTACTCTGCCAAGGTGTCTTTAAATGCACACATTTGTCTGTGTGTCATTCACAGTGTGCGTAAATGTAAGCCCAACTATACCAAACTATATTTATCACCCTGCAAGACACATCCTGGACAGGTTCAAGGTGCTGCATCCCTCACAGCCCCGGGTTCACATGGCGTGCAGTACTCACGAGGTTCATTTCCACTTTCTTGCTGTTCTACTCCTTCCCAAGGTGGTCCACTCTACCCAGTGTCTTCCATCCTTCCAGTCAAGGCTTTAGTAGACTCAAGGATGTGGAGATGATTTTCAGTCAGTCTTACTGGAAACCCTAAAAAAGACACCTCTATAACTGGAGGAGGGCGCTTCTTAACTCCTCATCTTTTAATATACTGCTTTTCAATCTTATTTTTTGCAGCCATGCATTGTAATTTTCTACATTGCCCATACGCGAGCATGTTGATCGCACTCAGAACTGTCTGTGTCCCGCCGTCTGGTGTTCATGTATCTATTGGCGAGGGAATTGGGGCCCAGTGAGTAGTCTGCTGTGGCCCGCTAATAGGTCAGAGAAGAACCCAGCTTAAGATGAGACTCGAGGCGGCAAACCTGAGACCATTCACTCTGTCCTGTTACTCAACCTCTCTAGTACACAGGCAAAGGCGGACTTGGATATAGGCCCTGCATGTCACCTTTTTAGTACATTTTCCTCTGGTTAATGCTGGTGGTATGGAGCGATTATAAATGTATGCTGATTACGTACATCATTACTCTATCGTTGTATCGCATTCAGGGAGTTCATGCTGATAGGTCTCTTGAAATGAGTGAAACGGTTACGGAAAAGGTTAGTTTGGGGGCGTACGCTATAGTTACGCGTGGCAAATGATTAAGTGCATACAAATAGGAACACAGAAATGGCTTTTGTAGTGTCTTTACTGTTTATTTGGGGACCACCGGCCCGGGCGACTGGGTTAGGTAATGCAAGACCTCCCCCACCTCCACCCAACACCCAAAACACGCCAACCTTCACCTCTCCACCCACCCCTCCACCTCTCTGACACTAATAAGGGTGACTTAAAGGCGAGTTAGATGAGAAATACAACCCTTACGCTATCTTAATCCACCGTGCACTTTCCAACACCTTCCCTAATCCAGCTCTCACTCCGCCTTCTCCATCCATTCACTCCCTCCTCCTCCTCCTCCGTTCACTCTTGTTGGACCTCCCTTTGCCATATTTCACTCTCTCCTTTGACTTTAACCACAACATCAACCAAAAAAAAAAGCCCTTAGTAAGCCTTATAAATGCCTCCGTTGCCCTTTTCGTGATGGTTTGCTCCTCCCGGCCCACTCAGCCTGTCTACCTGTCTCTTTTTTTTTTCTACCTTTCTGATTTATGAGCATCGTGACGACCTCTTTGTCCCTTTTCGTTGTTTTGCTGCAGCGAGAGAGCAGCCTATGGGCGATGTACTCCTTGGATACGTTAAAAAATACGGCCGTTCACTCGCCTCCACCACACGAACCTTGAATGTAGTGAATCGTGAAGCCGAATTAGCGGAGACAAAGGAGGGTGAGGCTGTGTGTGTGTGTGTGTGTGTGTGTGTGTGTGTGTGTGTGTGTGTGTGTGTGCATACCTATTACAGCCTGCACAACAACCATCAATCCGGGCGGTGGTCAAGGCCGCAGGACGAGGGGCTGGAGGGGCCTTGCTAATGGTATGGAGCTAACTGTTGCTGGTGTCTCTGCGGAAGAGGTGGTGATGGTGGTGGTGGTGGTGGTGGTGTTGTTGTTGTTGTTGTTGTTGGTGGTGGTGGTGGTGGTGTAATGGTGGTGGTGGTGGTGATGGTGGTGGAAACATTAGATCAAGGTCAAACTGCTAGGCTGGTCTCCTCGATGTGTCCCGCGATTTTAGTGAGAAGGGATTCAGTGCCACATCTTACTTATATATAACTTTGGATGTGACTTTTTGAGGTGTTCAGTGTTGTCACCATTGAAATAGTTTTTTAAATGTGACTTAATAAGAGATAATTCAGTGCGACGTTTGGTGTATCTATAGTTTTGAATATAAATCCTTATTCTTTACTGACTCATTCATCACCTCTCCATGGTGTGCAATGGGGAAGGGGCTAACGCTGTTGGCCGTCCGTCTGGCACTTGTCTGTCTGGAGTTCGATGGTCAGTCAGCGAACGATCACATGTTTTTGCACTCATGGGTAGGTCGACGTGGCGGCCTGGACGATGTAGTCACGCATTATTCCAGTGTCACAATGATCAAAGATTGACTAGAGACATAATGCTTCATCTTCCATAACTTCACTATCACGTTAGTTCTTCCTCTATCTCCGTCGGTGTCGTACGGTTGTATTCTAAAATTGTTTTACCTTCACGTTTGTCTCATCGCTTTCCTTTCTTCTCCATCCAGTAAAATCAAGACTAGTCCCTCCCACCCACCCTTGCCTCCATTGTGGGGCATTTCTCTGGTTTTGTGCCCGCCACAACATACTGACCAGTTATGTGAACACTTGAAATTTGAATAAAACTAGTTTCATTATCTATAAAAAAAATGTAGCTTGAAATTTCCTCATAGCTTTTTAATGTTTTGGTGATGTACGAGGAGATATATAATGCATTTTGTATGATGTACTGATGACCTTAAGAGGGTGAAGGAGTCAAGGGCTCAATGGGGAAGATGTTTCGCCTCCGGGGCAGCTGGGATACGAGGGGCAAGAAGACTTTTCTTTTAATCACGCTTTATTTATTTCACACTTATTTCACTCATTCTCGACGATGAACAATTAACAAAAAATATCAATACATAGCATTGGGTGTATGTGTGAGATAGCTATATTATGTCTCTATTCGAAGGTGATGCCCCTGGCGCGCTGCTCCTCAGCGATACGGATTTGCTCCAGGGCGTGGGCGGGCATGGGGTGGGGCGTGGGCAGCAGTGGGGACTCAGGGCGGAAGCCGTTCTCATCAGCGACGTAGCGAACTTCAGCGAAGGTGCCGTCAGGGAGGGGGAACCTGCAAAGGGAACAGTGTACAAGTCAGCGAGTCAGTTGGTCGTGGTGGCGATGGTGCCCAGCGCTGCTGACGCGGCCACCGGCGGTGTTGTGCACGTTGGTCTGGCCCTCCAAGGCCAAACATAACCCACCTGTAGGAGCCCTGCATGTTGCTCTGACCCAGCGAGCCGATGCTGCCGCTCCTCTCCTCGTAGATGCCGTTGTCAGCCTCGAAGGCGAAGTTGAAGTTTCCGTCACCATTATCCTGACGGTCGTCACGGAGGACGAGGACGATTGGGCGGGAGGCGTCGAACTGGGGGGCGGCGGCGGCCACGGCGGCCAGGCAGGCGAGGAGCACCTGTGGGGGAGGGGGGGAGTGCATGTGTGCGAGTAAAGAACTGAGGGGCGGCGGTCACGGCGAGGAACACCTGTGGGGGAGGGATGGCGTGTGTAGGGGGTGTAGACGAATCCTCGCAGGGCTGCTCTTGCCTGAATGTAGCAGAGTTTCAGATTCAAAAGAAAGTTACGTCTTAAGTTTTCCAAAATGATTGTAGTTTCCAGGGTCGTGTGTGGCCTAGGAGGAGGAGTACTTACGAACTTCATGTCTGTGGTTTGTGGTGATGCGTCTGGTACGATGTCTGGTTGTCGGGAGCGTGGCTCTTATATACCCAGCTGAGCTACGGCTTGGCCTTGAAATGGAGAAGGTGCGGGCGAGGTGAGGTGCTGTGGGACAGGGGGGAGGGGGCAACACTGGTATACCCGGTGGGAAGGGAAAGTTATTGCTATGGTGCGGCGGAGACAGGCTTGCATATCATTGATTAAAAACAATGGGGGCGGGATGAGAGCCTCTTAGAAGAAGGACAGGCTTGGTGGGCGTATGGGTAGAGCGGAGGAATGCATGAGGACAGGAAGAGGATGGTTGAGAGGAGCGAAGGAATGTTTGACAAGAGGAAATTCACAGGACCGTTGGTAAGGCCAGCCGGCGTGGCCAGCGTGAAGCCGGACTGTTTTGCTCTTTTGTGATGTCGATCTGAATGTTTGTCGCTTTATATTTTACCGATGCGGGGCGGGGCCCCCTGGCTAGCGGTCTCGTCTTTGAGGCACAAGGATCATCGCTAGAATGAATGATGATGCTTTAATCTCCTGGACATGGAAAAGAGCACAACAAATTATGATATGTGTAACCCTTTTGTGTTATCTTTCTATACCTACTTCTTCGTGTTTTTTTCTGCTTGTAGGTTTGACGGTTTGTTTATTCACACTTTATTATTTTTTTACTTTCGTGGATGCAACCGTCAGATTTTCTCTTCTTTCATCCTGTGGTGCATGTTTTAAAGTGTGTTTTTCTCCTTTTTTTTTAAAGGAAAAGAAAAAAAATGAGGAATGAAAAAGTTTTCCTCGTGTAATTTCCGAGTTTAATTGCAGTTACTAAAAACTTGTTGAATTATTATTAAGGGGAACATCGTGTTCTTCCTCGGAGACACTGCGGTAAGCACACGCATACAAATTGGTTCTAAAGGCATGCATATTAATTATTAAGGAAAATGGAATGTCCTTTTTCTCGTAATTACAAACCCGCGTCCAAACCAAGGGACACGCGCTCGTTAGTTGTATATATATATAGAATCACTACATTATGAAACTACTAAGGCTTGTGTGGTGGCCTTGGCGTGGCAGGAGGTGTTGTCACAGCGGGCACCCCTCCGAGGAGACCTGTTTAGGGGAGATGTACGCGTGGGTGGGTGGTACAATCCCAGTGGAAATGGAGAGGAGGAGGAGGAGGAGGAGGAAATAGAACTGAGAGAGAGAGAGAGAGAGAGAGAGAGAGAGAGAGAGAGAGAGAGAGAGAGAGAGAGAGAGAGAGAGAGAGAGAGAGAGAGTGGGTGAGCGAGAGAGAGAGAGAGAGAGAGAGAGAGAGAGAGAGAGAGAGAGAGTCAGAGAGAGAGAGAGAGAGAGAGAGAGAGAGAGAGAGAGAGAGAGAGAGAGAGAGAGAGAGAGAGAGAGAGAGAGGAATATATTATACATACAACACTTTTTCCCCGAGCAGTTGCTAACCCTATACAATGGCCTCGTCGGTCTCTGTATGTGGTATGCATCTCGTGTGTGGGGGTTCTACAGATACACTCCTTTGGGACAGAGCAGAGTCAAAGGCTTTTCGTCTAATGAGCTTCCTTCCTTTTACTGAAAATTGCTAACGACATATCTAATCCCCCTCCCCTTCCCGTGGCCCCGCTGCACACATCTTTCTACTCCAGCTTATTCCTGTGCTGTCCAAATCGTTTCTGCAAGAGTTGACAAGGATATTCATTCCTTTATCTATTTCACTGGTAAACTTTTGATCAGCCATTCTTTTGTTCGTACTTCCTCCTGCCTGCAAATTTAAGGCTTTTAAGAGGGGAGTATCAAAACACCTCACTAACTGAATCTGATTTTCGTTTCGACTACTTTTACTTTTTGCTTTGGGAGCAACACTTAGCGGGCTTTTTTTTTTATGCATGTGCCCTTGAGGTGCATCTATTTCGTAAATACAAAATACATACACGAATAGACAGACAGACAGACAGACAGACAGAAAGAGAAAGAGAGAGAGAAAGACCCAGTATAAATGTAGCTTAGCCCAAGGACGCCTGGTGGTCAGAGCAAACCGTGTGTGTCCTGCTCCCACCGAAGTGAATGTAATCACCAAACGGCACCGACTCGGCCGCTTCGGAGGAGGGGGCGAGGAAAGGGAAGGAAGGTCGTGAGAGGAAAGGGAGAGTGGTGAGAGGGCTTGAAGGCGGTGAGGGTGGAGATAAAGGATTAGGATGATGTTAAAAATCTAAAAATGGAAAAAAAGGAGTGCTGAAAGTGTAAAGAGAGAGGGAGAGGGTAGTGCGAGGGCTTGAAGGCGGTGAGGGGGGAGATAAAGGATTAGCATGATGTTAAAAAGTCTAATAATGGAAAAAAAGGAGTGCTAAAAGGGTAAAGAGAGAGGGAGAGGGTAGTGAGAAATCTGACGAGAGTTACTGAAGATGAGGAGGGAGCGAACAGAGCCGGAGGGACGTTAGAGAGAAGCAGAGGATGGAAAGAGAATGGGAGGGCTGGGAAAGGGGCTTAAGGTGGGAGGATGGACAGTGAAAGGGAAGAAGAGGGACTGGGTGCGTGATGAGTAGGAAGAGGAGAGGGAAGACTAGAAAGGAGAGTGAGGGTAGTAGGTGGGATGACGAGAGAGTGAGAGGGCGACGGGATAACCAAAACTAGCTGATAAAAACGCGGGATGAGGTTGTAATGGCGCATGACAAGAGAACGAAAGGGCGACGGGAGGCCAAAAAAAAAAAAAAAGTACAAGATGGGTGATAATAAGAATAGAAAGGGTGGCACAAAAGGCAAAGAGGGAGTAGGGGAGTGATGAGATAGCTTAAAACAGAGGAGTGGGAGCTGAAGAAGAAGAGGGGTTAGTTATGATGCTGAGAAAGAGCAGAGGATGGGTATAGAGGATGAGTACAGGCGGCGGATGAAGAAGAAGAGGGGTTAGTTATGATGCTGAGAAAGAGCTGAGGATGGGTAGAGGATGAGTACAGGCGGCGAGTGGGGTGAAGGAGTGAGAGCGAAAGTGAGGGAGAGCATGAACTGGGTGAAAGTGAAGAAGAAGAAGAGAGGTTAGTTATGATGCTGAGAAAGAGCTGAGGATGGGTAGAAGATGAGTACAGGCGGCGAGTGGGGTGTAGGGCGTGAGAGCGAAAGTGAGGGAGAACATGAACTGGGTGAAACTGAAGAAGAAGAGAGTTTAGTTACGATGCTGAGAAAGAGCTGAGGATGGGTAGAAGCTGAGTATACAGGCGGCGAGTGGGGTGAAGGGCGTGAGAGCGAAAGTGAGGGAGAGCATGAACTGGGTGAAAGTGAAGAAGGAGATGGCGTGTAGGATTATGTGAGTGGGACGTTAGTATGGTGGCAACACTGACATAGGCGTGACATGTTGCAGTGAAAAGACGGTGTGAAAAGGAGACGAAAAGGAAGAACAAGAAGTGAGCAAGGAGAAGCACACAAGAACAAGTAGAGAAGAAGACAAGAAAGATAAATGAGAAGAAGCAAGAGTGAATGCGAGCAAATAAGAAAAAGAATAGTAAAGAAGAACCAGCAGGAAGCAAAGGGAAAGTAAGAAGAGCAAACAAAACGAGTAGGAAGTCAAATAAGCATAAGGTTAAAATGCAAGCAAGGAGACAAGGAAGCAATGATTAGGGAAAAATGGAAGCGTGTCAATTTGAAAAAAACAACTATTCTTCAACGACCTTTTAAAACATCATCTTCATGGACACTAGGGAGAAGAAAAGAGGAATGATAATAATAATAATAATAAATGATAATAATAATAGTAAGAAGAGGAAGAAGAGTAAAATGATGAATAAGAAGGATGAGTGAAAAAAAAAAGTTATGCAAAAGAAGAAAAATAATAATAGCTGAAAGGATTTTATTGCCATTTTTTTATTATTAACTATCATGACCATCCTGACCCACACACACACACACACACACACGGCCTATGATCATAATTTTTTACGTTTTTTTTTCACGTTTTTTTTTTCACTATCTCTCTACAGATTATCATGGTCGAATTTCTGTTTTGAGGGGAAAGTGATTGCTGAAGGTACCATACTCTTTTATATAAAATCCTTGGAGTTTTGTTGAGAATCTATTTTATTTTATGACTGATTATACTTCTCCCCTTTTTTTTTTTTCGTGAGATAGTTCATGAAACAACAGTGCGAATATCCGTCGATCGCTGTGCCTTTGTAACTATCAAACGGTTCACTTTTTCTTGTATGCACAGCTAGTAACTTTTTTTTGTTTTTCATCGTATGCAAAATCTTAACACTAGTGGGCGGGAGGAGCAGCGAGAGTGATGTAGGGAGTCCGTGGCGGAGTCCAGTGTGTAGCCTTGCTCGGGTCTGTGGTCAGTTAGCGGGTGAGCCTGAAGCCCTGCTGGTCAAAGGTGATGCCCTGGGCGCGCTGCTCCTCGCCGATGCGGATCTGGTCGAGGGAGTGTTGCGGCATCGGGGGCGGCGTGGGGATGAACGGGGACTGGGCGCGGAAACCCTCCTCGTCAGCCACGTAGGTCACTTCCACCATGGTGCCGTCAGGGAGGGGGAACCTGGACGGGATGGGAAATAATCATCATCATCTTTATCATCATCATTAGCTTTATCATTACCATCATTATCAAGGCATTATTAGGTCACTAAAGCTGCACGGAACAGAAAGGCAATATCATTATCATTATCCTCATTATCAACAGCCATGATTAGTCCTCAACCGAAGCTACTTAGAATAGAAAGGCATACAGGCAGTTAAAATGCGTACACACACACACACACACACACACACACACACACACACACACATTCTATGTCCTTGATAAGATTCCCAGTGCTCTTGGAGGCATAACAAATTATTTGCTTTCACTTTAACGCAATGAGATGAAATTACAAGAGAACAAATAATACTTCCGAAACAGCAGTGAATGATGCAGTCGTGGCAGCAGCCGGGAGGATGAGTGCTGCAGCAGCCTCCCTTGACGCTCGCCACCTTTCACCACTAAGCCCCTCTCCCTTTTGTCACCCCTCAGTATTACATTTCAAAATAAACGCCACCGTAGTGCTCTCTCTACAGCTCACTTAGTTTCAGCAAACATCATCAGTTCACAATATTAATTAAGGCACCACGCCTGCAATTCACGCGTCTGAATAAAACAGCGTATGTTTACCTGTAAAAGCCTTGGATGTTGCTCTGTCCCCGCGAGCCCGGGGTGCCCACGGCGTTCACCCCGATGCCGTTCTCGGTCTCGAAGTCGTAGTTGAAGTTCCCGTCGCCGTAGTCCTGCCTGTTGTCGCTGAGGATGGCGATGGGGCGGTAGTTCGGGTCCGAGGAGGGGAAGGCCTGGGCCTGCTGAACGCCCTGCTGCGCGGGCTGAGTCAGCTGGCGGCCCCTGCTGTAACTCTGTCGTGGCTGGCTGCGCTGGGGCCTACCCACCACCACGGCCACGGCGGCGAGGAGGACCACCTGGCAACGGCAGGGGAAGGGGCAGGAGAAGGAAGGGAAGCAAGGGAAAAAAGGAGAGGAAGAGAAGGAGGAAGAGGGACGCTGTTAATATGTCGCTGCTTCCACTTATGGAACATTACACTTTCCCTTTCTAACTTTCAAATATTTTGTTTGTAACAAGGGTTTTCCTGCAAATTTTCCTCAACGCAAATGCACCATTTGTTTGTTCAGCTCCGGAATGAGAAAAGTGAAAGCGGTCCCGTTTGGGATTAGAGAATATCGATCTTTTTTTTGTCAACAACACCCCAACAGGGATTCGATATTCACAGTCACCACACAGTTGTATTTTTCTGTACTCACGAGCTTCATTTCGGCGCTAAGAGGCTGCTGGAGAGACTGAGAGGTAGGGGCGCCGTTGTCTTATATACACAGCCTTTCCCCCTCGAGGATGAGCCCACAGTTCCCATGCAGTCACGGCCAGCGACCCCTTATCTTTAACACTCAGTATTACGGATGTTCCCAGAGAGAATGAGCGCTCTGAAGGGGCGCCAGGGTGTTGCGGAAGGCGCAGGAATCCGAGAGACACGCGGGAGTGTGGGGTGAGAGGGCGTGGGTATGTTGGCGGCTGAGGTCGGCGGGAAGAGGGGCAGAGGGAGGCAGGCCGTGGAGGTGTGGCGGGGTGTGTGAGAGAGGACAGGCTCACGCGAGGAAAAGCTCAATTGTTCGCATCCGCTGACACAAGGAAAGGAAAGCTGAGAGTGAAGGAAACTTGCCGTGGAATGCTGAGGCTTGTGTAACTACCTGATCCTCCTGTTAGCTTCCTATTTGCCTCTGTTTAGTTTCTCTAAGTCTTGTGTTAGCTTCCTAAACTTTCATTGAGGTTACCGTGAAATCCTATCATATTCTGTTAGCTTTCTACTAGTTTGGTTTCAGACTCCTGTTACCTTTTTATTGTCCTCGAGTCAGGAGTCCTTTGTTAGCCTCCTGCTTAGGGTAGGCATTTGACTTTGAAATAAATGACACTTCATCGAAATGTCTCAGTGAGAGTGTAATGAACATATCCACGTTAAACTCTAGATCTTTCGTTTGTTGAGCATTGCCTGCTGACTATGACTTGATTGGTATTATGGGATACCCTCAAACGTGAAACCCTCCAACCTGCAAAGGAGTTTATTGGAGAACGCCCAAGGTCAGGGAGTGGTTGAGCTTCGTGGGAGACTTGCAGAATATCTTGTAGCCAGGCTTGCTGGGAATCAGGACCAATATAGGTTCCACAGCCAGTCCTACTCAGGTTTTAGAGACGGCAGGTAGGGTGGAGGGGCACGTCCCTAGAAATTCGGTTTTACGACACTGTAGTCTTCTGGGAACTCAGGATAAAACTGGTCCAGTATACTATGTACTTCTCAAGAAATATATTTCCAAAACTTATAACAAAGCTGTGTGCTCTTTGTTTTGTTGAACACTAAATATTGTTATGAATACTAATCTCAGTGGCAAGAGTGACTGTTATCTTATGAACAGCCGGGAAGTACAATACAACACCAGCCACTCCTTCCAGGTTTATTAAAATGTTTGACAGCATTGATGAACTCGGTGAATATTCATTTTCAGATATTTTAAACTAATTTCATTCAGATCACAGGTATTATGATATATGTGATTTGAAAATTATACAAATTGCTTCATTTAGGACTACTCGTTAGTGTAAAAATTAAGTTATAAATATGATAAAATTCGAAAATTATACAGATTACTTGATTTCTTGTGTGTGTGTGTGTGTGTGTGTGTGTGTGTGAGAGAGAGAGAGAGAGAGAGAGAGAGAGAGAGAGAGAGAGAGAGAGAGAGAGAGAGAGAGAGAGAGAGAGAGAGAGAGAGAGAGAGAGAGAGAGAGAGAGAGAATCAGGGGAGCAGTTCGAAAGGGCGATATTAGACTCCATTCACTTCCTCGTCGCAAAATTACGTGATTAGCGAAACGACTACATCTACACTTACCCATGGCTTTGTATGACTGTCTATTCACATCTATTGATTGCCTGTCTTAGAGCAGAAAGAAAGAAAGAAAGAAAGAAAGAAAGAAGAACAACAATAACAGGAACATCACACCCACCATTCACTTTATGACCTTCTTCCTTCCCTCCATCCCTCCCTCTCTTCCTCCCTCTCACTTTCTTCCCTCCGCCATTCCTTTACCTCCCAATCATCCTCCACAGTCAAGCTATAAGTACCTCAATCATTTCCTTCTCTCTGCCTCTTCACGTTCCTCATTCCTCTCCTTATTTCCCTTCTGCCTCCTCCTCCAATTTCCCTCCCGTCTGCCAGTCACTTCCTTTGTTTTGTGATTTTTTTTCCTCCTCATTCTCCACATCCTCCTCCTCCTCCTCTTCTTCCCTCACGTCGTCCTTGCCTTTCTCTTGCCCTCTTCACCCTGTTCACCCCTCAAGCTTCTCTTACTCTCTGGTCTATAGCCAATAATTTGCATGAGTTATGTCTTTCTCTTCGTTGTGGGTCGGGCCATGTATTACACTTAAATTATATAACGCGTCCTCTGGCATCCCTTCCACCTGTCTCCCCTGTCCCTTAGTATGACGGATGGCTCTTTTGGTACTCTCTGTGGGGCGCCTAACCGAAGCAGTGACCGTATTATTATTATTCTCTCTCTCTCTCTCTCTCTCTCTCTCTCACGTATATATTGTCTTGACTCTTATATTATTGAAATCATATATCATTTTCTCACGAGGACGTTGTTTCTCATACATCATTGGTGAATTTTTAACTTGTGGGACAGGGAGGCAGTGAAGAAGAGGGAAGAAGGAGGAGGGGGTGAAGAAGAAAAATGCTGGTAGTGGCGAAGAGGAGGAAGGAGAGAATAGAAAAGGCGAAGGAAAGAAGAACAGGGTAGTAAAGAAGAGGAAGGAAGAGGAGGAAGGAAGAGGCGATGGAAGAGGTGAAGGGTAGTGCTGAAGAGGAGGAAAGAGGAGGTGGTGAAGAAGAGGAGTGTTGGTGGTAGAGAGAAAGAGAAAGAGGAAGGATTGGATCAGAGATGTGAAGGGAGGAAGAGGGAAAGACTAGGGCTGAAGAAGAGGGAGGAGGAGGTGGGGAAGAAGAAGAATTTTTATACTTGCTCGTTGACGAACTGTATGTGTAAGTTACTGCTTTTATGCCGCTATTATATGACTGTTTATTTTTCTTTAATATTGCATCAGATCATTTAGTCCCATTGCTGCTCTCCCGTTTGAGTCCGCCGCAGATTTCCTTTAGAAGTCCGTCATTTCATTCAGAGAAGCGCAGGCCCTCCAGATGGTCGTGAGAAGAGCAGTGTGAAGAAGTGCCCCGTTTTCGTTCTTTCCTTCCTCTAACATTCCCCTTGTAACCCGAGATCAACCTCCCTGCTGTGCTCCTAATCTTCCGCTCTTTCCTTCTTCACACCGTTTTACATCTGTCTTTCTTGTGGAGTTGTTTCATCACATCCTTAGGTAGATCTCATAGATGTGGATTTTCTCTATTGTATATTGATCCAGGGACTTGTTTGGCATGTTCATTGTGGTTGAGTTGACCTATTTTTTCTTTAACTTTTGTATGCCCTACCGTCAGCCCACGTCTCGCTTTATGCCTATCTACCATCATTTAGAGGAAGAAAAAAATGGGTGCTTGTCTCTTTGTTTGCCTTCAATAGTATTTTTCTTTTATCAATTTCAGCGACCAGTTTCTCTTTTAAGTGCAAATTCATTCGTTTTTACTCTTTCTAGTTTTCCCAGTGCACTGAAATATATGGTAAAAAAATATTCAAGCAATATCGAACATACCTTTATCGTAATACAAGCATGAACAAATGAATCCATCTCATGTTCCTCCGTGTAATTAAAATGTTATGTCTTTCCCACAGATAAAGAAAATGAGTAACAGAAGCAAGCGATGGTAACTCGAAGTGTCAGCCTCAAGCACTCATGCCCGCACTCACGCTGGACTATCATGAAAAATAAGAGTAATTAAAAAAAAAACGTGAAATTTCCAGGTGTGGCGAGTGCTCAGGCGTGACGGACAGGTGACAGTTGCTCAGTGGGTGGCCGCTCATTCTATTTGTTGAAGGTGAAGCCTCTACGGCGCTGCTCCTCGGCAAAGCGGATCTGCTCGATGGCGTGGGCGGGGAGCGGGTGGGGCGTGGGGATGAGCGGGGACTCGGCGCGGAAACCGTTCTCGTCGGCAACATAGCGGACCTCAGCGAAGCCGCCTTCAGGGAGGGGGTAGCTGTGGGGGGAGGGAAAGGGACAGGTGAGGGCATGGAAGGTTTGGGTTGAACACGAACAAGGGCACTGCAGCTCCAAGTAGGATTCACATGTTATAGGCAAGATATAGACATTTTGATGATAAATAAAGAGCAATAAAACCCCAGGGCAGCAAGTAAATCACCTTAGAAGAGAAAACAGACTACGTAGGACTCATTAGTGTGGGCTTTTTTTGTATCTATTTTTGCCCTTCATTTTTTTCCCGTACCCTTAAAGGCAAGATAAAGGCATTCAAACGATAGAGAAACAGTAATAAAACCCCGGAACAGCAAGTATGTCAGCTTAGAAGGGGAAGCAGACTAAGTGCTCTTTGTGCGGGATTTTTTGCGTTTTTATTTTTGGCCCTTTAGCTGCCTCGTTTACTGTAAAAAAAATTAGATAAGAAGAGGTGTGGTACTGAAATAAGAGTCACAAATCCGCAGCTCACTGTTCGCTCCTCAATGGCAAAACAATTATTGAAAAAGCTGATCAGGAGGAGGAGGATGGAGGAGGAGCTCTTACACGGCTAACCTGGAGACATTTCACTTTCCCTCGCAGATCATCATTCTGTCTCCCTCTTTCATCTGACGACACTATCATACTACTGTCTATCGTTTCTTAGGGAGGGGAAGGGAAAGAGGAGGAGGAAGAGAGGCAAAGGGTTAAGGAGAGATACAGAAAGAAGCTGTTATTTGGAGACACTTCAGTTTCCTCACAGATTGTCTTGTATTCATCTGTTACCTCGGAATACCTTTTGTTCTCTATAAGTTATTGTTCGTGATGGGAAAAAGGTGGGGGTGTTAGAGGAACTGAAGGAAATTAAGGGAAGGACCTACAACCTGGAGACACCTTTATGCAACTATTAACCGATGGGTGTAAGGGGAGGGAGGAAGACGGAGAACGGAAAGAAGGAGGATCGAGGAGAGGAAGAGGGAGATGAGTAAAGTTAGAAAAAGGAAAAACAAAACAAGCAGAGGGGAAAAATGAGCTAACTGGACGCACCATTATTAAACTCTTAACCGTATGCGTGAAAGGGAGGGAGGCGATGAAATAGAGAAAGATGAAGGAGGAGAGAAAGAGGGAAACAGTGAAGTTATGACGATAAAAAGGTAGAGGGAAAATAAGGGCTAGAGGAAGGACCGTCTACTTGGAAACCCATTTACGCAACTTAATCGTATGGGTGAAGGGGGAGGGAGGAAGATGAAGGGAAAGAGGAAGGAGTAGAGGAAGAGGGGCGATGAATAAAGTCGGGAAGAAAATAGGGTACAGAGAAAGTAAGGGCAAGCCAAGTGAAAATCTCTTTATGTAACTATTAACCGTACCGGCGAAGGAGGAAGGAGGAGACGCAGTGGGAGGGAGAAGGATAGATACAGGAAGCCAAGTGACAAGATATATAGAGGGAGGCGCCGAGATCCCCAGGACGCCTATTGTTCGTGGTATTAAAAGGGTGTGCCATCAAGGGGAGGAGGACGGGTGAGGCAGATAAGGGAAGGAAATGTGACAGTATCATACAGGAGCAAGATGATTACCTGTAGGAGCCCTGGATGTTGCTCTGGCCGCGGGAACCCGGGGTGCCGACAGCGTTCATTCTGATGCCGTTCTCGGTCTCGAAGTCGTAGCGGAAGTTTCCATCACCGTAGTTCTCGCGCTCGTCCCGAAGGATGGCGATGGGGCGGTAGGTGAGCGGCCTCGGGGTGATGGCCGTTCGCGGGCGGGTTGGGAAGCGAGTGTTTTGGAAGAAGCCGAACTGGGGGGCGGCAGAGGCGGCGGCGGCCAGGCAGAGGAGGAGCACCTGAGGAGAGACAGAAAGCGTCGGGTTAGGTTAAGAGAGAAAGAGGTGGCATGGAAATCGTTGTGTGTGTGTGTGTGTGTGTGTGTGTGTGTGTGTGTGTGTGTGTGTAGGTCTACTTTTCCTTTTCTTGTTTTTTTTTCACATATTTTTTCTCTTCTTTCTCACGGTCCTCTTCTTCCACCTACTTTTCTCTCCTCCTCCTCCTCCTCCTCCTCCTCCTTCTCCTCGTCGATCCTTACATGATACAGTTAGCAATATTCTCCCACACAAACAGGGTCTCAAACAGCGGCCTCCTTTCAAGCCATCAGCCTTTCTGTAACATGAGGTCTGTAGTTAGACCTCATCTTGACTATGCGGTTCAGTTCTGGTCACCCTACTATAGAATGGATATCAAAATGTTAGAATCGGTGCAGAGGAGGATGACTCAGATGATTGAGGGTTGAGAAACTGAGAAACTGGAAAGAAAACAAACAAACAAACTTTGCATTCTCTAGAGGGGAAAGGCGTGGAGTGGAGATGAGGGTTTATAAATGGATGTGGATGGAAAATAAGAAGGAGACAAACATAAGGTTTTTTTGGTTTAGAGAAGTAGAACAAAGAACGAGGGGTAAGTTTTAAACTTTCAGATTTTTCATTCAGGATCAACAGGGACATAGGCAAAATTGGTTTAATATATTGGGTGGGGGATGAGAATAAACGAGGTGATGAGTGGGTGAATTGTCACATTAAAAATAGATTAAAAAAAGACTAGATAAATTCATTACAGCGATATTAGGTGGGGTTAGATAGGGTCAAGCGGGGGGTCAAGGGTCAGCTCTTGCCTCCTACAGGCCTCTGCTCTTTCTTGTCCCTCTTTCTTTCTTATTCTCACGCAAGTTTCCTCCTCGTCCTCTTTTCCCTGCTCTTCCTCCCACAGATACAAGAAGTTGCACATTCGTGAGAGAATTTGTTTGTGTTTGTAAAGAGCATAAAACAAGAACAATAGGCCAGTCGGGAAGGCGTGTGTGTGTGTGTGTGTGTGTGTGTGTGTGTGTGTGTGTGTGTGTGTGTGTGTGTGTGTGTGTGTGTGTGTCGAGTTCTAGGCTACTGCTGCTGCTATAGAAATTGAAATAGATAGACAAATTGAATAACAGCGGTGATGGAAATTAAGCTGAGTGCATTGTCAAAATGGCCAAATGGCTTCTCCCTCTCCTGACCCAAAGTGTGACGAGGCTACCCACACTAATACTTCCTTTTTGTTTTCTCGTTATTATTATTATTATTATTATTATTATTATTATTATTATTATTATTATTATTATTATTATTATTATTATTATTATTATTATTATTATTATCAACATTACCGTTATTCGCGTTAGTTATTTTTTATTTTTTCTATTTTTTCCACCAATGAACCTCCTTTCGCATGGCATTCATTAATACCTCTTCGCCATTACAATTATTCACAAACGAGGATGTTAAAATTACCCTCATATTCTCTTTCCTTCTTTATCTATCTAGTATATTCGCCGATCAGTCTATCTGTCTAATTTTCTACCTCTCTCTCTCTCACACACACACACACACACACACACACACACACACACTCTCACATGCACAGTACAACACAGCGCGGCACAGTGAAACACATCGCAACACAACTCGGCGCCACACATGACCTGCAGTACTCACGAGCTTCATGTTGTCAGCTTGAGGGGCGGCTGGGGACGATGGCTGAGGGTGTCGGCTGGAGGTATATATACGCCCGTCCGAGGTCATATAGTGTTGCTCTCCTCCAGATTCTTCGTGTGAGACGGGTGGGGTCAGTCAGGGTCGGGGCGGATGCTGGAGGGACTGTCTGAGCGTGACCCGCCGGCCAGCCATCCAGGTAACTTTGTCCCTGATGCTTCACCTGGGCGAGGGCGGGTCAGGGTGGGACTGGGTGGCTTTCCTCTCGTCCTTATGGGAGTGATCGTAAAGGTGTGCTGTCTTGCCTGGACGGGGCGGCTCGGCACTAGCGGCAGCATCCTTAATGTCAAGTCGTGATGATGAAGATAATGGATGTTTGGCTGCGATAACAATGGATTCTGGTTTTAATCTCCCGTGTAAGGGGCTTGTCCACTTTTTAATCACCCGGATCACCATCTCGAATAAACTTTTTAAAATCAATCGGACGCATATTCTTTGAAATAAGTTTGAAAATTTTCTTATTGGAGAATATCTGGTTTTTGTGCGTGTGAATGAAAAATAAAACTAATTTCTTTGTGTTGCGTACTGAGCGTAAATCCAGTTTTTTGGGGAAAGGCTTTCTTCTCTCCTTAAATCTTCGCCGTCCTTGGGCTTCTTAATAAATTAGTGAAGCGAGGGAGAGGCAGTCATGCTTCCCTCTTCATCGTCTGCCACAAAACCCAGTGCCTCAAACGTACCAACAGGAGTATGATATTGTTCCCTTCCTATAGGGTGTCCCAGAACACCTCCACACCTCCAAGAACCTTTATACCACTCTCTGTACTCACTATAACATTTCTTTCCTCCCATAAGGCACCTCTTCCACACCACTCACTTTTTTTCCTCGCCTTAACCACGTCCTTCTTCCCTCTCTTCCTCTTTCCCTCCACACCCCTTCCACATCACTCTCCCTTTTTTCTACACCTCCTCACGACGTCCTTCTTTCTTCCCTTCCCTCCCCCCCCTCCTCTCTCTCCCTCCCTTTCTCTACACCCCATCCCTCACACCCCTCCCACTCCTCCCAAACATATGTGCATACTCGTCCCCTTCAGAAAAACTCGCCCCTCCCTCCCCCCCCCCCCCCACACACACACACTCACAGCCTCCTTTCGGCACCTTTCCCTCCCTGACACATCCCACACACACCTTTCTACGTAATTTAATTGCCCGCACACGCATACACACCCTCTGCCCACTCATACACTTTCCCTTTCATTTACATAGATCTTCAGGCCTATTCATCGCCACACTCACACAATCACATACTCAGCTCCTCAAGTACTCTTACACGCCTGCACCCCGCCTATAATCTTTAAGCCCGTCAATCCATTCACCATTAATCACACACCTTCATTCTCCTGCACACCTTCCTCCCCCCTAACGCTTGAGCCACCTAACAATCTAGAGGTCTCAGGTTCGATTCCCAGGCAGAGTGGAGACAGATGGTCAGTTTCCTTACACTAATGTCCCTGTCCACTCAGCAATGAATAGCCAGCAGTGAATGGGTACCAGATATCAGTGGGGGGTTGTGTCTCATGCCCCGGGTCTTGCAGTGTTCTAGGCTAATAAGGCACGGGTGGAAACTCAAGGCTTTCAGACCCGGGACGCATAATATTGTTGCTCTGTCCAGGACGGTACAAGTAGGTGCATTACACACACACACACACACACACACACACACACACACACACACACACACACACACAGGGTTCACACTGATGGACCCACAAAATTGGTACTTTTAGGGGCTCGGTACATCTCTCTCTCTCTCTTTTTTTTTTTTTTTGTCTGGTTTGGGAGAGGAGGAAGACATTTAGACACGTCTCCATATTTTCTTGTTCCGCTTCCTACTCACGTGCGTTATTGTCATCGTCTTTGTCATTGTCATCGTTGTCATTTATTATTATTATTTTTTTTTTCATTATCATTATCAATTGTCATCATTAATATTATTTTATACTTATTTTTTTCTTACCTCGTCTTTCTCGTCAACCCCCAACCCAACCCTTGTCCTCGTCCTCCTCGTCCTCCTCGTCCTCGTCCTCCTCTTCGTCCTCTTCGTCCGTCTTATAATCCTACTTGTCTTCTTCCTCTTCCTCCTCCTTATCTTCTTCCTTCTCTTTGTTTTTCGTCTTCTTCTTCTTCTTCTTCTTCTTCTTCTTCTTTTTCTTTTTTCTTCTTCTTTTTCTTCTTCTTTTTCTTCTTCTTCTTCTTTTTCTTTTTCTTCTTCTTCTTCTTCTTCGTCCTCTTCCTCTTCCTCCACCACCACCTCCTTCACCATCTTTTCTACCACCTCCTATTACCTCCTCTTTTCATGCTATTTGATTCTCTCTTTGATTATCCTTCAATCTACGTGTTTTTTTCCACTTCGTTCTCGCCTCGCTGCGGTGGGCTGGTCACGCGCCGGCTCTCCACCCTTCAGCCCTCACGTGCATCCCCAGGCACGCCAAACAACACCTGCACTCCCCTCCAATCCCACCATTAATCCCCCTCCATCCTTGTGTCATCGCTGCACCTCTCTCACAATCCTTAATTTCTTTGGGATTGTTAGTACTGTATCCCATCATCACCTTCTGTATACTCCAACTTCTTAACCCTCTTTCAGTTTTGCTTCTTCTTTCCTATTCTTCTTTTTCACCTTCTACTTTCACACCTTAACCCTTTTTCAGTCTTGTTTTTTCTTCCCTTCGTTCTCCCCTATTTCTTCATTCCTTCAAGACTGTATTTCGTATCTCATCGCCTTCTTCTCTCACTCCTTGCTTCATCTTTTCTCTATTTTCTCCGTATTACTTTATTTTTTTCAGGATCCTACTTTTCAAACTTAATCCAGCACACTCCACTCCTCTTTTTAGCTTCCACCCGTTCCTTCCTTTCCAGCCCCTTTTAATCTCTTCTATACATCCTCCCCATTTTTTTCAATTCCTCCGTACTATACTCACCAAACTTCTCCCACTACTTTCTTTCCCTCTTTTCCACATCCCATGCATCAAACTCCTCGTCTCTTGTCTCTTTTCCCTTCCATTCGCTTTCGTCACTTTGCATCTATCTCCTTCATCCTCTCTTTTACTCCAATATCCTCCCTTCTTCATCCTCCTTTTTCTAATACCCTCCAAGCCCCGGTAGCCATGAACCTGCGGGGTAAAGAATGAATATAATAAACAGACAGGTAAAAAATGAGGTACTACATTCATCGAGAGAGGGAGGGAGGAAGGGAGACGGAAGGACGCAAAGAAAAGATGCTCGTAAATCAAGGAGCATAAATTAAGTTGCTGGTGCCGGGAGAGAGATGGACGAGAGGGAGGAGGAAGGAATGGACGTGTGGGCGAGGGGTGGTGACGGGAGGGAGGGAGGGAGAGAGAGGGAGGAAGGGAGGGAAGGAAAGAGAAAGGAAGTAATGAAGATAAAATTTTCGGTAGAGGACGGGACCCTGACTTTTAGATGCCGTTTTTGAGGATTTCTAGACGGCAGTGAGTGGAACAGGGAGAGCGAGGAGGGAGGGAGGAGAGGAGGGAGGGAGGGATGGGTGAGAGGGGCGGTGAATAAGGAAGGACGAGGCGTGAGGAAAGATAAACGTCTCCTTATGCATCTCTTATTTTACTCACTCTTTCACTCACTCACTCGCATTCACTCAACTCATTGGTTTACTTAAGTTTCTCTTCTTGTATCTCTCGTTTTCACTCATTCACTCACACTTCTTAATTTCTATCTATAAATTCTGTCTATTCTAACTTTCTCTCCCTCCTTCAATTTCTATCTATAAATTCTGTCTATTCTAACTTTCTCTCCCTCCTTCAATTTCTATCTATAAATTCTGTCTATTCTAACTTTCTCTCCCTCCTTCAATTTCTATCTATAAATTCTGTCTATTCTTCTAACTTTCTCTCCCTCCTTCAATTTCTATCTATAAATTCTGTCTATTCTAACTTTCTCTCCCTCCTTCAATTTCTATCTATAAATTCTGTCTATTTTTCTAACTTTCTCTCCCTTCTTCCACTTTTCCTATCTCTCTTTCCTTTCCGTGTCTCACTTCTCGTTTCTCATATACATATCTATCATCATCTTCCCATACCTCGTTTTCTATATCGTTTCCGTTTAATGTCTTATTGCATCTATAAGTTCACTCTCCCCCTCATTCAGTTACCCAGCCTCCTCATCTCCGCTCCTTCTTTCACCATACTTCCCTCTACTTCCTCCTCTTACTTCTATTCCTATCCTTCTTGTCTCCTATCCTTCACCCTTCGCCCCTCTTTTGATATTTATTGTATATGTGTTCCAGACCAACGCTCCTTCACGCCACTTTCCTTCATCATCCATCACTCAAGTCCTATCATCGGGTAACCTTGCTCCCATCCTCTTCTATGTTTTTTTTTTTTTTTCTGTCGTCACGTTCTCTCATCACCTTTGCGGACCCTTATAATAATCCTTCTCCGCCTTGTTTTTTTTTTTCTCCTCCTCCTCTCCCTTCCCTTCACTCCTTTCTCGTACCTTCCAGTGTATAGAGAGGGACATAAGGGTTACCTGTTTAAATGGCTGGAAGGGAGAGGTGCATACAGGTGGTGAGTGGACGGGTTCGGATGGACAGGTTGTCTCTCTCTCTCTCTCTCTCTTTCCTTTCCCTTTCTATCTCTCCCTCTTATCTCAATTTCGTTATTATCGTTTACTTGCCTCCTCAATCTTCGTCGATAGGTCGGTTATGTTCTATTATAATCTACTTAGTTTGTTCTCTCTCTATTTATCTATTTAACTACCTTTCTCTCTCGTTCTCTCTCCTTCCCTCTTCTATCCTTTAACTCCACTCCTTTTGAATCCGGAAGTCTCAGGTGGAGAGGATCGGGGCGGAGGAACTCAGGCGTGAAGATGATACGGAGGAAAGTGAAACTGAAGAACTGAAGAGGCCGCGAGGACACCTGCCCCGCATCCCAAGTAAATGCCAAGGCTTACCTGTGCTCGGGGCGGGGAGGAGAAGGATGGGAGGAGGAAAGTGGGCGTTGAGAGAGAGAGGAAGACACTGGGAGACTCGTGGGCTTTGCTGCTTCGATGATATTATGCTTATGGAGGTGTTTACACGATTATGGGTGTTGGTGGTTTGAGGGACAGCTGTGTGTGGGAGGCGTAGGTTGAAGCCGCGGGTGGAGGCTTGATAAAAGAGGGAAGATGAAAGAGTTTTATCTTTTGGTGTTGCGGTGTTAGTATGTTAATGGCAATGTGTACAACTGTATGGGTGTTCCTACGCTGTGCCTGTTTGTTTGGCCGTATGTAGGAGTGTTATGTTGGTGCCGCGGGTGGAGGGCTTAGTAAACGGGGGACGGTGAAGGCATCTCGTAACTCTTAGGTTGGTATTATAAGATACTTTCGTTTCTAACATCAGCTATTTCTAAAGGTCAAAGAGGGGGTTAGTCGGGTTCTAATGAGTGTTTCTTCAGGTTATTGGTACAGAAGAAGGGTCAAACTACTACCGGGGTCATAAAACTACTCCTGGAAATGCCCTCAACTCCTACGAAAACCTTGTCAAATATGTGTTCTTGGGCGACGAAATGTCTTATAATACGACTCTTAATGTTTTAGTGTTCGCATGTTAATGGAAGTGTGTACAGTTGTATGGGTGTTTGTAGGACTGGACGTGGGAGATCAGTAGATGGAGGCTTGGTAAAAGAGGAACGCTGAGGGACTCCTTTTATCGTTTTAGGTTTTCGTATTAGTATATCAATGGAAGCTGTACAGTTACATGGGTGTTGTTACTCCCTGGGCGTGTGAATCGTTGAGGGGGTTCAGCGGGTGGAGGCTTTGGTGGAAGATGTATGGTTAGAGATTTGTAGGTTATCATGTTATAGTGTTAGTATGATGATGAAAGGCGTACAAGGTGTTGCATCTCTGTGTATGCCTGTATGACTGGGCGTGGGAATCCTATGGGTGGTCAGCAGGTATATCTTTTATGTGTTTCAGTGTTTCTTAAAATGTGCTGAGGTGGGGGAGTCCGTGTGTGTGGGTGGTGCTGTTTTGAGGGTGTGGAGGTGCCTGGGTCGGGTGTGTGTTAGGCTGGGTACACTTTATAGTTTTGTGTGTGAACGAAAACTTTCAAAATGCTTTATTACTTTAAAACGTTTAGCAACTCAGCGTGAACGTGTTGAGAAACTTAATAAAAAAGTTAACTTAATCTTTGCCTCTATCTGCCTCGGAAAAACAAATTTCTCAGAGATTCAAGAAGGAAATTATAAAAAAGAAATGTTAAAGAGCTTTCATGATTCCCCGGGACACAGGAGATAAATTATATATAAGATTATAAGAGCTTCCATAATCATTACTTCGTCCTTGTATTTTCAAGGTACTCTATGATGAAAAACAGGGCTAGGGAACGTTTTTTTTTGTTGTTGTTGTCGCTGATGTAACACGCGTCCATAAAATACAAATAGATTAATACACGTTTAATGGCAGGTTGGTATGTGTGTATTTATTGATAGGTAAACACACACACACACACACTCAGGGCATCGAGGTAGTGACTGAGGGCTTTGAGATCGGATCAACGTGCATATCCTGGGGCCTGGGAACGCGGGGTACAGATGTGTCTCGGCAGGTAAGTGGGTCTCTGGGTCATGGGAGGCTAGCTACGCGTGGGCGGGAATCGTGGTGGGGAATAACATGGGTTTGGTGTGCCGCGATGTTCTGGCGTGTTATGATATGGTGGAGGGATGTGGCATGGTGTGGTAAGATGTTGAGGAGGTGTGGAGGGTTGTGGCAAGGTGTAGTAAGGCGGTGAGGATGTGTTTAGGGATGTGGCATGGTGTGGCAAGGCGTTGATAATGTGATAAAGTGGTGGAGTGCAGTGTGATGTGGTTGAGGTTTGCTGTGATGTATTGTGATGTGGTTGCGGGGCTCTGGTGTAGTGTGATGGGGTTGGGTTTCGTTGTGGTGGTGTTGTTCTGGTATGATATGGTGTGGTTGTGATGTGGTGTGGTTGCCGTGTTCTGGCGTGGTGTGGCGTGGATCTGGGGTGGCGTGGCTCTGGGCAGGGTTAAGGGAGACTTGCTCTGGGGTGGCGTGGCGAGGGTCTCCTTACGCACGCCTAGGTCAGAGGTCATGCAGGTCTGCCCTCGCCCGTGTGTGTCCTCCTCGCCTCGGGAAGAGAAGAGAAGGGAGTTTCTGTGTGTTTTCGTTCCCCTTGAGACCTAAAAATGCAAAGAAAAACACGCACGCACACTTAACGGTACACACACACACACACACACACACACACACACACACACACAAACATACACACACACACCACACGACATGAAAGAAACAGAGATTTAAATAAGAGAGAGAAAAAAAATAACAAGTCAAGGTTTAGACTCACCCTGAAAGCAAAAGTTAGTTGATGAGCACGACGAAGCTGCATCTTGAATTATAAAGGGATTTGATAAAGGAAAATATATAGTACCTCACATGATGGATTAAGGCAGAGGAGAATTTGATAAGCGCCCGTACACGCCAATTATACCCGAAGTGAAGACATAAGGAAAAAAAAAAGAGAAGGAAAAGGCTAAAACTACAAGACAACGCATGCTATTACATCCTTGCCAGTGGGTCCCCGTAAATTATGAAGAACTTGCCTTAAAAGAACCTTCACTAATTTTCCCCTCTCTCTCCCCCTCTCTCTCTCTCTAAATAATTATCTCCTTAGAATGTTTGCTCGTACTCTTCCTTCCTGTGGTGGTGCTTCACGCCATTCTTCTTCCGTCTCCTCAGTCCCTTCACCTCACCTGCACGGTACTGACACACTTCCTTATCCCTTTCCCTTTCTCTCCCCTTGTAGTAGAAAGTAGAAGCATCGCACGTAGGTACCTTTTTTTTGCCTCTACGCACACCCAAAAAATATTATAGCCGGCGGATCACGTGCTTACTGTAACCTCCTGTATTTTTTCTCCGCCAGCCTCACGAAAGGAGAGTAGATGGATGAATTCCGTACATTTTTTTAGTCCTTTGTTCCTGTTAACTTCTTAAAAAAAATACATAAGGACGAATATATTAAAGTGTTCGATGTATATTCGTAATCCCATGTGCTAAACAATCGAAGAAGTAAGAACATTTATACGGATATACATGCATACATATATTTTTTCATTCATTCGTACGCATCCGCATTTGCCAGAGTTGAGGGCGCGTGACGAAATATGTTAAAGGGACACATGATTACTGATTAGTGCATTCGTCGATAAATTGTGGTTCCTTTAACTGAACATTTGAAGTAACAACAACAACAACAACAACAACAACAACAACAACAACAACAACAACACACACACACACACACACACACACACACACACACACACACACACACACACACACACACACACAAACACACATACCTACCCCCCCCACCCCTCACATACATGCATTTTTTCACTTGTTTAGATCCATTCGGTGAGGATCAAGGTGCGTGGCAGGTAGCGTGACGGCGCCCTCTGACCTCGAGGCTCGAAAAAATGAGATAAGTGACAGGAAGCGCTTGTGAGTCTTGATGCGACTAGAGAAGGGGAGATGGGGGTGTGGGGTGAAGGGTGAAGTGAGGGAGCAAGTTGAGCTGGTATGATGGGGAGGAAAGGGAATAATATCTAATGAGTGTCTGAGGTGGGATGAGGCTGCAGTGGGGGTGAGGAAGATGGGGAAATGCAGGCTGTGTTTTGGGAGTGCATGAAATAATGGGGAGGAAAAATATATCGGATGAGGCTGCAGTGGGGGTGAGGAAGATGGGGAAATGCAGGCTGTGTTTTGGGAGTGCATGAAGGGGGATGTGAAGGGGCAGGTTGAGTTGATATAATAGGGAGGAAAGGGAATGATATCTAATGAGTGTCTAAGGTGGGATGAGGCTGCAGTGGAGGTGAGGAGGATGGGGAAATGCAGGCTGTGTTTTGGGAGTGAAGGGGGATGTGAAGGGGCAGGTTGAGATGATGTGATGGGAAGGAAAGGGAATGATATCTAATGCGTGTTTGAGGTGGGATGAAGCTGCAGTGGGGATGAGGAGGTTGGGAAAATGCTGACTGGTTTTGGGGAATGGAGGGGGGAGTGGGGGAGCAGGATAAGGTGATGTGATGGGGAGGAGAGTGACTAATGACTGATGGGTATCTGAGGCGAGGTGAACCAGCTCGTAGCGATGAGGAGAATAAGTCATCATGTCTGGTGGTCAGTGAAAGGGAAGCATGAGGCCAGTGTGTTGGGAGGAGAGGGAGTCTGGAGGTACGAGAGATGTTAAGGAGGGTTTAATTAGCGTGAGGTCGGTGATCAAGGAGGGTGGAAAGGGTAGGAAAACTGCAAACTCAGTCAGTGAGAGTGAGTGAGGAAGTAAATGAAGGAGTGAAGGTCAGGGGACAGTCCGCAACAAGAGACAGGAAGGTCGGTAATCAGGAAGGCAAGCAGGTAGGCAGCTATGATGAGAGTCAGCAGCTCGTACCTGATTTACCTTCCCGGTACCTGCTACACTGATGATGAGCTACCGCGGTTACACAACAATTTGCTCTGTCCCTCATTAGGAAACGGCGTCCCAGGTGTTTGGGGGTTGCTGAACGTGCACCTTATAGTGTCCGCACTCCTTCTCTACCTGTTTAGAATCTTTTAATAATAATAATGTTTGATTGAATGATTGATTTGTTCACCTCTGCAGTAAAAGCACTTGAGTAGAGATAGCCCACAAATTGAAACGACTTCATGTACTCTCCTAATGAGGGCTATAGGTGACACAGTAATCACAAATAAGCGTCAACTAACTAAAGATCTTACACTCGCACTACTCCAATTAAATCATTACGCAAGCAACCGGTTTTCAGTTACTTTTACCCAACGTGTTTAATTAAGGATGAGTCCACCTCGCTCACCTTCAAGCCCAAAAGAGGCGAAGCAATCCCCTGGATCTCACCTTGAGCTGCACTAGAAGCGTGAATATTCTTATAAGGGTACGGTAGAGGTTTCTGATTCCCCTCTCATCGTGTGAAGAGGAGGCTGTGCTGCCGTGACTCGCTTCTGTTCGCCGCAAGGTCACGCGTCTTATTTGTCTCATGCTTTTAACGGGGCCGAGAGGTTGTTTGCAGAAGAGGGAGACAAACAATGGCGGGGATTATATATGAAGGGAACCCACAACAATCCGGTCTTTTTTTCCCTTCCGCCACTGGTCCACACCCAATGCCCTCCGTCTTTTGTCTGTGTTCGTGGCCTGGGAAGAATAGGGTAATAAGGTTGCATGTTTATTGCCTGGGGAGAAGACGTATCGTGGCGGTGATTTTGCGTTTATGTGTGTTTGTGGGGGGTGAGAGATTTTTTACTGTTTGTGTGTGTGTGTGTTTGTGTGTGTGTGTGTGTGTGTGTGTGTGTGTGTGTGTGTGTGTGTGTGTGTGTGTGTGTGTGTGTGTGTCAGTGTGTGTGTGTGTGTGTCAGTGTGTGTGTGTGTGTGTGTATGTGTGTGTGTGTGTGTGTAGCGTAGAAGACAGTCAAGGGCAAAAAAGAATTAAGGAACTGGCTCCTAAAAAGTGAAAAGGAGAAGATCTAAATTAGTAATATGAATTCAGTCATAGATGTTCTTGATACTTTCTTCTTGAGAGCGTTTAAGTCGTAGGAAACAGGGAAGGTAGACTAAAAAAGGTTAACGTTAACGTCTTGCATTAGAAATTTGAGCATGATAGGACGATGAAGTGTAGAACGTCGCGGGCAGCAGGGCTGCGAGAGTGCTGCATGGATTCTGCAGTTAGGAAGTTCTGAGGAGCGGTTAGCTTAAAAAATAGCTTTAATAGTTAAGAAGAGTTGCGGGGTTTATAATATAGAATACCGTCAATAAGAGGAAGGGAGCTGATATGGCGGAAAGCCTTTGATTTTACTCTTTTTAAAATGGTTGTGTGCTTGGAACCCCTCTCCCCGTCCACCTACACCAGTGGTTCCCAACCTTTTTGTTCCTCTGTACCCCTTGGGCATTTTTATAGGTCCCGTGTACCCCTAAAAATTTAGGATAAAAAACGAAATTTTAATATTTTAATATTATTTTATAATTAAACCTGTATGTATAGACTGATGATATAATTTAGATAACAGTTTTTCTTACTAAAATGAGGAAATTGAAAAAAAACAAAAAACGACATTGTGCAATTTGAATGCAGATTACAACACCATGTATTGTACAGTTGTGGTTATTCTCTCGGACACAATGTACCCCCTGAAAAGTGCAAATGTACCACTGGGGGTACATGTACCCAAGGTTGGGAACCGCTGCCCTACACTATATAATATGTTCAATAAGTACATTCTATTTAGTATAGTTAGTGTTTATGTTCAAAAGAATTGCTGAAAGCGATACAAAACGCCAAACCGTAAGGAAGCTGACTTAGCAAGAGATAGGAAGTTTCCAGTTGAGATATTGAGTTACGACCAGCCTAAGAATGTTTAATGCAGAATAATCATCGATTTGAGTCTGATGATATCTAGCAAAAGTTTCACTAAGACTACACTCATTGCTAGAGATAAAGGTAGGCCAAAGATGTTGGAAGCAAGATTCTTCCTTCACGAGTCGAGGCGGCACTCGGCACTTCCCGTTCCCATCACGGCAGCCTCGAAACGACTTGACAGCCGGGCACATAAATTGTCACCAGGTTACCCAAAATATAGGTGGCGGGGCCGTAAATTTCCTGATAAAATCAAAAACAGGTTCCGAGTCGCATAAAATCAGCGTAAAGCGTTGCGGGTGAACTGTGGAGCATCGTGAGGGTGGTAAGGATCCCAGTGTGTGTGTGTGTGTGTGTGTGTGTGTGTGTGTGTCAGGCATATCCATAGGTTTGTGTGTGAGCCTCGTGACTCTCGAGCATGGCCGGGGATCAAGAGCACCAGGCGTGGGGTGGGGCGGGGCCAGGACGTGGCTCTCCGGGAGGGCTGAGGGTGCCGGTCTTCACTTGGGTGTCGGAAGTTAGCACCTCTCAGTGACTACCAGTTTTACTTTTTTTGTGGCTGGCCGTTGAGCGGATGTTCCCGGGTCTGAAGTATGAATACAGTTGCTGACCTAAATTTCTATGTTGTTGTAAAGTGTCATTTTGCTCGGCCACGTGTGAAAATATATATATATATATATATATATATATATATATATATATATATATATATATATATATATATATATATATATATATACACACACACACACACACACACACACACACATGTATATATATATATATATATATATATATATATATATATATATATATATATATATATATATATATATATATATATATGCACATATACACATATATATGAGTTCTTCACGTTTTAAAAACGAGAAAACGTGCAATGATGCAGTGTGCAATCTTGAGAGAAAACGACTAAAGGTGTGCGTGTTTGCAGCACAGACTTACTCAGTCCTCATCCTACGAGAATAGTTATCTACTGTATCTTTTTCTTACTTTGAAAAGCGCTAATATCATGTAATGCCTTCAAAATGCTCAGTGCTGCAATAAGAGTAACACAGACTAAATATGATATAAGATACTCTCTCTCTCTCTCTCTCTCTCTCTCTCTCTCTCTCTCTCTCTCTCTCTCTCTCTCTCTAACTGTGTGTGTGTGTGTGTGTGTGTGTGTGTGTGATTCACCACGGCCTGATCACGAGTTGGTTCGCTTTCGCCAGCAGGTACCCTCCCGACGTGAGCAAGTGCTCATTATCGTCGATCTCTGGGTACTGCCAGGACCTCACACACCACACACCCCATCCCCTTTGCTCAAGGGGGGACAGTAACTACTCCTAGTTAACGGAAAGAATCAGGCCTGAGCGGGGCTCGAACCGCCGCCTGTTTGGCCGTGAAGCCTTGCAGCGCAGTGCTACCGATTGAGCTACCGGTGTGTGTGTGTGTGTGCGAGAGAGAGAGAGAGAGAGAGAGAGAGAGAGAGAGAGAGAGAGAGAGATTAAGACAAATGATGACGTAAAACAGGGGGAAGTAAATTAAACTCTGGTGGCAATGGGGGAATTAGCGGGTGGCGTGACAGAAGGTGGCGTGGGAACGGGGAGGTAGAGTGGGTCAAGGTAATGTAGGTAACGGCGGCGTGGGTAAGGCTGGCGGGGGTAAGGAAGGCGTGGGTGAGAGTGGCGTGGGTAAGAGTGATGTAGGTAAAGGGGGCTTGCGTGGGTAATGTAATGGAGGTGTGGGTAAAGGCTACGTGCTTGTAAGTAGAATGGGTGAGGGTGGCTTGGGAAAAGGGGGTGTTATGTTAGGGTGTCGTGGGTAAGGGTGGGGGTGACATGGGTGAAGGTAGCGTGGGTAAAGGTGGTGTAAGTCTGCACTGAACATAGCATCAGGGTGTGGGTTTTGAAATATAAACAATCGGAAGGCGAAGTGTGGATGAGTTAAACAGGTGTGGTCTATACTATAAGAACCGTGTACCCGGCAAGGCGAGGTGGCGTCTTGTGGAAGGGCTGTCGCTGCAGGCTACTGAAGGGTGTGTATCAGCCTGGTTGTGTATCAAGTAGAAAATACTGGTCCTTCCCTATCCATATCAGGACACCTCTCCTCCCGAAAATTACCTCTCCTTCGGCCACCCCTTTTGATTCTTTTTATAGGAGCAGCGAGTAGCGGGCTTTTTTTTTATTATTGTTTCCTTTTTTTGTGCCCCTGAGCTGTCTCCTTTGTTGTAAAAAAAAAAAAAAACTCGGCTCATCTTTGGGTGGATGAAATTTTGTGGAGGTGGACAGTTGTTTAAAGGTGGACAGATGGGTGGACGAGATGTAACAGATAGTGGTACAGGTGGAAGATATATACATTCTAAGCGGAATTCGTATATCGTCTGCGTTTTTGTAATCGAAATGTTGTCGTATATATATCGCTAAATAAACTAGGATAATTGATTTAGTTTTCTCTTCGGTGTAGAATATGTTTAAAACTTGATACTTTTGCATATTTACGAATAGGTAAGATCATAGTAATAAAATGTCACTCCTCTCCTACAGTATGTCTTCTCTCTGGCTAGATGAATTTTCTTTTATTCTTTTTCCTCTTTCCTTTGGCTTGGAAAAATATGTATAGGTAGTTTTGTTTTGGCTTGCCCTTTCCCTTTCCTGTTTCGTCTCCTCACTTTCTCCTCGCTCACTTCAGCTTTTTTCTTCAAATATTCCCAAGTTTTACGACCCTCGCCGCGCCACAACCTCTTATCTCAGCATTATGTTCCACCTTCGTCGTATTGGCTTTGGCGCTTTTCCTTCTCTATTTCTGTTGCCTTTCTCCCTTCCCTTCCTCTCCTTTCCTTTCCCATCCCCATCACTCCCTTTTCTTCACTTCCTCTCCCTTTATCTCCCTTCCCTTCCTCTTCCTTTTTTCCCTCCCCTTCCCTTCCCTTCCCATCTCTTCCCTTCCCTTCCTTTCCACGCTCCTCTCTTCCCTTTCCTTCCCTTCCTTTCCCTTTCCCTCCTTTCTAGTTTCTTCCTTTCATATCCCTTTCCTTTCATTCCCTACCCTTTCTTTCCCTTCCCTTCCCATCTTTTTTCTCTTTCCTTTCTCATCCTTCCCTTCCCTTTCCTTCCCTTAAAATTTGTTTCTTTCCTTTTCCTTTCTCATCTTTCCCTTTCCTTGTGTTTTCGTCCCTTTTATTTTTCTTTCCATTCTATATTTTCCTTCCTCCTGTAATTTCCTTTCCTTTCTTTTCCCTATTTTTCCTTTCATTTTCTTTTCTTTCTTTTTCTCTTCTCATTTCCTTCCCCTCCCTTCCATTTCCCTCCTTTCCCTAACATTCCATTTTCCTCCCTTTCTTCTCCCTTCTCTTCTCCCTTCTCCCCGCCTTTTGCCTCTCCGTCGCGAGGTCGTGTAGCATTATTATGCCCGCAATTTCCATAGTCATTTGTCATTTTCAGTGCTCTCTCTCTCTCTCTCTCTCTCTCTCTCTCTCTCTCTCTCTCTCTCTCTCTCTCTCTCTCTCTCTCTCTCTCTCTCTCTCTCTCTCTCTCTCTCTCTCTCTCTCTCTCTCTCTGAGAGAGAGAGAGAGAGAGAGAGAGAGAGAGAGAGAGAGAGAGAGAGAGAGAGAGAGAGAGAGAGAGAGAGAGAGAGAGAGAGAGAGAGAGAGAGAGAGAGAGAGAGAGAGAGAGAGAGACAAAGGACACAAAGGAAGAACAAATAACAGCAGACCTGGTGGTCCTTACGAGGCTGTTTGTGACAAGCTACACTAACTATCTAATCAAAGGTGGAAGATGAAGGACAGCAAAAGCGAAGGCTCCTTCCCACCCCCCATCCCTCCAGCCAAAGCTGGCAGGAAAGGAAAAAGAACCATGCAGCATGGAAAAACTGCATGGAAATTATGTAGGAAAGAGGAAAGAACTACCATTACTGCTACCACTAACCGGGCGATAAAAACGGACAAGGACACCAGTATTCGAAAGAACTTAACGTTATTACGACAATGAGTAATATCTTAGTTGCTGGTTGGATCCAAAATACTCGTCTAATCTATTCTTGAAGGCCGTAACTGTTGTACTATCAACGACATCACAGGGTAGAGAGGTCCAAACATTAACAACTCGATTGAAGAAGAAGTGTTTAGCTTCGTGCAACGCGAATCTTTTACCACTTATCTTCAAATTGTGATTTCTTCTTGTTCTATTTGATCGATCAATTGTAAAATAATCTTCCGCATTAATATCACAGAATCCTTTAAACATATTAAACACTTCTATTAGATCGCCTCGCATTCTTCGTTTTGATAGGCTGAATAAATTTACTTCTTTAAGCCTTTGTTCATGTGATAAATTTTTCAACCTAGAAATCATCTTTGTTACTCTTCGTTAAACCCGTTCCAACTTTTCTATGTTTTTTCTGTAATAGGGAGACCAAAACTGTACACAGTACTCTAGACGGGGTCGAACCAACGAATTATACAGTTTTAATATTACTTTTTCCGATTTATTATTAAAGACTCGTCCGATGAAGCCAACCAATTTGTTTGCAGTTTTAACTACCTCTGAACAATGCTGACCGGGCTATAAATCGCTTGATATAGTGATTCCAAGATCCTTTTCTTTACTTACTGCAGAAAGTTGTTGGCCATTCATTACGTACCGAACGCGACTGTTATTTTTTCCGATGTGCAACACTTTACATTTGTCAACGTTAAATTTCATTCGCCATTGATTGGCCCAACGTGCAAGTCGATCTAGATCTGATTGTAAAGCTTCTTCGTCGAGTGTCGCAGTTACTTTACTAGCAATTTTTGTGTCATCAGCAAATTTTGATACTTTGTGAGCTCATCCATATCATATCATTATTAAAATTAAGAAGAGGATGGGGGGAGAGAAGAGAGAGAGAGAGAGAGAGAGAGAGAGAGAGAGAGAGAGAGAGAGAGAGAGAGAGAGAGAGAGAGAGAGAGAGAGAGAGAGAGAGAGAGAGAGAGAGAGAGAGAGAGAGAGAGAGAGAGAGATGCAAACATACAGACAGACAAATGGGCAAATGGAGGCCACAGTGACAGAAGAATAATGAGGAGACTCACTAAAACAGGAAACAAAAAAAATAAAATAACAAAGGATGGGAAGAAGGAATGAGAAATGAGACACGGAAGGGCAAACAATATCGCCATATGACATGAATAGAAATAGAAGACAGAGATGGAGGAGGAATATGAGGATTAAGACGAGGAGAAAAAAAGGGGGGGAAGAGGAGGAGGAGGATAAAAAAGAGGAGGAGAAGGAGGAGGCGCGTCTAATGAAGTAAAAGCATTCAGATTCTAGAGCTCCTTTGATATGCTGAGCTGTCCCACGCAAACCCTTGCCTGGAATCCCTCTTAGCACCTGACTCGCGGGCGCCTCCACCTGCCCGTCCTCTGCACGCCGCCCAGCACGCCGCCAAGAATTTCCTCCCTCGCCACACGGGAAGGCAATGGTGACCAGCCCTCAGACCCTGCCCCGAGGCTTTATATTTATCCTGCACTGATGGTTCAGCTTCGTCTCCCCTTCTTGCTCGGCGGGTTCCCTCCTGTCGTATCTGTTGCAGACTCTCGACGCTTTATATTCACAACGGAAAGTAAATTTTCTTAAAAGGTACTGTAAATAATTGAATATCTGAGTTCAACCCCAAAGGCAGCGAGGTGATTTTCAGCTGTTGGTGAGAGACAAAGAACACATTAGAGACGATTCTCAGCCCTCGATGTTATACGATAGTTTATAATAAGGAACAACTAATAGAAGACGACTTGTAGCTCGTGATGGGAAGCAATGGGTTATGTTACAAAGGAACAGGACAGTGGGAACTCGCGAGATATCTGCACGCGAAAGAGATTCATCAACGCATACCTAGGGAACACCTGTTCCTGGCCTCCTGGTTGCCATCCTGGACACGGCCCTAACCTTCCCTCAGGACGGCAGAAGACCGCCAGTCTGACTCAAGGCGAGCAGCGTGGTGCAGACGGAGCCTCTCCTCGCCTAAGGGGCGAGAGGCGGGTGTAGGCGGGGCTCCTGAGGACGACCATATTTCTTGTTACACCCACCAAGGCGTTCATGGACCAGCCAGCCAGACAGACAGACATCCCGACAAACAGACAGACAAACATGCAGACAGACAGACAGACAGACAAAAATCAGGTTGTCAAACAGACAGACAATAAGACAGCCAGCTAGACAGACAGACAGTCAGATAAACAGATAAGAAGACAGTTGGACGGATAGTCAGTCAGTCAGCCAGCCAGACAGTCAGTTAGCCAGTCATCCAGACAAACAGAGTCAGCCAGCTAGCCAGCCAGCTAGGCAGACAAATAAACAGCCAGCCAGCCAGCCAGTCAGCCAGTCAGCCAACCAGACAGACAACAGCACCATAGTGACAGCCTTGCACACGTCACCCTCGATAATGAGTGTCTGGTGTCGCCGCGGGGCAGGACTCGCACACAAAGGTTTCCATTGTTTTATTCTCCCATAGAAAATGGAATGTACTTCAGCAGGGCCGCTCTAGACACCTTTGTAACTATGTTAAGTCTTATGAGCCTTTCGAATTTTTTTTTATTTGTATTATCTTTTGCTTTGGGTAGAAGGAAGTGGTCCTGGGAAAAAATGAATAACTAAACCGTTTTATATACTTTCCAAAACAAAGTAACATTGCATTTACATCTCTCTCTCTCTCTCTCTCTCTCTCTCTCTCTCTCTCTCTCTCTCTCTCTCTCTCTCTCTCTCTCTCTCTCTCTCTCTCTCTCTCTCTCCATATATATATATATATATATATATATATATATATATATATATATATATATATATATATATATATACACACACACTTTCCAAACCACAGTAACATTACATTTACAACTTTTTCTATTTTTTTTTCGTAGGGAGCGTCAGTTTTCCTCTTTTTTGCCATCAATCTCGTTTTTGTGAAGAGAAAAAAGAGGAGGAGAAGCATCACCGTATGGGCATGGCGGTTAATGCTCAGGGATGCCGGGCACGCGTGAGGCGGCGGCGCGGCGGGCGAAGGGAACAGCGGGCGTCTCGGGGCGGGCGTTCCCACACCAGGCTCCGGCAGGTGTACACAGCCTCGCCATACGCCGGGCTCCCCACCTGTCAGGCTCACCTTCACCCTCCTGCGGCACTAATTGCTGCATCGTTTCCTTTCATCGTCAGTTTATATATTCATTTTTTGTCATTCACTTTCACATGGATGGGGTCAGTGGGGGCATCTTCACTCCCCAAACATTCTTGTCACCTTCGTTATCGTGTCTTCTTCCCTTATCTCGATTTATCTTCACCCGTCCGCAAGTAGTTAATCCTTTTCAGTAGTAAGTCATTTCCTTCATTCAGTAGCCACTCCTGTCTTGACTGTCACACGTGCCTTCTGCATCTGTCGTGGCTCACTTCCACCCAGCTTCAATTACTTCATCATCCTCCATCTTCGATTTTAAGCCATCTTTGTTACCACTGAAAGATGGGGTTGCATTTCGATCTGCATCTTCCACACACACTATTTCCCGCCCATCAACACACGACGCAATACTTATTTTAGGTGAATCGTGCCATTCATTGTGCCTTGTCGGACGCTTCCATTATTGTTTCGTAAAGAGATCATCATCATCGTCATCGCTATGGTGTGGACGTTCTCTTATATTTAATTATCGAGGCATGGGCTGGACATTCAGGCGGTAACTTATGAAAAATGCATCTGTACTCAGTTACTCTTGGAAAGAAGAAAATGCGTATTCCTCACAGAATGCATTGTTGGGGGAACTCAGGTAAATAAGCACTCGCTACTACTCATCACAACTTTTCTTCACTGCACGAAATTCTAAGCATCATTCTGCCCATTTACACCTCTGAGTCACTTCTTACTCCGAGTGTCTTGTTCATGGATTATCACCACACTCAGGGCTCTCACATTTCGGGAACCGACAGCCGAGTGTTCCTTCACACACTCCGTGCCAGACTTTGCCATTTCAATCTCGAGTCTTGGGAAACATGTAAACGTGAGGCTGATTATTCCTCCGTTCACATGATCATCTTTCTCCGCGGTTTTGTCTGTGTTGAAGACTCGTCACGTCAGTCTGAAAGAGAGTCTGAGAGAGATGAAACTATGTAAGGTGAGAGTTAATTAGTACCTACGTGTGAATCGCCATGGTGCTAATTTATCTTTGTGTTTACGGTCTTCCTTACACTCTTATTTACTTTAAACATTATTATGTGTGTGTGTGTGTGTGTGTGTGTGTGTGTGTGTGTGTGTGTGTGTGTGTGTGTGTGTGTACCCCCGCATAAATTACATCCTAAAAAAAACATATCATCATTTGAGTTCATTAATACCCAGCTCCTGCGTTGCACGATCGGATGTTTTAAATTATACTTCTAAATTCTTGCGAACTTTAGATTGTGATTTTTTTCCCTTTCAGGAGCAGTTAACTATGTGAGGGTTGAGATCCCAGCACATGCATCTTGACCCCCAAAATTAGCCTGTCAGTCATGCTGCCACTCACACGTCGGTGCTTACCTTCCCTTCACCAGACTCACCCGTGCACTTGCCCTAACGCCTCTTGATTAAAGAATGAAAATGAGGATTACAGGTGCCAGGACAGGAAATACTTCCCTCCCTCTCTCCCTCCTTTCCTTACTTCCCTCCAAAAGGTTACTTGGAGGAGGAAAACTTCTCCGTTTTTTTTATCAACCGGAAATGCCTGAGGAGAAAGGAAGGACCTATTAAGCAAGGTTTTGCAAACTTCTTGCGATAGTCATGATAGCCCTTTATCGGTAGGAAGACTGAGAACACAGTGAAAGAACAAGAGCATTTATTGATACACTACCGACAGTCTGACATTACATGCTCCTTCAGGGTTCCACGTGGTCAAGCTTTAGACGTAACAAAAGAGAGAGTTTCAAGGTCACCTGAGTTCCAGGTAACCTATGAACATCACCTGGCCGCCGGTGTTTCCAGGGCAGGTATAAATGTGGCCGCCCCAGTCTACGCCAGCATCACAGACTCGCCATCGCCAGGACAACACCATGAAGCTCGTGAGTACTGCCTTGGCTCAACCCCTTCTTCGCCTGGTTCTTCGTTAGCCTCTTCCTGCTTCCCTTGATCTTCTGCAGGATGTTTTGATGCTAGTGACTGTCTCCAGAAGCATATCTTTAGTCTTCAAGACATTTTTTTTTTTTTTTTTTTTTGACGGGTCAAAATATGAGGCTGAATGTGGCGCCTCCGAGTCCTAAGGTGGAGCATTTTGCATTACATTCAGATACTAACTTTTTATTTCCTTGTCTAGACATGACAACATTTGCTGTACTTGATGGAAAATTACACCATGTTGCACAGCCATAAATATACAGATTGCATTCCTTTTGTGGAAATAAACATGCGTGACCTCGATGGAGCCAAGCTTGTAAGACTCAAGACCATGTGCACAGTGTGAGGAGCAGACCTGCCCAACAGCCTTCACTACTGCCTCCCTCATCGCCTTCTCTACCTTTTTTACCTTTCACGTGTGTCCTGCCCAGACACTGATCGTCGCCTGCCTGGTCGCCGCCGCCGCCGCCGCCCCTCAGCTCTTCAGAGATGGCGGCTTTGTGGACTCTGTTGAGTACGATCCGATCGTCATCCTGAGGGACGACCGTCAGGACGACGGGGACGGAAACTTCAGCTTCGGCTACGAAACCTCGAATGGCATCGCAGAGGAAAGGACTGGCACCCGCGGCGTGGAGGGTCAGAGCAACATGCAGGGCTCCTACAGGTGAGCCAACGGCCGTATTAGTGCTGCACCTTACTTTTGATAATGATACACAGGCGTCACAACACTCGACTCCCATCAAGCCTGACTCCTTTGTGTCTTTCCGTGCACCCACAGGTTCACTCTCCCGAACGGCGTTGTTGCTGAGTTCACCTACGTCGCTGATGAAAATGGTTACCGCGCTGAGTCCCCGCTGATCCCCACGCCTCACCCCCTTCCCTCCCACGCCGTCGAGCAGATCCGCATCGCTGAGGAGCAACGCGAGCGAGGCATCACCTTCGAGTAATGGAGACGAGCGGGGTGGAGCGTCCGGCGGCCGGCCAAGAGCTGCCGTGCGGGCCAGGCGAGGGCGGGACCCTCACGCCGGACACTTCCAGAGCCACGGTGAGCCGGCGAGTCGCACGGAGCCACAGTTACCAAGACACATCCAAGCTTAATCATCACTGCCATGTAGATGTAACGTAATAAACGCCTTGAGTGTGTGCCAAGTACCCGATGATGATTTATTTATATAACCTTTTCGTCATACCTCGTACATTGATTGACGTTGGTCATTGTCAAGTCTGCTACTTATTTATAATGTTAGCTTTCGAACACACACACACACACACACACACACACACACACACACACACACAGATACCCCCCCCAAATATCTATATATATATATATATATATATATATATATATATATATATATATATATATATATAAAACCATCCCCACGCTCCCCCCCCCCCCACACACACACACACTTCGCTCCAGTAGCTCAATCGGTAGAGCGCTGCGCTACAAGGCTTCACGGCCAAACAGGCGGCGGTTCGAGCCCCGCCCGTGGACTAGGAGTGGTTACTGTCCCCCCTTGAGCAAGGGTCATGGGGTGTCTGTTATGTGATGTCCTGGCAGTACCCAGAGTTCGACGAGAATGAGCTCTTGCTCTCGTCGTGAGAGTACCTGCTGGCGAAAGCGAGTCCAACTCGTGATCAGGCCGTGGTGAATTACGCACAAACACGCATACGCGCGCGCGCGTTCACACAAATACAAAACACTTTTCGACTAGAATTTTTTTTTTTTTTCCAGTCATCGGGTGATTATTTTTGACGGCTAAATCCCGATGCTGCTCAAGGATACTTCTCGTCAGCCACATTCACTTTGGTGTGCTTGCAAAGCGGTTGGGAATCAAACTTTCACTTGCTGGACCGCCTCAGGCGAAGGTGAGAAGTCGCTGTATAGAGGCACCTCGCACCAGGGACAACTTAAAAAGTGGATTGTGTTGCTTTTTATTTGGCAGAATGTAATATTTTTAAGTACGTCCGCAAACATACTAATTAGCATTGTTAATGTACATTTCTCTCCAAAAGGCCCTTACTTTTTCGGAACATAAAGTTTATTTTCAGAGCCAAAATTGTGTCCTAAATCATTGAAATAGCTACCTGTGTGTCGGTCTCCGCTGAGTGTGTGTGCTCCTGTACGTCACAAGGCGATGATGCGTGCCTGTGTGTGTGTGTGTGTGTGTGTGTGTGTGTGTGTGTGTGTGTGTGTGTGTGTGTGTGTGTGTGTGTGTGTGTGTGTGTGTGTGTGTGTGTGTGTGTGTGTGTGTGTGTGTGTGTGTGTGTGTGTGTGTGTGTGTGTGTGTGTGTGTGTGTGTGTGTGTGTGTGTGTGTGCACGTTCACGTGTATACGTGTATATTAAGAAGCAGTAAAATAATTATGAAGTCTGGGTACTTTCCTTTTACTGTATAAAAACGACTGCCTGGTCGTACCTTCAGCAAACAAATAAATAAAAACGCTACCAGATGAGTTTACTTCATTCTAGCCACAGAACAAAGTCTATCCTGCCAACAACTGAACCGCCGCAGGGGAAGTGAGGCGCCTCTCATGTCATTCGGCAACATACAGGGGGCATAATTAAAGTGTGCGTTGTGTTGCTCTTTATTTGGGAAAGGCGTGATAACATGACTGTGTCCAGGAGCGTGGGGTCCGACCTAAGTTAGCCTGGGGCTGGCAGATGTTATGTACAAAAGTGGCAGGATATTCAAGGGGGAGGCTGCATGCTTGTTATTTGTGGACGATGCCGCGGGCGCGCTCCTCCTCGGCGAAGGCGATCTGCTTCCGCACGTACTCCGGGACGGGCGGCAGCAGCGGCGACTCGACGCGGTAACCACTCTCGTCCGCCACGTAGGTGAAGGTGGCGATGGTGCCGTCGGGGAGGGTGAAGCTGTGGGCAAGTGGGAGTTAGGGAACGTGGTGGCTGATTGGGAAAAGCGCAGCTACTGTTTTGTCATGCTGTAAGGCGGCGGAAAGTTACGGGAGGCTGATGGAGCCTCGTCTGTGCTATATCGTAGGCTGTAGTGAGTCCATGTGTTGATTATACCGTCACAACGTAAGTTGTGGGAACCAGTTTACTTGAAAGAACTTCGCCTAATGCATTACTGAGTAACACAAGTCGTGGCAGGGCTAGACTGATGGTACGATTATAGTTATGTTGCAAGCTACTGGACAATGGAGCACGGGAAGCCTCTCAACTGTTCTTTGCTATGCTTCCAGCCACTCTATGAGACTGGGGGAGCCGCTCACCTGAAGGAGCCGTCCATGTTGCTCTGGCCCGCAGAGCCGGGCGTGCCGGTCTTGGTCTTTTCGATGCCGTTGCTCGTCTCGAAGCTGTAGTAGAAGTTGCCGTCGCCACTGTCGCTGCGCTCGTCCTTCAGGATGACGCTGTCCTTCTCGGGGCGGGCGGCGGCCACGGCCAGCAGGCAGGCGAGCACCAGCTGCCGAGGGAGCAAGACGACCATTAGCAGGGACATGTCTTCTTTTGTTTATCTTTAGTGATGGTAATGTGGTTGCCGGCATCCTGTTGCCCCTAACAAACAAACGGGGGAGGGGTAATAAAACGGCCATTAGCAGGGGCGGTCTTCCTTGTCTGTCGTGGTTTGTGATGTTATGTTTTGTAGTGTGCGTCGGGGAGTGTAACTGTTATTCTCTCGTCTCTGTTGTTTTAATATTTTTTTTTAAGAAGTGTTCCTGGGAACGTGACGCTCATCTGGACACACATGGTGTTGGTGTTGGTGGTGTTGGTATTGGTGGTGGTGTTAGTGTTGTTGTTGTTGTTGTTGTTGTTGGTGGTGGTGGTGGTGTGCCTGACTCAGCGCAGCACAACACCTGGCACACCTCCCTGGTAGTATGTAACAAAAAGAACTTGCAGACTCACTAGCTTCATGTTGTCAGCGCGAATGTAAGCTTGCAGTGCTTTGATGCGGTGAGGCGGTGCACTCAGCGTGGCAAGGTAGATGTCTGCTGGACGGAACACCTCACACTTATATACACACCACCAGCTACACCACAGGCCTGAAATATCCCGACGGCCTTGTCCACGAGTGACCCGTTGTGTGACCCTGTGTTGTTTTACTTAGAAAAACGAAAAGCCAGACAGAAAGACATGCAGACGTATAGATAAAGATAGTGACAGACTGACAGACAGATGGACATTATAATCAGGCGGACAGATATCAAGACAGACGGACCTACACAGATACACAAACATACCTCATTCCCATCTGCCACACACAAACACATTTCCCTCATACAAACACTGACATACCCCCGTCACATGCACAGTTCTTCTATCTCTCCAAGGTGTTCTAACAGGTGACTTATCATTCTCCAGGCAGCCCCGAAGGCATCCAGGCACACGTGGGGAAGCCTAGGCGAGGAGGAGGACGAGGAGGACGGGGAGGCTGTGAGTGGCAGGCGGGAGGCGCAGGATGCCGAAAAAGGTAGGTGAAGGTGACCAAACCAACGACAGGGAATAGGAAAACATTTAATCGTGCCAAGCAAACAGACTTCTGAAAAGGAATTATACAAACAGAAAAGGTTACTAGTTGCTGTACCGAGAGAGAGAGAGAGAGAGAGAGAGAATATTTACATAGATTTACATAGATCTTCAGCCTACACAGACTCTATTGTTCAAACTAAGCGGCTGTCCTTAAACCTACGTGAAATCCTATGATATTTAATGTTTAATTCCACCAAGACTTTGCATTTCGACTACAGTGAATATCAAGTTGAAGGAAGTGTTGGTCGAGCTTGTTTTTAAATGAATTAGTCGTATTCTACTGGACTATTCTACTAAGCGGGAGTTTATTCCATTCTCGCGCTACTGTGTTGGTGAAGAAAACTTGGTGTAGGCCACTCTGAATATATTTGTTTGAAAGAGAGAGAGAGAGAGAGAGAGAGAGAGTCATGGGTATTACGAAGGGAGAAGATGGAAGAGCGGGAGGGAGGGGGCACGCAAGATTGTAAAGAAGGGGAGGGAAAGGGAGTGGGTGGGGGGAGGAGGTGAAGGGAGGGTAAAGGTTCAAGGCTAAGGGCTGACAATGGATAATTTGACCTTCAACTTCTTTGCTGCGCCATAAAGAGGAGGAGGAGGAGGAGGAGGTGTGGGGGAAAATAGGAAGAGAGTGACAGAGCGATTAATTAAAGGAAAGGGAAGGAAAATGAGGATGAAGGGAAAGAAAAGGAGGAGGAAAATAGCGAGTGAGAGAAAATGGTCATGACTGAAAGGGAAACATGGAAACATGGAAACATGGAAATGCAGGCAACAGAAAGCCTATTGGCTCATTACGAGGTTGCCCGCTTTGGTGATTTAATCTGCTCGACAGCCACTTGGGGCCTGGGGCGCAGATGACAGCACCTCGACATTGAGGAGCAGATGAAAGCACCTCGATATTGAGGAGCAGATGAAAGCACCTCAATATTCAGTTTACTCCCGACGCAGCGAAGTGACGATCGATTCTATATTTGAAGGAGTTGATAGTATTCGCATTTACTACTTCTGAAGGAAGATTGTTTCAGTGGCGGATGACTCGGTTTGAAAAGAAACTCCTTCCGATGTCTGTGTTACATTGACTAGACTGAATGGGTAAACCGTTATTTCTAGTTCTGAGGTTGGTTTGCAGTTCAAAGAATTTGGAGTAATCGACGTTATTGAACTTTTCAGACACTTGAAGACTTGAATCATATTCCCTCTAGGCGTCTTTTCTCCAGTGTAAAGAGATTGAGTCGCTTGAGTCGTTCCTCGTACGGGTGAGCCCTTAAGATTGGTATCATCTTCGTGGCGCGCCGTTGAATCCTTTCCAGTAAATCAATGTCCTTTCTGTAATTAGGAGACCAGAACTGTACTGCATACTCGAGGTGCGGTCTTACCAAGGAATTATACAAGGATAGCATCACGTCTGGCGTTTTACACTCGAAGTTCCTCGCTATGAACCCGAGCATAGTGTTGGCTTTGTTGTATGCTTTTTTACAGTGATTCGCGTGTTTCAGGAAGTGGAGGAGGAATAGGAGGAAGAGGAGGAGGAGAAGAGGTGAAACGGAGAGAATAAGAGAAAATATAGATGAGGTGGAGGGAGGAGGAGGAAAATATAAGAAAACAGGAAACCAAAGACCTGGAGTGTGACAAAATGGAAAAAAAAAATACCTCATGTAAAGGAAATAAAAGTAAAGGTAAAGTGGGATGCATACGCAGTGGCTGCGCGTGGCTGCGGCGCTCATCTCCGTCCCATTAGCCCTTTGAGCCTGTGGTGGGTAAGAACCCGCTACCCCGGGACACAGGGCTGGAATGACATCCGGGATTTCCACAGTTTACCTTCCCCAGGTTTCCCCAGGTACCCATTTATCGACCAACCCGATAGGGATGGATGAACAGCTGGGTGGGCTGTGCGCCGACTGCCCAGGCTGGGATCGAACACGGGCCCGCAGATTCGAAGCCAGGGGTGCTGACCGGTGGGAGGAAAGATAAACGTTCGAGGAGAGGGGAAAGAAAGACGGAAAATAGCAAATAATACGAAGAACGCACCGAAGAAGTAAAAGAAAACAACCACTTGGGGAAAATGATATGATAGAAAAGTAATAACCAGAAAATAAAGTAATAAAAACGTGAAAACCAGACGAATTTTAACGGAAAGTGTAATAAAAAAAAGAAAATAAACGGATTACTGCTTCTGGGGAGTAAACTAATAAAAAGAGTAAAAGTCCGTACAATCGCTCTTTGAAAATAAAATCAAAAAGAGTAGGACAAAACGACCTCACGAAAAAAATAAAATAATAAAAAAAAAACCGATCACTTTGAAAATAAAATAAATAAAATGATAAAAATACAAGACAAAACGAGCTCCCACAAAAAAGAAAAAAATAACAAAAAAAGAAAAGAAAAACCGGACAACCTTCACATGAAAAATAAAACAGTGAAGGAATAAAAAAAAATTAAAAAAGCACAATTTTAGGCATCGGTGGCAGGTGCACACGAGAGGAGAGAGGTGGAGGGGGGCTGTTGTTGCATGCGCGCCAAGGTTGTAATTGCCAGCATTTTAATATAATAGTTGTCATGGCGATGCTCAACTACCCACGCAAAAGCCGCCTGCATTGTATGTCTTGCCTCGTGTGTGCCAGGCGGTTCGAGCTTCACACTTATTATCTTCACTGGGTACTTTTGTTGTCCATTTTCATATCTTTGTCGGTTGTCTTACTTGCCAATCTACTTAACTATCTGCCTATCTATTTATCTGTCAATATTTATAAGGGTACTTTTTTTCTTCTCTGGGTTCATTTTCAGTTTTATTTTTCTTTCCTTGTTGTCCATTTTCAAATCTTTGTCGGTTGTCTTACTTGCCAATCTACCTAACTATCTGCCTATCTATTTATCTGTCAATATTTATAAGTATGTATGTATGGATCTATCTGTCGATCTATCTATCTCTTTATATCTATATCTATATAAATCTATCTATCTATCTCTCTATCTCTGTATTTATGTATTTTGCATTGTTTTTGTTTTCTTTTTATTCTATGGACATGTATTTGCATATATTTGTCCTCCTTTATGAATTTCCATAGTAACTGTCTGCCATGATTTAAAAGTACTTTGTGGATGCAGTTTCCTACCGGTTACTTTTTCATAACATTTCCTGCCTTATTTTCTTCATTACTTAATATCAATGTTTCTCTGAGGCATCCGATTCTGTCTAACGTTTTCATTGCTACTCTCAGTGTTCTTTAGCGTCTCCAATCCCTTTTCTTTTACAATCTTTATGATGCTGCTGCCTGGGATCCATTCTAACTCTACACAGGAAGAAAACTCTACAAATTTTGAGGAGCATTTATTGCTGCAAAACAAGAAAAAACAACATTGGAGTGTGTACAGTATGTGGAAGTGCACTTGACCCACGAGGAGACAAGTGAATGGCGTGGGAGATGAAAGAATGAAGGAAGAAGTGACAGCAGATGAAAGTCCATGGAATGAAAGACAAAGAGAGAGGTAAAGAGCGAGGACGAAGTGAAAGCAAGGAAGGAGTAGAGAGGAAAGACGGAGGAGAACAATTGACCCCTCTCTCTTTTTCTCTCGGTCCCTACTAGGTGGTGAGAGTTTTTATGCGTCTCGAAGGCATCTTGAAGTTGTCCCGGGGAGAGCGTTGCGTCGTGTGTTCAGGTGAGTGTGGTGGTGGTGGGTCCGTGCAGGTGTGGGGACGCGGTGTGTGTGCCGGGGTGTGGGGACTCATCGCTTACTTAGAGGCGACGAACCTGGTGCTGGGGCGGTAACCACTCTCGTCAGCGGTGTAGGTCACCTCGAGGTACTGGCCGTTGCCGAGAGGGAACCTGCAAAAGAATAGAGGCCATGAAAGACTGAGTACAATGGAGAAGTGGGATTGGGAGGAGGGTGGAACAGATTGCAAGGAAGGAAGAGGAAGAGTAGGCATAAGGGAGTGAGTGGAATATAGGAGGAAGAGGAGGGGGAGGTGGAACGAATCGAAGAGAGGAGGAGGACGAGGGTCTGAATGGAAAGTAGCGGGATGAAGATGGACAGGAAGAGAAAGATGAAGGGAAGAGGAGAGTCAGACATGAGAACGCGAAGGAAAATCAGGAATAGAAGAGTTTATAGAAAGGATTGTGACTGAAGAAAGAGTAGGAGGAAATGGAATGAAGAAGAAAGCTAAAATCAGGTAAATGGAAGATGGATGAAAGGGGGAGGGAAGACAAGGAGACATTTGAAGCTGATTGAAAGGCAGGAGGACTAAAGGAGAGAGGAAGGAGAAAGAGGAGGAGACGTTAGAGGCTGAACGGACTTGACAAGGAGGGAGATGAATAGGGAAGGAGAGGGAGGAAAGAATTCTCAGGTGAAGTTATGCAAATGGCAAAGACTGCAAGGAGAGACCACCTGAGTGTGCACGTGAGAGGCGTTTAACGAGAGGAAGGGAAGGAGAAGGAAAAGCTGAGGAGGGGGAGGAGGAGGCTTGAGCGGGTGGAGAGGATGATTAAGGGGGAAGGAAAGACTGTTGAAGCATGTAATGAGGAGGGAAACCGAAGGAGCGAGCGAGAGAGAGAAAAGAGAGAAGAGAAAGGTGTGAGGTCAGGAGGTGAGGGAGGAGGTGGGTCTCTGTAGGACATGCTGCTATCACGTCTGCGGGAAAGGCGGGAAGGGCAGAGGCAGACCATTGTTGGGGAGGAATGAGTATTGCTGGGAAAGAATGGCGTTGCGGAGGAGGTTCAAGAGGCGTTGGGGTTGGGGTGAGGTGGGAGGTGGAAAGCAGAGAGAAGGGGGAGGGAAGAGGAAGAAGATTCCCTTACGTAACCTCAACAGCCCCGCGGCTACACTTGCACAACACCCCCACCACCACCTTCACCGCCTCCTTCACCTCCATCCTCGTGCCTGGAATTCAGTAGCCACAGTGCAAGAGCGATGCATCTGTAAATCTAATCTACTAGGTGGACAGGGAGGAAGATAAGGCGAGGGAAGAAGGGCAGGAGGAGAAACAGGAGGACGGTATTTTTTTAGTGCTAGGAAGAAGAGAAGGAAGAGGAGGAAGATACGCTATGGAATCAAGAAAGATGAGGAGAACACAAAGGAGAGAGAAAGAAGAGGTGGAGAGAGAAGGAGAATAGGAAAGTACTCTGTGTGTTTAGGAGAAGAAGGAAAAAGAGATGTGAGATTTTCTGTGGAGAGAGGAGGGTGGAGAAAAAAATAAGGTATTCTGTGGGGCTCTCACTTGTAGGAGCCGGCGATGTTGCTCTGGCCCTCAGTACCGGGGGTGCCGGCGGCGTCCACCACGATGCCGGTGTCGGTCTCGAAGCCATAGTTGAAGACGCCGTTGCCTTCATTCACGCTCTCGCTGCGGAGTGTCTTTGAGGCCCCGAGATCCTGGGGCCGGGCGACGGCGAGGGCCAGCAGGCAGGCGAAGATAGCCTGTAGGGGGGCAACGAGGGGAGGTCAGGGCAATAAAGCGAGTCACGAGAACGGAGAAGCCATTAGTGACTCCTGCCGTGGGGAAGGTCAGCCATTGGGAGGGATGAGGGAGGAGGAAAAGGGGGGGAGGAGGAATACCTTCGTGCCTTCAGGGTTCTTCGTAAGTTGTATTTTATGATTGCAAAGTTAATGTGGTGTGTACCTAACCTCAAGGATGCAGGATATGGATGACGGAGAGGTGATTTGTTAGCCGTGTGACTGTGTGTGTGTGTGTGTGAGGGGGGGGGAGGGGGGGGGGTATGTTATCAGTGCAATACATAGGCAAAGTGAAAACTAGTAATACTGCTGCTGTAGAGTCGTAATGGCTCAAGTAGAAGTTTTTTTTATGCAGCTTCTTTTTTTAGTTCCCTGAGTACTCACGAGCTTCATGTTGGTGTGTGAGTTTGAGTCGACTGTGAGGCGAAGGTCCGGCGCCGCGTTTATATACCCGCAAGTCTCTCATGTCCCCTCCCCGCTGCCCCCACTCGTAACCCCCCGACGCGCCACACTCCAGAGGAAGGTGTGTGTCCTCCCCCCGCCCTTCGCCCCTCCTTCCCTACACTCTCCTCATTGTTGGCCCGTCTGACTCTCCTCTCACTCCTCATCCGGGACAGGACTTTTTTCGGAGGAGCATCTTCAGTTGCTAAGAGACGTCCTTTTCGCTTGAGCCTAAATCTTGCCGATGACGCAACACTAACCCCCCGACACGTGCCCCTCCGCGGGAGTCATCCACCACCTGTGCCAGAACGCAGGTCATCGGCGCCCCAAACCGCCGGCGCCTGAAAAGGAACCAAGGTCTTGTGCCACCCTAGCTTTCCATCCTTGCCTCCTACCCTTCTTTGGAACACACACACACACACACACACACACACACACGCACACGCACACGAGCACGCACACGCACGCACACACAAGTAAACTAGAAAGAACACAAATATCAAAATGGTTCAAGGTTTGCCAGTGTTAACGTGTGAAAAAAAGGGAAATGAATTTACCTACATTAAGGAGATAAGAAAAAGAGGAAACTTGATAACGATATATAAACTGATAAATGACAAGGAAGAGGTAAACAGAAGGGACCAATTGTATAGAAAAAGAAGACTACAAAACTAAAACAGGACATATGAACGAACTGATGAAGATTAAGAGCTGGTTTCACAGTCCAACACAGTGGCTTGTAACCGCCCGAACCAAACTTTTCAATCTTCTACACTCCACAATAGTTAGGTTTTCGATGCAACACCAGATACACAAGAGCTTTTCCGTATAGTTTCCTCAAATTTCTTACCTTAAATATAAAGACCAAACTGTACACAAGGAATTTTCGAAGTCTTTGGTATTGGTTTGGAAGATTACTAACCCATCATGTCGAACTGTGAAAGTGGCCCTAAATGCACGAGTGACATCAAGAAACAGCCGCCTGCACAGAACCACAGACGCTTTGGAGGGATGAGAGGAAGTGATTGTAGTGAAGAGTGTTCAGAAACTATAAAAAAGGCTGCAAAAATGTAGACATAGAGACAGGACACTACGAGCATACTGTAGGCCCAGTGCACTGCAAACAGGCAAAGTAGGGAAACACACACACACACACACACACACACACACACACACACACACACACACACACACACACACACACACACACACACACACACACTCATAAGACTTCCCCCCCTCCCCCACCCCCCGCCGCCCAGCCATCCCTGTACGATCTGCCGTTCGCCTGTTGCCCGAAAGCAAAACAAGCACCCAGTACTCGGTTTACTCGGTTTTGAAGAGTAATCAAAATCGAATTACTCGGTTTGCAGACAGTACTCGGTTCCCCCATCACTAGTAAGAGAAGGGTGGACCGCTGAGAGCTGAAACATTCTGCAGTTCGGAAATACGTCGCCTGGACTTCACTGAGCATTTGAATCTTTAAAATGCCCCCAACTTGGCTTGCAATTACTTTGCTGTCCAGCTTTTTTACTGTACAATGGCCCACCACAACACCTTTTCAAGGGGTAACATCACAGTTGTGACATCTCTCCACGAGGCTGGGTACCCTACACGTGCTGTCTCGGAGCAAATTGATGTCAGTGTCCGAGCTCATTCATCGGAGCCGCCAGGATATTATGTACTCCTACTTGACATAATTCTTGCATAAAGTCTTAGACTTTATCTAAGTCAGTAAAGTAGTGGCTCCAGGACTGCTGTGTGCCGTTCTTTGAAGACTGGCCTGCAAATATCCCTGACTCGAGCCCCGTTGAGATTTTGTGAGCGATATTAAAACGAGAGTTGCGCAACCACGACCGTTCAATGGTGCCGATGCTCCAAGCTGCACTTTACCACCTTTGAAGAAGCTTCCCCTAGAGCACCTCATGGGACTTGCAGACAGCCTTCCTGCACGTTTGGAGGAGTGTAGGAGGCGTAAAGGGAAACCCTAAAAGTACTAAGATGTAAGTAAGATCAATACATTTCATCAGATGCAATACATGCCTGTATTACCGTTCGCAGCGTGGAGGCGGGGTGCGACGAATTTAATGATGAGGATTGTTTATCCATTTATCCACCCATCCATCCATCCATCCATCCATTCATTCATCCATCCATCCATCCATCCATCCATCCATCCATTCATTCATCCGTTCATCCATCCATCCATCCATCCATCCATCCATCCATCCATCAGTCCACCCATCCATCCATCCATCCCTTCATATAAATAGGCAGACAGACAGACAGACAGACACACACACACACACACACACACACCACCACCACCACCACCACCAAAAACAACATCAACAAATTTTCACTTCAGGAACTTTATCACTTACTGGTTTTATAATTGACTTGATGAGCTCTGGCTCCCCCCACCAGCCCCTCCCTTCCCTGGCGCCGGGTAGTGGGTGGTGGGTGTGGGGAGGAGGAATGGGGACTGGGATGCGTTATTGGGGTTGCCAGCCTGCAGTGAGTGCCCAGTGTCCCCCCTCACCTCAAGACGCCCCTCCGATGCAGTGTCACCCTCCGCCTTTCACTCGGCAGCCGGGTCAAAGTCATGCCGTTGTATATGAGGTAAAGAATCCTGGCGGTGATGGTATCCCCGCGGCGGCATCAAAATCCATCAGGCTTTGCGGGAGAAAAATTAAGAGAGAGAGAGAAAAAAAATACCGTGTTTTGCAGACATCTCAACGTTGATGATGGATTGATGTTCCCCGAAAAGAATTTTTTGATTAGGGAGAGAGAGAGAGAGAGAGAGAGAGAGAGAGAGAGAGAGAGAGAGAGAGAGAGAGAGAGAGAGAGAGAGAGAGAGAGAGAGAGAGAGAGAGAGAGAGAGAGAGAGAGAGAGAGAGAGAGAGAGAGAGAGAGAGAGAGAGAGAGAGAGAGAGAGAATTAAATGAATGTAAATGACAAAAAATATGCTTGGGAAGGAAGATGAAGGCCCAAAAGAGAAGAAGGCATAGGATTAAAAAAAATCATTGAAAGGAGAAAAGGAAAGAAGAGAAGAGGATGAGTGACAGTGACGAAGAAAAGAAGGAAGAGCAAACAGTGATAGAAAGAAGAAAATAATGAGAAGGACAAAAAAGGAAGGAAAAGGAAGAAAGAAGAAGAAAATGAAACAGGAGGAGAAGGAGGAGGAGGAGGAGGAGGAGGAGGAGGAGGGTAATAACGAAGAAGGAGAGGAAGACGAAAAGGAAGTGAAGAAAAAAAATATAAAGTAGTAAAGAAATAGGAGAAAGAGAAGGAGGAGGAGGACGACGACGACGACTATCAATCAATCATTCAGTGGGGACATACGCCGGGGGGGCGCGTCGCCTCGCCCATCCTACAACGCCAAGTCCGGGGGTCTCTCTGCGCGAGTCTCCATGCAGGCTCCTTCCCATCCTGAGTACCTCCTTGCAGGATCACGAACTCCGTGGGCGTCCCCTTGGCCTCCTCCACTCAGGATTGTCTCTTACAGAGACAACCCGATGAGCAGGATCAGCTTCTAGGTAACGTGCCACGTGCCCGTATAGCCGGAGTTGGCGTTGACGGACTATGCAGGTAATGTACATATGTCGAATCAGTCTCACCGAGTAGTCGCCGGTTTGACACTAAGTCATTCCAGCTATATCCATGATTCTGCGTAGACATTTATTACCAAAGACATCCGTCCGTCTCTCCAAGTCCCCATTTAGTGTCCATGTCTCACAGCCATAAAATAAGACAGGGAGCACAAGAGACTTGAAGATCCGGATCTTTGTCCTTCTACACAGGTATCGACAACGCCAAGTACTCGTGCTGAGCGAGTCCATAACATCGTGGGCCAAACCAATCCGCTGTGTAAGACTTCCTGACGAGACCCACTGTTGTTATGAACTACGCTACCAAGGTATGTGAAGATATATAAAGGAAGAAAAAGAGGAAATAAGAAATAAACGGAGAAAAGAAAGAAAAAAAGGAAAAGCAGGTAAAAAAATAAAAATAGGCAGATGAAAATAAGAAAGGGGATGAAAAGTGGGAGAAAATGAGAATGAGAATAGGAAGGAAAGTGAAGACGATGACGAAAAAAACAAACAGAGAAAGAAGTATAAAATGAGGAAAAAGTAGTAGTAGGAGGAGGAAAAGGTGAGAAACAACTACGGAGACGAACGATAAGGAAAGAGGAAAGGAAATGAGATGAAAAATGACAAAAGAGGAGACGATGACGAAGAAATTGATAAAAAGACGAAACAAAAGAAAAAGGAAGGAAGAAAAGGAGAGACAGGAAGAGAAGGAGGAGGACGAGGAAACATGGAGACATGGAAACCCAGGCAACAGAAAGTTTGTTGGCCCATAACGACACTGCCCACCTTATTGATTTAGTCATTTCGTCGTTCAGTGACCTTCAGACCAAATTAAAGCCCTCATGTTTGTACGTTTATTACTGACTCAAGAAATCAACGGGAACAGCGATTTTTTAAGAATTTGACCTTTTCAGCTATAACTACTTATATAAGATGGATGACGGATGACCGAGAAAAATAACCACATGCCGGTGTCTGTATTACATCGCCCCATATGGATCAGTAGGCCATTATCTCTAATTTTAGGGTTAGTTTGGAGCTAACAAAACATGGAGTGATCGACGCTACTGAACTTACTTGAAGATCCGTATCAAACCCCATGTAGTTATCTCATTTCCAACGTAAAGAGGTTGATTCGCTTGAGTTGTTTTCACACGTCTTAGCCCTCATGGGTGCTATAATGTTCGAAGATGGTAATTGGACGCTTTTCAGTAATTCAATGTCCTTCCTATAATTAGGGGACCAGAACTGCACTGCATATTTCGCGTGAAGTCTTATTGTCGAGTTATATAAAGATAGCATTATTTCCGGCGTCTTGCATTCAGTGTTCCTCGCTATGAACCCCATCATATATTCTTTTACATGCAGGTACAGGGCTTTTTTATGTTTGAAGTCACTGATGATAGTGACCCCAATATCTAACTAACTCCTCCCGTACGACCTGCTGAGGCTTTATGCTATGCGTGTTGAATGTACGGATGCTATTCCTGGTCCCAAAGTGCATGACTACGCTTGTCAAGGAAGAGGAGGAAGAGGAGGAGGAGGAGGAGGAGGATATGATAACGACGAAGACGAGAGAAAAAAATATATGGGTAAAGAGGCGAGCAAAACAGTGGAGAATGATGATGATGATGATGATGATAAGGAGGATGAGGAGGAGGAGGAGGAAGAGGAGAAGGAGGAGGAAAACGAAAGCACAACAGACAGAATAAGAGACAGGAAAACAAAGAAGAGAAATAGATTATGAAAGAGAGGTGCAAGTGAAAGGGTAAGCGAAAGGGGAAAAGAAACAAAGGTTAGAGAAGGAGAAAGGAAGAAGAAGAAGAACAAGAACAAGAACAAGAACAAAAAGAAGAAGAAGAAAATGATAATGATGATGATGATGGAAGAAAGAAGAAGAAAGAAATAGAAAAAATATATATTGATGAAGAAGTAGAAGGAGGACGAAAAGGATAAAGGAGTGTTAACCAGATTACACAAGCAGGAAATAGTGAAGCAGCCGTGACGAAGCACACACACACACACACACACACACACACACACACACACACACACACACACACACACACACACACACACACACAAATAGGGAACCAAATAAAATAAGACCACTGCAAGAGTGTAAACAAAAGCGCAAGGAAAAATATATCACGACACGACGCCAACCAATAAAGTAACGGCGAATTTGAGGGAAAGGAGAGGAGGAGGAAAAACGGGTAACCGAAGTGAGAGTGAGAGTGAGAAGGAAAGGGAAGGGAAGAGAGAGGAAAGGAAAAGGAGGAGAACCAGACGAGAAACACAAAGAAGATGGAAGGTAACAAGAAGAACCAGTGAAGACAAAGGATGGACATAGAGGTGAGAGGGAGAGAAAGGAACGAGAAACGAAGGGAAAAAAAGGAGAAGAAAAATATAACTTAAAGGAAAGGGAAGGTAAATACAGGAGGGAAATCTTGACGGAGGAAAATACAAATGTGTGGAAGAGAGAGAGAGAGAGAGAGAGAGAGAGAGAGAGAGAGAGAGAGAGAGAGAGAGAGAGAGAGAGAGAGAGAGAGAGAGAGGACACTAGACCCGCCGGTAAAAGTGAAGGTAGGTGAGAGGTGAGGGTGAGCAAGAGGCGGCCATATTTCAAATCTAAATACTGCTAAGTAATCAACAAATGTGCTTGGAAGGGACTATTGACACTCCCTCCCTGTGTAAACAAGTAATGGAAAATGTTGAGAAGGAAATATTAAAAAGATGGACGGGCAGAATATACAGTAAGGAAGGACCGTGGCAGATTGAAATGAATGTCGCTGATTTTGATGTGTGTTGATGTTTATTTTGTTTAAGGTTTATGCCACCAAGAGAGAGAGAGAGAGAGAGAGAGAGAGAGAGAGAGAGAGCGTTAGGTCAGTAAGTGGAGAATGACCAAAAAAAAAAAAGCGACGAGTCAGTGCGAGAATGAAGAAACAAGCGGGAAAGAAAACGGGTATAAGGAAGACATCGAAGAAAACGGAGTGTATTGTAAAAAAAGAAAAAGAAAAACAATAGTCTGGAAAGGAAGAAAGAAAAGAAAGAAAAAAAAGTAATGCACGCTTCAAGGAAAACGTTACAGAGGCTTTAACGGTAAGCGATGATGGGATGACTCAGAACAAGCGATGATTCTGGAGGCGAAGGAGAGAGAGATCGAGGGGTGATGGTAGTTTGTCTCTTGTCTTTATTAGGGTATTATTTTTTTACTTTCTTAGCTCCCTCCTCTGTTCGTTGCTTCTATTTTGATATGTTAAATTTCTTATAGGCATTTTTTCTTATGTTTTTCCTATATATTTTACTTTCGTTTATGCATCAAACATCGGTCGAGTTACTGAGGTTCGCGCGTCTCGTATCTGCTTCGTTTGCGCTGCTCATGAAACTTCAGTCTCGCTTCGAACACCCATACATTTCTGACGTTCCCAGCAATATGTGTTTATGAAAAGGTCGCATTTATGAAGGACTAGATTCTATGTGTCACCTTTTACTGGCACATTCATGGTTTTATATTGACTATGAGTGCTTTACATGACAGTCAACTAACTTCGGAGCTTCGAAATCATGTTCATTCTCTCGTCGTGGCGTCTTCTGCACCCCTGGCGTCACGGGTCTTCCGGCCGCGAGAGCAGTGACGAGTGACAGGCCGCGGGTGCTACTACGACGGGGCGTTCAAGTGTCTTTCTCAGGAGTGTTACATATAGTGATCTGTATAACGTCCACCGAGTACCGAGTGTGTGTGTCTTTTCGTGTATACGGCTGGGGGAGGGACGGAGTGGCGAGGATCGGTTGGGGTGCCGTGTAGGGTGGAATCGTGTGGCCGGATACCCCCCTATAGCCTGTCACAATATTCCCCATCCTCGTCCTCGCCCACACTACCTCCCCTTCCTCACGGCCGCTTCTTGCACGTGCCAGCTTTCGTCTCTTCGTCAGCGTGCCCCAGCGCCAAGGCGAGACAAACAGGTGAGTTGCATTGTACCGACGCGCCAGTGACTCAGACCAGACAAAGCATAAATAAACTGATACCTTTGGACCTTAAGCGGCTATCAGAGGAGCGTGTTGGTCAAGCGCCACTCAGGCATTCGACATGGCAAGAAAAGCACCGATGCAATTTCGTTTTTAACATTATTATTTTTACAGCGCAGTCGACGTGTGTGTGTGTGTGTGTGTGTGTGTGTGTTTAGACGAATTCACAAACATCACATACTATCCTTGTCATCCACCACCGCTGTGACAAACCATTTCGATAGCGTGCGGGCTCAAGGTCAAATGCATGCGTCGCTGAGTAAACTAGTTGTCGAAGAATGGACTCGTTAACGCGTACAGAGAAACTACGTGCATAGCCACCAACAAAAAAGCTTCTCCGTCCCGATGCTTTGTGGCTGAAGTGGGTGGTGGGCGGATGAGATTAGGTGGGTAGGTGGGTGGATAGATAGGATGAGGCTGGCAGGGTGGGTATTTGAGGAAGGTTAGTCAGCGAGGAGGAATGGAGTGTGACAAGGGGTGTGGGGTGGAGGCGGAGGAGGATTAAGGAGGAAGAGTAGGACGGTGGGATGGAGTATTGTATGGCTGGAGACGTGATGTAATGTCGTGAGGGGCAGAATGAGGGAGAGAGGAGAGGAGAGGAGGCGTGGGGGCTCCATTTAGGATAGTGGGATGGTCGGGAGGAACAGCCTATATGGACTAACGTAATGCAATGATGGAGGTGTAAAGTGACAGGCTGAAGGAGGGAAAGGAGGGGCATGAAGGAGGGAAGAGAGGAGTGGAGGCGTGCGGGGCTCACTTTAGGGTAGTGGGATGGTCGGAAGAAACAGCAAATACGGATAAACATGATGTAATGTGGGAGGCTATAAATGGCGGGGAGGGAACGGAGAGATGGAGGGAAGGGCTTGAAGTGTGGGAGGAAAATTAAGGGATGGGAGGCAGATGAATGGACTTAGATATATAATGGACGAAAATTAAAGGATAGACTACAGAGGGGAGGAACAGAGATAGACGGATAAGGCGTTGGAGGGAACCGTGAAGTGGAAGAGAGAGAGAGAGAGAGAGAGAGAGAGAGAGAGAGAGAGAGAGAGAGAGAGAGAGAGAGAGAGAGAGAGAGATGGGCTGAGACTGGTGGATGAAGAGCGGGGCAGAGGAGGCAAGATGGAATACATAGGCATACATAGGAAGAACAGACACCAGAAGACCTGGCGGTCTATGGCGAGGGTGTCTGTCTACTACCGCTACTACTAGTAATCTACGTGTGGTAGGACGCAGGAGGGCAAGTTCGTCGGGGGGAGAGGGGGAGGGGCATAGGGAGTTACGTTGAGTGAAGCATTAGAGGGGAGGATACAGAAGGGAGGAATTCAGTGCTGGAGATAAATGGCGCTGGAGGCGAAGGGAGTTAGGTCTTGCAGGTGAGGCGGAGGGGGAGCACAGGAGAGGGTGAAGAGGAGGTGTAAGGCACAGGGGAGAAGGTTGTTGTTTGATAAATTTATTACGCAATAGCGTCAGACATTATTATGCGTTAGACCAGAATCAACTGTACAACGGAGGACAACGTGAGTGGGCTCGCACACACGAGCTCTTTCTTTCCTTCCCACACACAGACACACACACGAGTAACTAAGGAAATCAGTACAACACAACAGTGATCAAGAGCAGCTTTTTAGCTAAAGCCAAGGGACACACACACACACACACACACACACACACACACACACACACACACACACACACACACACACACACACACACACACACACACACACACACACACACACACACACACACACACACACACACACACACACACACACACACACACACACACACACACACACACACACACACACACACACACACACACACACACACACACACACACACACACAGAAGACTGGAAGCAAAGCAGTACAAAACAAGTGTTATCAAATGCAAACAGGGGAGAAGGTTAAGGTGGAAAACAAACACTGGGATAAGTGGAGCTGGTGGAGGATGGGATATTTTTTTAGGGGGGTGGGATGGGAGACAGGGAGGTGAGATCAAAGGGAGCACAGGAGGGAGAGGGTGAGGGGAGTGTGGTGGAGAGAGGAGGAATACGGTGGAGGGTTAAGAATGAGATGGGATGAGGGCCGCTGGTTATTGTGGCCCGGGGCGAGGCGGGAGCACTGGAGGGGGAGGCGAGGACGGAGAGGCCTTAAAGCCTCATGCGGGCGAAGGTTTGAGTCAACAGAAGCTGTGCCTGCCGCGCCGGGCCTTCAGGAGCTGTTTTGTTAAGGGGATGATGATGATGACGTTGACGGTGAATGCAGCACGATGTTGATTTTGTTGGGGGAGATTGTAATAGTGACGGTTAAATTTTTTACGATTATAATACTGATAATAATGATGATGATAATGATACTACTACTACTACTACTACTAATACTAATACAACTACTACTACTAGTACTACTACTACTACTACTGTTACTACCACTACTACTAATAATAATGATAATAATAAAATTCTGTGTGTGTGTGTGTGTGTGTGTGTGTGTGTGTGTGTGTGTGTGTGTGTGTGTGTGTAAGGCAAAAGAATGAGGAATGAGAGGGTCAGAGAGGCTGGGGAGGGTGAGGAGTCAAGGGAGGGGGCGGAGAGGGGTCAAGCGAGGGGTTTTACTGAGTGGGGCGGGGAGGAGGAGGAGGAGGGGGTGGTGGCGTGGAGGGAGGAGGAGGAAGGTTGGGTAAGACCTTGAAGGCGCCGCTCCCTCGTGAGTGTCCCTGGGGCGTCGTGTGGATGGAGGGAGGGAAGAAGAAGAGGAGGAGGAGGAGGAGGAGGAGGAGGAAGAGGAGGAGGAGGACGAGGAGGAGGGAACATGGAAGAGATGAGAGAAGCAGGAATGAAAGAGAGGGGAAAGTGAGGATAAGTTAGAAATGATGAATAAATAAATTAATAGATAAATAATATATATATATATATATATATATATATATATATATATATATATATATATATATAGAGAGAGAGAGAGAGAGAGAGAGAGAGAGAGAGAGAGAGAGAGAGAGAGAGAGAGAGAGAGAGAGAGAGAGAGAGAGAGAGAGTTATCCTGGCGGTGGTTGGTGACCTGCGGCGGGAGGATGAGCCAATAGGTCATAAGGTCAAGTCTAGTTTTTGTTAAGTGAGGCATCATGACCCCGACCCGAGGCAGGGAAGGTCGCCCCCCAAACCCTCCCCCCTTTACCCCCCCTCGCCTACCTGTCCATTTCTCTCACTACCCCACCATCTCTGCCCCCTTTATCCTCACCTCTTTCCCCCTCCCCCTTGACCCTTCTCCTCGGCAAGTCTTCCTTTCTTTCTTTCTCTCCCTTCTTTTTTCTTGCATCCCTTATCCTCTCTTCCTCTTCCTTCCTCTTTATTCCATCCTCATAAACCGTATTCAACGTCTCCCTGCTCCGCCTTACCTCTCCATCTCCCTCTAGAGCCACGTTCCTCCCCTCCCCTATTCATTTTCTCCCCCTTTTCATCCTTTCCTTCATCCATCACCCCGTTTAAGGACTATTCTCGACACATCTCCCCTCCTCTTCGTCCCTTCTCTTACCTACTTGTCTCATCTTCCCTCCTCTTCCTTTTCTTCTCTCCCC